>NC_071491.1:600000-900000 GCF_028500815.1 Rissa tridactyla | reverse complement strand
ATTTTTCCATGCAAGGGTCCAGTTTGACACAGGTCAAATATCACCAGTGCTAACCCCTTTCTACTACACACAGGAGAAAAATATTGCCCTTGGTAGACAGCAACAGTTTGGTACAGTGCCGCGGTGTGCCTGGCTCTCTTGCCTGAGAGCATGGCTGAGCTGCCAGGCAGCTCACAAGCAAAAGACAAGCAAGGGAAGAAAGGGGAAAGCAGACAGATGCAAAATTGCTGAGATAGGAATGGTAGACCTATCACAATTAGATATGAATGGTAGACCACACAATTAGAGCTGGTTTGACTCGCATGTGTCCTTAGCAGGGCTGTGTCACAACACTTAAGGATTTAATGGCATTGCTATCTCATTAGCCCAATGACTCGCTTTCAAACATGTTCTCTCAAGGTGTTAAAAGTAATTATAAATATTTCTAGAAAAAAAGGCCCTTTATTACACTATGCACAATTACCGAGTCTGAAAAACAAAGATCATTCCACTTCCTTTAAAATACAGGCAGGTATGAATCCAATTTTTGCAATATTTTGTGAGCTATTATTTAATTTCATTTCCTTCTTTATCATGAGCAAACAAGGGGAACATACCTTATATAGAGAGACAAGAATTTACTGATAACTTAATTCATGTTTTAACAGTCCAAGGATTATTGGCAACAATTATTGACCTACTCAATAATTGGCAAAAAATATAGACCAACAATTGTTGTCAATATTGGCAACAAAGATAGACCAAAGATTATTGGTCTAATTGCAATTATATTATCACTTATAGCCCTTATTATATGATTATCACAGGAAAAATAATAGTTACAAGAGGTACACATAAACTACCTAGAACCTGCTCTTTTTTTCTGGGGTTACAACTCAGTCCTTAATATCTTGCTGTCAGTCTTCCTTCCTTCCTTCCTGAATGTCACCTTCAGTCTTCCTCAGAAACAACAGCGAGGTTCACAACACACGTACATGTTCAGCACCAATAAATTGCACAGCAGCCTCTCAGCCCCAATGAACTAATATTTCTTAATTTAGTGTCTGGTTGGCGTTTTTTTTGTTGTTTTGTTTGTTTGTTTGTTTGTTTTTAAATGCCTTTCCTATTTGTATATAGCCTAGTTGCATGAATACCACTAGAGAAAAGTTAAGTGAGCATTAGCCAATCACTGTCACAGCTAAACAAAGCTAAAATCTGTTCGTATCAAGGCAAATCCTGTGCCTTACATTGGTGTATTAACACAAAGCCGATAACCTTTTACTACCAAATGAAAGACCCTTATCTACTTGATCTACAAGGCTGGAGTGTGCAACTATCACAGCTGGGTGAAATAAATAGACATGGCAGATCATAGAATCATTTTGGTTGCAAGAGACCCTTAAGATCATCCAGTCAAATCACTAACCCAGTACTGCCATGTTACCACTAAACCATGTCCCTCAGCACCACGTCTACATGTCTTTTAAACACCTCCAGGGATGGTGACTCCACCACTTCCCTGGGCAGCCTGTTCCAATGTTTGGTAACCCTTTTGGTGCAGAAATTTTTCCTAATATCCATCCTATGGCACCACTTGAGGCCGTTTCCTCTTGTCCTATCTCCTGTTGCTTGGGAGAAGAGACCGACTCCCACCTGGCTACACCCTCCTTTCAGGGAGTTGTAGAGAGCGAGAAGGTCTCCCCTCAGCCTCCTTCTCTCCAGGCTAAACAACCCCACTTCCCTCAGTCACTCCTCAGATGCTCTCCAGACCCTTCTACTTGTTCTCCAGACCTCTCACCAGCTTCGTTGGCCTTCTCTGGACGTGCCCCAGAGTCTCAATGTCTTTGTTGCAGTGCGGTGCCCAAAACTGGACACGGTACTCAAGGTGCGTCTTCACCAGTGCGGAGTACAGGAGGACGATCACTTCCCTAGTCCTGCTGGCCACAGTATTCTTGATACAGGCCAGGCCTGGGCAACTGCTGGCTCCTGTTCAGCTGGCTGTCGACCAACACCCCCAGGTCCTTTTCTGCCAGGCAGCTCTCCAGCCACTCTCCCCCAAGCCTGTAGTGCTGCATGGGGTTGTTGTGACCCAAGTGCAGGACCTGGCACTTGGCCTTGTTGAACCTCAGACCACTGGCCTCAGCCCATCAATCCAGCCTGTCCAGATCCCTCTGTAGTCCCTTCCTACCCTCAAGCAGGTCAATGCTCCCACTCACCTTGATGTCATCTGCAAACTTGCTGAGGGTGCACTTGATCTCCTCGTCCAGGTCGTTAATAAAGACATTAAAAAGACATTATTAATTCTATTCATAAATATTATTATAAAGATATGTTTTCAACCTCCATTCTGCAGATGCTGAGCTTATTACAGAGCCCTCGCACTTGGGTGAGCCCGTGAGAGCAGGCAGGCTGAGCCTGGCTGCCACTGACAAACATCCCTGTCGGCCTGTGGCCATAAGGCCATGCATTAAATCAGCAAAAGCCACAAAGACGCTGAATGTATACAAACAATAAAGTATTTTGGTGAAAGGTCAGGGTGACCTCAGCAAGAGAAAAGCAGGCTAAGCCAAGGCTGAGCAGCCACCTCAAGTTGGGCTGAAAAGCTGAGAAGCAAAAGGACAAGCGGCAATCCAAGACAGAAGAGTTGAGGAAAAGCAACACCTGCCCTGAAAGTTTGGGATTCCCAAGGAGCCAGGAGGGGTGGCTAAAATGGGAAGGGGTGAAGTTTCTGAATGTTTCAGTCACCCTGAGCTGTGCCACAAGTAGCTGTGCATGGAGGGACACGCTGGGATCTTGTCTAGCTGGAGGGGTTTAGAGCAGAGGCAGAAGAGATCTTGGGCAGCCTTGACAGCACTCCCAGGTGGGGGCAAGGGAGCCCAGACCACCAGAACAAGCAGAAGAGATCATGGATCTGTAGGAAGAGCATTTGTCAGAGCAGCTCCTTACAGATTCAATGAAAGAAAAAAATAGCAGATAGGGTAGCCTGGACAATAAAATCGAATGGTGCAAAATCCCCCTATGGTCAAGTGCCTGGGGGTCTTTATTTTTTATAAAAATAAGAAAGAAGTGTTCTCTCCTTTCATGATGAATACTTTTAAAAAAAAAGGTAGACGATGAGCAAAGCTTCCTCTAATCACAATGCTACAAAAATAAACCCCGACTCCACCCTGCAAAACACAAATACCCACTGGTATGGCTACTAATGCCACTAGAATATCCCCTCCACTTTCCAAGCCAAGAACGGGAACTCTTCAATTGCACAGGACGTGTCCAAGAGTGACATGCACGGCCAGCTCCAGGGCCAGGGGTGCTGTACAAGAGTTTAGGAAAGGGTGTGCAGACAAAACAGCGTCCCATTGCACCTCTCTTGATCCAGCCTAATAGAGTCTAAACCAGGTGGTGGGTTTGAGAGAAGCAGAGCCAGTTGTGCAAGACGCAGTGAGATTTAGAAGCACAGTGTTGTCCTAGTGTGGAGGGAGGTGTAGTGCAGGATGGCATCTCCCTGGGGACCGCAGCCAAAAGCATTACAGGTAATCAGATTTCTGCGAGATTTAGATTATTATGCCCACAAAGTGGCTTCGAAGAATCAAAGAAGGGGAAGGACCTTTGTGGACCTTGGCCAAGAGATGGCTCTGTGGTTTGTGTTCAACAGAGCTCGCGGGGAAGCCCAGCTCCTTCAGCTGCCAAAGTAATTACTGCTTGTAATTAATGACAGCTTCACTTCCTGATAGAGGCAGCCAGAGACACGAAGGGATTGAGCAAGGGATCATCTTCAGCCAGAAAATGACCTGACATAGAGGAAACCTTCTAGCCCTGTTCCCAGTGGAGACTGGGCCACCTTTATTGCACACCTACTCGTGGCCAACACATTCTACCCAATGACCACAAGGTGCCCCCCAAAACCACAGTCAAAATTGTTTCTTCTTCTATAAAGTACAATCAAATGACCCCATTCACATGATACGCTCCAGATGTCTGATTGTCCTACTGAAATGTTTGCCTTCAAGATGTATGTGGCTCATTCTACACCCAGCACAACAGTCTCTCCCCGCAAATCCTGCTAAAATTTGAGGTCTGGGTCAATGCCTCAACAAGGCTTTGCAAGAGCAAATGCCATGGAGCCTTGGCACAACAGCCCCTGCTCCTCCCCCAACCCAAAGTATGGGAAGTGAAAAAGCCAAGGTTAAAGGAGAGTGGGATGTGGGAATGGACATGGAGAGCTGTCAGCGCCCCAAGGACCCTGGCACAGGACTTTTTGACAAAGGGCTGGGCCATGCTCAATGTCTTGCAGAAGCCAAAATACTACTTTGAACTACGTGTATCAATTAAATCATCAGTAATTATAAAAGGAATGTCTGCTAATCAGATGTAGGCACACTGCAGACACACAGGAAAGGGCGCATTTGTCTAATATGCCACAGTGGATGTCAAGGAGTGTCATATAGTACAAGGGATAGCATTCCATGCAAGAGCCCTCATGCACAGTCTGTTGCTCCAAGCCTCCTTACGTGGTCAAAATTGCACCCTGATCCACTTGGATCTTAATGAATGAATAACTGAATGACGGAGAGAGAAAGAAAGAAAGAGAGGAAGAGAAGAATAAAGGAGGGAAGGAAGCAAGCAAGCAAGGAAGCAAGGAAGGAAGGAAGGAAGGGAGGAAAAGTGGAAGGAAGAGAGGAATGAAGAGAGAATGAGGGAGGGGGCAAGGAAAGGACTCCAGTGAATTTTAGAAGATTCAGTCTAAATTCAGTTCCTGGAAAAACATTGAGCACAAAGTCAATACTTCTATTTGTAGCCACCTAGAAGATAACATGCCAAGTGTTGTCAATGACCACAGGTTTGTTGGGATTAACTATCAAGTGAATAATCGACTGTACAAATACAAACCAGGGGTTACTGGCCAGACTCCCCACAAGCAGGAAGAACCTGAGGATCAGCATCAAAGTACAACAGGCTGTGGCTCAACAACCTACAGGTATTGCGAAAAAAGCAACCCTCACCTGAGACTTCTGGAACAGGGGGTCCCCCTGCATACAAGATGCCCCCATCCCCGTCTTCTTTTCCCAGGAGTGCTGAGGTTTCTGCTGCACAGCAGTGGCTGAGTGTGTGCATCACCTTTCAAGAAGGGCATTGGCCAGCTGTTGGCCTGCTGGAGACTGGCCAGAAGGGAGGCGCTAACAGCTATCTAAGCAGAGAAAACAGGACAGAGATGGAGAGATTGAAAATGTCCTCAGTGAGCAAAACTGAAAACTAAGCAACCAGATGAGAATGGTCTTCAAATGCTAATATGGGGAGCTCGTCCGTATTCTCTTCTGTGAAGACAGGCTGCAAGAGCTGGGGTTGTTCAGCCTGGAGAAGAGAAGGCTCCTGGGAGGCCTTCTTGTGGCCTTCCAGTACCTAAAGGGGGCTTATAAGAAAGATGGGGACAAACTTTTTAGTAGGGCCTGTTGAGACAGGACAAGGGGTTCTGGTTTTAAACTGAAAGAGGGTAGGTTCAGACTAGCTATAAGGAAGAACTTTTTTAGAATGCGTGTGGTGAAACACTGGAACAGCAATGTGATCGACGTCCCATCCCTGGAAACCTTCAAGATGAGGTTGGGCGGGACTCTGAGCAACCTGATCTAGTTGAAGATGTCCCTGCTCATTGCAGGAGGGGTTGGACTAGATAACCTTTAACGGTCCCTTCCAACCCCAAGTATTCTATGATTCTATGATTCATCTGCTCTCGGTTGGATGCAATGCTCTCCTCCACCACACAAAGTTTTGATACTGAATTTAATACGGGCCTGACTTAAGCTTGGACTGATGCATGTCTTTGAGAAAGCCATGGTCCTCTGTAGCCTGAGATGTGTTCTTATTCAAGCCTCTTTTTCTTCATCTGCCGGATCAGGTGTTGCAAAGAAGAGCTGCTACCCGTACCCTCACTCACCTTCCCTGCGCCTTGTCACCCACTCCTACCCTCCTTTTCTGCCAGGGATGTTCTCTCCTTGTCTCTCATCTCCAGAGGCTATCTTCACACTCTTCCTTGGCATGGGGAAGACAAAGGAGGGGTTACAAGTAGTCCCTGGCTCTAAAGAGCGGAGTAACTCAGAGCTGCACAAACTCTTGTCTGTCCAACGCACACTCCCCGGGACGAAAGATATTCCTTGCATCATCAAGATGTGTGCCTTCAGTGGTAAAACCTATTTTTTGTGTGTTCAACTGAGCTCGTTCGCACCCACCTCTGTTTCTACAGGTGATGCTGAGCAATGGTCCTGTGGGCCAACCTTGCCCAGATAGCTAATGCAACTGAAAAGAGGGGGTCGAGGATTTTGTGGTGCAGTGGAGGTTGCATAGCAATTCTCCCAGCAACACATCACCTTCCCTTCAGGATATCCACCTTCTCAGCCAGGCCTGGGGCATCTTCCCCCTTAGACATCTCCAGTACGTGTGTCTGAGTGTGACACCTGGCTGCAGCTGCCTCCTAGGAGTGCTTGATGACCTCTGCTGAGCGTACAAGGTATCTAAATGCATTTTCCGGATAGAGAAGCTGCCACGAGGTAGAGCCCAACCATGACAGCAGCATCATATCCCTGCTCAGCTGTGCGACTGTCTGGGTGATTCAGCCTCACAGGGGACCTTGGAGCCTGTCTGTCCCATCCAGGGACAGAGTATCCTGCCACTTTCACATCTGGCTTTGTCAAGACTGGGAGGAGGTCTCACACCAACCAAAAAGTTAACTGGGTTGTGAACACACACACACAAACCAACAAAATTTGCAAAGCCTTCCCATCTCTTGGGACAAACTCAGGAGAAAAACGGGAAGAAACTTCCACTTTTGGAAGATGCTGTTTTCAGCAGTGGGAAAAGGTTTCTTAAATCCTCTCCTGCTGCGTCAGCATCATCGGATCCTACCCATTTTCCCAGATAAACCTGAGCACTGATGCCATGTTTATGAAGCCAGTCCTGCAAGACAACTTGCAAAACCCTGTCTCCCACCACCTATGTCACTGATAGTCCAGAACCAGCTGTCCTGAGAGGACTTGTTTGCTTAGCAGCTTCCCGAAACAGCCCAGTTTCACAATCCCATGGCTTACGTGATGCTCATGGCACAAGGGCCGCTTCCTGGCAGAGGCTTGGCTTTTCGTACTTGCTGAGCACCTGCCATGGGGCACAGAAAGAGGTTTTTGGGGTGAAGGGGAGGAGCCACGACAAGGAGGACATCTCAAATAGCCAGTCCCTTGGGTGCATATCCTGTCTCCTCCCTGCTCTGCTCTCCCGTGGAGACTAAAAGTGCACGGTATCTTTGCTACCAACATGAGGCTCGTTCTCCTGGCATGTCTCTGGGGTAAGTTTGGTGGGATTTTTTTTCTCTTTGCTTTTGGCTTGGCATCTCTTTGCCAGGGGTTCCTCTCTTCCACTATTGCTTCTTCTACAGCCCGCAGCACAAAGCAAATAGGACATTGTGAGGGACTGAAATGCAATCAGTGTCATCTGATCCATAGCTGACAACTGAGTGTGGACACTCAGATCCCCTCAGATGTCACTAGACAGCCACAGGTGGACAGCTGGATGCTGCCCCACTGTGGCACCAACACCTAGACGCCTTGAGAAGTGTCTAATTTGGGAACTGAATCCCAGCCCTCACGAGCACAGACAGCAGCACACAGGTGGGGTTCCTTGCCCCTGTTTCTCTGCTGGGTAGATTCATCAAATCATAGAATGCTTTGGGTTGGAAGGAACCTTTAAAGGTCATCTAGTCCAACCTGCCCTGCAATGAGCAGGGAGGTCTACCTTCAACTAGATCAGGTTGCTCAGCACCCCGTCCCTGGTACATGAATAGGCACTTCAGGCTGACAAGGTGATATGTTTTTCGAATGCAGCTGGAACTTAGAGAGAGAAGGGTTATAAAAATTAGGCATCTCTACCCATAAACCTTAAAAGTAGCTTAAAAAAAAAAAAGCAGATGGAAAAATGAATTAGCTGGGCAATAACTGTAATGCTTGTCCTGGTGTCAGCAGTTCTGCCCTTGCCCAAAGCTGTTGGTCAATACTTGGGATCTTGCCAGACTGCTGCATTTGGGATCAGAAATCATTGTTTGTGTTGAGCTCTTCTTTGCTGTTGACCGTCTACAGTGGGCACAAAGTCCCCTTCTCCTCAGTGTCCAGCTAAAAGAGAACCTGGCAAGTTTTTCTCAGGCTTTCCCTCCCAGGGTTTGCCTCCACTTCTACTTAATCCTCAGGGAAATCTTCTGAATGGGAACAGCCTCTTTGCACAAGGCTCCAGATGCATTCCACCTGGAAGATGCTTCTTTTCACAACCCCATCAGCAGGCCCTTAGCTGTTCCCATGGCATTTCATTGCTGCCATTAATGTTTGCTGGACTGACAGCAGTCCTGAGGTTAATTTCGTCTGGTGTCGCCCTGAAGTTCAGAGATGGCAATGCTTCTTCATGGCTTGGCTCTGACCGAAAGGAAAAACTATAAGTGTCGTGCTGCTTGCAACTCGTCATATTTCCAGCAGTTTCATTCAGCGGTGTAGCTCTTGCCTTATGGTTGATAAGAGCTGGGTGTCATATCCAGTGTCTAGGGAGAGACAAGCACCTCCAGCCCCAATTCAATGCTCTGCTTTGGACACGAGCCCTAGGATGAGATGGGTATCCATCAAGCATGACTCAACTCTTTCCACTGGATGTCAGAGGAATCTAGATAATGTAATGTAGTGTAATGTAGCGTAATGGAATGGAACGGAATGGAATTGAATTGAATTGAATTGAATTGAATCAAATCAAGTTGAATCAAGTTGAATCAAACCTAGCCTAACCTAACCTAACCTAACCATGTAATCTAATCTGTCTGGACAATGACTTTCAGGTGACTGAATCCGGATGAAAGAAATCCCAACTGCTCTCTTATGGTATTTTCACATTTTTTCCCATAGACATTGTTTTTTAAGTTTTCTCTCCTTATCTTATCTCTTTATCAAGAAAGTCCCATGGGCATGCACTAGGCAAAAGCCATTGACAGCTGGGTTTGGGAGACAGAGAGCTATGATGGGCTGTAACAGAGCTTGCGGTCTTGTCTCTTGTCTGTGTTTTGCTGTCCTGAATCTCCATGCTCTGCAGAGCTCAGACTAACGTCCTGTATTTCTTCTATTTCAGCTTCCCTTGCAGGAGTCCTGCTGGCAGGTCAGTATTTGCAGTAGAGCGTGGAGCATGAGTCCACACACACAGCTATCATAAAATAGCTGCAATCATGCAGAATGAGCCTGAGTCTGATCTGGAGATTGAAATATGTTGCTCAGGACCAAGAGACTTTGGCCTGAAACCTGTTTCTGTGCCCTATGCCCTGTGAGGTGTGGCTTGTACCTGCTGGTTATGTCTGGCTGAAACGAGCAGTATTGATCCAAAACATTGACAAAGCAGCTGCCCATTTTAGCAAATTTAAACCAGAACTTGGTATATCTTTGACACTGGGGTCTCATCACGATGAGATGGAGAAATGCCTGGTGTCCCCTTGGCTCCATGAGCCAGTGCGGAGGTGCTTCAGGGTTTCAGACCCTGATTTTCTCCCACTATAGCACCCTAGATCTGTGCAAAGGGGCAACGGTATCCAGTGAGATTTGATTCTTGCTATTGGATGGAAAACAGTGTTGTGATCAGAGGTTTGGCAACTGGAGTCAGGTTTTGAGAGGGATTGTATGTCCCGGTGGCTTCAACAGCAGAACCGAGTAGGTCCTTTCCACTCCTGAGTGCTGACTGTCTGTAGGTCCACAACAGCACCCAGCAGTCACTGCCAATAGCAAAGCAAACCCAGCCCTTCCCTTGCGGAATGGGTAGAAATATTTTTATTCTCTCCTCCCTGCTTTCAGTCCATGTAGCAGCATTTGCTGGGAGATACTGGACTTAACTATGGGGAAACTTGCCCAGAACCTAAATGCTGGGGTAGGTTTTGGGGGGAGCTACACCTCACCCTTTGCTGCTGAAAAAATAAACCCTGTGATTTTTTATCTCAAAACAGACTTATGGACCCACAAACACCTGTGGCTTTTGGCCATTCACAGCTCAAAACCCCATTCCCAACCACAAAGATTTTGGATGCTAGAATACCCTGGGCTTTTTTTCCTCCTGGTTTGGCAATAAAGACAGCGTGTCCAGGGAGGAAGAGCCCTCTTTATCATTCCCTGCCCTCACCCTGAGGTGTCTTCTCTCTCCAGAAGATGTAGACAGAACCAAACTTGAGATCCGCCTGGTGGGTGGTGACAATCAGTGCTCCGGGAGAGTCGAGGTACTTCACAAGGACATCTGGGGGACTGTCTGTGACGACCAGTGGGATTTACGGGAGGCAAAGGTTGTATGCAGGCAGCTGGGCTGTGGGACGGCGCTATCAGCCCCTCGGGAGTCTAAATATGGGGAAGGGAAAGGCCAGATCTGGCTGAGTGACGTGAACTGTAAAGGGACAGAAGCGTCCCTCACCGAATGTGAGGCGAAGCCATGGGGAGACAACATCTGCAACCATGTGGAAGATGCCAGTGTGGAGTGCTCAGGTAAGCCCCAGGTCTTTCTACTTTATGCTACATTGGCCCTTCTGCCTCAAATATGCTACAGGGGCCCTCTGCCCATCCAGAGGGACCTTGACAGGCTGGAGAGGTAGGCCCATGCCAACCTCATGAAGTTCAACAAGACCAAGTGCAAGGTCCTCCATCTGGGCTGGGGCAATCCCAAGCACCGATATAAGCTGGGCAGTGACTGGCTTGAGAGCAGCCCTGAAGAAAAGGAATTGGGGGTGCTGGTGGATGAGAGGCTCAACATGAGCCATCAGTGTGCATTAGCAGCCCAGAAAGCCAGTCATATCTTGGGCTGCATCAGGAGAAGTGTGGCCAGCAGGTCGAGGGAGGTGATTCTCCCCCTCTACTCCACTCTCGTGAGACCCCACCTGGAGTACTGCATCCAATTCTGGAGCCCCTACTACAAGAAAGATATGGACGTGCTGGAACGTGTCCAGAGAAGGGCCACGAGGATGATCAGAGGGCTGGAGCACCTCTCCTATGAGGACAGACTGAGACAGCTGGGGTTGTTCATTCTGGAGAAAAGAAGGCTCCGGGGAGACCTTAGAGTGGCCTACCAGTATCTTAGGAGGGCCTACAAGAAAGATGGTGAGGGACTTTTTAGGATGTTGGGTAATGGTAGGACTAGGGGGAATGGATTAAAACTAGAGATGGGTTGATTCAGAGTGGACGTTAGGAAGAAGTTCTTCACCATGAGGGTGGTGAGACACGGGAACAGGCTGCCCAGAGAGGTGGTGGAAGCCCCATCCCTGGAAGTTTTTAAGGCCAGGCTGGATGGGGCTCTGAGCAACCTGATCTACTGGAAGGTGTCCCTGCCCATGGCAGGGGGCTTGGAACTAGATGATCTTTAAGGTCCCTTCCAACCCTGATAATTCTATGATTCTATGAAATAAGCCAGGGTGCAATTTCTGACCCATCCATTTAGGAGGTCAGGGATGCAGAATGACTCTGGTGATCTCCAGCTTCCTACTCCACTTGATCCAGAGAAGTTGCAACACAACACCTGGACCTGGAACAACCTACAGAGCTGGGAGTGCATACAGATAGTCCCCTGCCTCCCCTGACAGCCTCCATCCTGATATTATTTTCCCTTCAACTTTTCTTCTCAAGATAAAAGTTAGGCGTTTGGGAAGTTGACAGGTGTTTGGGATGAGCAGAGGCAGGTTTGGTGCATCATGGAAGATTCTGCTTTCTCCGTGTGATCAGGGGCACAGAGACTTGTCACAAAACTTCTCCCTTGTTTGCTTTTTCCAGGAACAGAAATACCTGAGCCAGGGCCAATCCGGCTGGTGGGAGGCCCAAACCGATGTGCTGGGAGGGTTGAGGTGCTTCATGAAGACCGGTGGGGCAGCGTGTGCCATGATGACTGGGATCTAAATGACGCCCAAGTCGTGTGCAAGCAACTGGGCTGTGGTGATGCGGTGCTGGCCCCTATTGGAGCCAAGTTTGGACGAGGATTTGAAACCATTTGGCTGGATGACGTGAACTGCACAGGGGTGGAAGCTGCTCTCTCTGAGTGCCCGGCGAGACCATGGGGGGACCACAATTGTTACCATGGGGAAGATGCCAGTGCAATTTGTTCAGGTAATCCTTTTATTCTCCTGCTTTTGCCAGCCACGTGTTAGGGTGTCCTCACAGTCAACATGAGCACAACCTTGGATAGGAACAAGGGCTTCCTACGGAGCACTCTCCTACTGAGTTGGTACTACCCTGATAGTCCTGCTAGTGGCCTGGGGTCCTTACACCATGGAAGAGGGCTTCAGTCTGGGAGATTCTCTCCTCCCTGCTCATTGGGGTGCTCTGTGGCCATTTTTCGTCAGGTTAAGGCTGCCGTTGTGCTTCTTGCTTGGACAGGTGCGTATGAAATGCGGAGAAAGCTATGGGGGAGAGGCTGCTGTGTGCAGGCCCGGGCTGGGATACTCAGGGAATAAGGGGGACACACACCAATGCCCTCTCTGGATGTGTCTGCAGACTCAGGGATCACCGTCTCCACTTCAGTCCGCCTGGTGGGTGGCCCCAGCCGCTGCTCCGGGAGAGTCGAGATACTTCACAATGGTGTCTGGGGGACCGTCTGTGACGACCAGTGGGATTTACGGGAGGCAAAGGTTGTATGCAGGCAGCTGGGCTGTGGGACGGCGCTATCAGCCCTTCCAGAATCAAAATACGGGGAAGGGAAAGGCCAGATCTGGCTGAGTGATGTGAACTGCACAGGGACAGAAGCGTCCCTCACCGAATGTGAGGCGAAGCCATGGGGAGACAACATCTGCAACCACGTGGAAGATGCCAGTGTGGAGTGCTCAGGTAAATTCCCCTCCATCCCCAATCCTGCATGTGCTGTCAAGCACTGGAACAGGCTGCCCAGGGAAGTGGTTGAGTCACCATCCCTGGAGGTATTTAAAAGACAGTGTAGATGTGGTGCTGAGGGACATGCTTTAGTGGTGGACTTGGCAGTACTAGGTTAAAGGTTGGACCGGATGATCTTAAAGGTCTTTTCCAACCTAAGTGATTCTATGATTCTTTGTCTGCTGGTGGGAACGAGAGAGGAATGCAGCTGATTACCTCCATCACTGGGTGCAGCGCTTGCCCAATGACCCAGGGGTGACACGTGGATGTAGCTGACCCAGGAACAGCATTAAATCCTCTCCTATCTGAGTCTGCTCTGGTCCCATATCTCATCTCTGGGCTGCAGGGTGATTAGCATCAACAGACTCCCTGAAGCAGACACACAGTAGAGCCTGCAGCCATCCACGAAGACCAGGAAAGCTTCCGCCTGCCCTTTTACCACAGCCCCTCTTCCTGGCTTTTCCATGTTCCTTCCCACCCCACGGAAGCCCTACCCATATCTCCAGTGTCCTCAGTGACACCTGAGCCTCTGCTGAACAGGCAAGCTTTCCACAGGCAAGCTTTCCACAGGCAGTAGTGTGTGTAGGATGCTCCCCTAACATTTATTTTCTGGGCATTGGTGCAGAGGTGGACATTCCTGAGGAGGGTCCGATCCGGCTCGTGGATGGCCCGAACAAGTGTGCTGGGAGAGTCGAGGTGCTCCACGATAACCGGTGGGGCAGTGTGTGTGACGACCACTGGGACATGAAGGACGCCAAGGTGGTGTGCAAGCAGGTGGGCTGCGGGTCACCACTGTCAGCTCTGGGAGGCGCCCGCTATGGGCGAGGGTCAGACATCATCTGGCTGGACGATGTTGATTGCAACGGGACGGAAGAGAGCATCTTTGACTGTAAGGCCAGGCCATGGGGTGAACATAACTGCTATCACGGAGAGGACGCTGACGTTGTCTGTGCAGGTAACTACCCCTCACCATGGCATCTGAAGTGATGTGGGGACACTTCTAACAGAGCCAGCAGGCTGGACTGCAGAGGACAGAAGGGGAATCACAGGGCAGAAAGGCTCCCCCCAGCTCAGGGTAATGCTGGTGGAGGCAAGGAAATGGATACAGCAGGGAGCTGTAAGGAATATAGAGCATCTGATTAGGATGAATGCGGTGGGGCAAGCTGGTGGAAGAGGGGCATAAGCGGAGTAGAGGCAAACACACCGGTGACATTCTGACTATGGGATAGATCCTGATGCGAAAATGCTGACAAGGAGGTTTTGTACAGGGCAAGGCTCCTAAAGGGCAGAAAGAGGGAAGATAGGGTAGTTTCTGGGGCAGGAGGTAACGATGAGCATCTGTGGGGGCAACAGTTGCTGAGTATTGGTACTTGATCATTACTCAGTAATTGTCCGAGTTGGGCTCTCTGAGCTCTTGGGAGCTGAGTTCCTGACTCCTCATGCCCTATTTCTTGGGAGAGAAGCTTGGATGGGCCTGGCATAGGTGAAGGGAGGAATCCCTGTGGGTCTTTGGCTGGTTTTATTATGGAGGAGCAGCGCTGTAGGGGCTTGGATTTCACTTGGGTGCTGCACAAGGTCGTGCTGTCAGGACACTGTGCTGCAGGTTTCTGCATCAAGCAGTGCATTGTGCGTCAGGGTCAGAGTCTGCACTTCATGCAGTCCTGTCCTGGCTCCCACAGGGCCCTGTCCAAAGCTCAGGTGGCGGGTTCCCAACAGCCCCAAATGTATGGATACCCAACATACAGACCTTCTTCAGGACCAGAGTCCTTGTCACTTCTATCAGGCAATTCTGGTGTTAGAGAGTTCCTGGAAGTAAATTTTGCTTTATCTTCCTGCCTTTCTCTGCAGTTAACAAGAACTTGGAAGAACCAGAAGCACCATAAGTGCCAGACTGGCCCCACTGGACCATCCTTATCTTACTGCAGGCTGAGATGGGCCAGCAAGATTCAGCTGAGAAGGCAAAGGGCAGGGATATTGCAGAACCATCTGTGTGCCATAATGGGATCCAGGGTTTGGCAAAATCATCCTCTCTCATCCTTTGAAGGATCTACAAACTTGGTTATAACTGCACTGATGGAAAACCCAGCTCAACACATTATCCCCACTGAAAAGCAAACATCGCCAGGTATCAATAAAGTTTCCCTAAAACTGAACATCTGGCTGTCTCATAAATTGCTCGTGGATCTCTGCTGCCTGAGCACAAATCTGGCAGGGAGCTGTTGGTTCAACATGGTGAATATTTACGTGATGAATGAATACAATGAATATTTTTATCAATGGTATAAAAAAGCTGGCACTTTACCCATGGATAATTTTCCATTTCAGGGACGTCCATTCAAGACACAGCCTCCAACACAGAACTTTCCAAAAAGCAATGTGCTTTGTGCCTGTCAGCACAACGCAAATGCTTTAATCCCAATGAAGCAAAGAGCAAAGGTCTTTAGCTCAATATTGACATCGGGTCTCTCCAAGTTAGTTGGCCGCCTCAAGATAGTTTTATGGGAAGGACAGATGACTGGGTCCTCTCCCCCACCTCCCCCCAGACCAGTTTACCCCATTGCAAAGTCAGTCTAAAGCAGCTCATATCATTGTACTTTTGGGAGGTGCCCTAGTTCAGTGTGGCTTTGGGGAGGGCAGAAATGAGGTGAATCTGACCACAACACAGAGCATCACACAGACTCACAGAACAGGAAGTTCAGGTACATGTCTACATTCATATTTGTTTAAAACAGAAGATGAGAAGAGGCACAGAAATGGTTTAAGGCTTGGAAGGAATATCTCAGAGAGCCACGAGGTTTCAGTGTGTCTTACTGAGGAGAGGGCGAGCTATGTGAGGACTTCACTGCAGTAACTGAACACTTATGGGGGAAGGGTGCTGGCTACCCAGGCCTGTCCAAGCCCACACAGCAAGAGCCAAATGTTTATGTATTGTGTCCCTACCATCAGCACAAGACAACTTTTGTGGATTAGAGACAATATTGGCAGGAGAGGATGAACTGGCATGGAACTGTATGACCTATTGGGCAGGGAAGGCATGCTAATGTGAGATGTTTCAAGGATTCAAGTTGACTTCGGGTGCTCAGCAATGTTCTCCAAGTATTCCCTCCACCCTTGAGGGATGATGCCTGTAAACTTGTCTTGTGGCAGGAATTGTGGCCAGTGGGACCACATGCAGGCATCCACAGAGGTACCCAAATTAGACACATCACCCAAAGTTCCTTCTACAGCCAGGGGAGTGAGAGTCATCTGAGGTGATTCAGAGGGTAGCTGGGCTGTGTTGCTCTGTGCAAGTGCCTCTCTCTCTTCATTAACTGAATAGGTTCCCAGGGCAAAGATGCCCCTGATTTGGGTACGTCAGTTGGGTGTTTGCATTTGAATGTGATAGATCTGAGTCTCAGTTTTTTGCTTCTGTATTGCATGCTCTTTGGACTTCAGAAACCACTTTTTTAGGGGGTTAAAGGAATGTCGTGCTCATGTTGGCTGTAAATATCATCTCTCTTCTCCACTCTGGAACATCTGTGAGGTTTAGATCCCACCTGGAAGGAAACGTATGCAATCAAGACCTGTAAAAGCAGCTTGCTTTAGCCTGTCAAGCCACTGAACGTTACTAGTGTGCCTATAATATTAAATGTTATTTAAAAAATGCAAATAGGAAAAATGTGCTGCCACATGGAGAGATGGGAATCATCCCTCAAAACACCAAACTCCAACTCCACATCTCCAATGTCACACTCTTGAAATTGTCTAAGACAAGAGGGTTAAACTGGGAAAGGAAAAAGACCCACCAGCCCCAACATCCAGCCTAGAAGATTAATGTAACTCCTCGTAGGATGGGACATGGATAAAGGTTACCTGAGCATACGATGCCTGCATCTTCTCCATGATTACAGTTGTGGACTCCCCAAGGCCTTGCCGCACACTCAGAGAGAGCTGCTTCTCGTCCAGAGCATTTCACATCGTCCAACCAGATACGGCCAAAACCTTGCCCAAAATAAGCTGAACCAGGGGCAGATAGGGCCGTCCCACAGCCCAGCTGCTGGCACACGACTGCAGCCTCACTCAAGTCCCAGCTGTCGTCGCAGATTGTCCCCCACTGCTGGCTATGAAACACCTCAACTCTTCCAGCACAACGAGTGGGGCCATTCACCAGCCGGAGCAGAGGCACTTCTGGAGTACCTGCACAAAAAGCAATCAAAAAGGAGAAATGAACACAAATACACTGTACCTGAACCCTGCTGGCACATTGTAGGGGATAAGTGCCAACCAGGCTGTCCCATGGATGAAGAACAGATGGCTAAAGAGGACATTCTGGGTGTCCATTCAGTGTTGCTCCAAAGACTGCGTCGCTCTGCGCTGCCTGCAGACTGGCAGAAACACCCCAGTAAGGACTGGGAGTGATACTTCAGGCTCCCAGCCACTAAGGCATGCTAAGGTATGTTTCAAATGGTTTGTTTGAATCGCTGCTGATTCCGGTGACGTGGGATCCTGCGCCTGCTCTGTATAAATAGCAGTCTGCTGGACTGAGCTCTGAAACAAAAATCTAATGTTGTCTACAGACAAAACCTGTACAAAGGGAGCAATTCAAGAGCCTCCAATTAGGTGTCGTTTCCCATCTGAGATGTGATAGGACATCCTTGCCATCCTCCAGCTGTCATGTCAGAAGGGTGTGGGTCTCATAGCTCCAGGTCATATCAGCCAGTCCCACATAGGTGTCCGCATACTGTCAGGTGTCTTATATAGCATTAGGTACGTCCAGGGACATACCCATCACTCCTATCTCCAGGAACATGACGCATGCTCAAATAAACTGGGTCACACATGTGAACTTCGTAATATGAACAGACCGGACAATGCCCATATTCCCGAAACTTTCTTTTGGCGTTACACATTTTACCGCAGTTATTGCAATATTCACCATATGTGTTCTGGATAATTTGCTAGGAGAAAGCAGATTATGGTAATTTATATTAATAGACTTCCTTGACAACTCTCATGGCTGGTAAAGCCAGTTTAACTGGACGATAAATGGTCATAAATGCATCATCCAACACTTTCCTGCACTGGACCAGTGTGCCAAATAAAATTAGTCAAAAGGGAAGGTTAAAATTAGGTTTTTAACAAAGGGTCTGTCATATCCGTAGCTGAGAACCTAGCACTGGGTGACAGCATTTCAACCAGCTTAGCTGCAGGCACGTAGTTTGCTACGTTTCAGTGGTGCCTGGAGACAGGACAAGAGGTAATGGGCACAGACTTGACCATAGGAAGTTCCACCTAAACGTGAGAAGGAATTTCTTTACTTTGAGGGTGGCAGAGCACTGGAACAGGCTGCTCGGAGAGGTGGTGGAGTCTCCAACTCTGGAGACATTCAAAACCCACCTGGATGCATTCCTGTGCCACCTGCTCTAGGTGACCCTGCTGTGGCAGGGGGATTGGACTAGATGATCTCCAGAGGTCCCTTCCAACCCTATGATTCTATGATTCTATGATTCTATGATTCTATGATGGCAGGGGAGATGACTCCTCCTAAAAGAGCATTGAATTCTCCTGAAGTTTCCCAAAGCTCTTCATGGAAGGAAGGAGGGACTCCAGGAAAGCTCTGCCAGCTTCTCACTCTGACATCCCAGAAATGTAGAAAAGAATGCCTACAGGTTGAGAAAACAAGATGCCTGATTTTAAAGAAAATATTGAGATTGTTTAGGATTGCCCTGGAAGACTATTAAACTAGGTTTTTTTGAGCCTGGATAGAGCTCTGCTGATCTGACCTCATAGCTGACCTCACTTTGAGCAGGTGACTGGTGCCTGCGGTCCCTTCAACCTGAAATACCCTACAAGCCTCCCAATTGCTCTTAACAAAGCAAGAGATTTCTTCAGGACCACAGATTGCAAGAGACACTGGAGAGAAAACTGAAAGAGCACTCAGATACAAGTGCTGTAGACACATTCAGTGGTTTCAGGTTTCTAAAATTATCTATGAATCCTGAAATGGGACATTTTATTGCTTCTCATCATAGAGTGAAATGGACTTCTCAATGAGCCAGAGACCAAGGCTTGCTGACAACACTGCTTAGGTTTACGTGTGATCATGTATAAGCGTAGTCTCGGAGGTGACTGTCTATATGACACCACAAGCCCATACCTCAGCAGGAATGGGATATTTCTGGGACCTGTCCAGCCCTGGAAAAGCCTTGGAGGCCTCAGGAGCTGAAACATGGAATACAAACCTTGATACAGCCTGGGGCTTGCTGATGATAACTCCATGATTCTGGATCAGCTTCCAGTGGTGACTGCTGACTGTGGCCAGGGCCATAAGCATTGCATAAATGTCGTGATTTGGGCCAGACGGCCCACTGAGATGAATGAAAGATTACAGAAGAATGGGTTGATGATTAACAGCACACACCAAGAGCAACATGAGCTCAGAGAAGACTTTCCACTGAGGGTGAAAATCTTTCCTCCATGTTTACCTTCCCAATGAAATTGAGACTGAGACACAGAGAGATGTTACCTGAGCACACCACACCAGCATCTTCTCCATGTTTGCAGTTATGGGACCCCCAAGACTGGGCCCTACACTCAGAGAGGGCAGCTTCGTTCCCTGAGCAATCCACATCGTCCAGCCAGATGGGGTCAGGCCCTTGCCCAAAATGAGCTGAACCAGGGGCTGACAGCACTGCTCCGCAGCCCAGCTGCCTGCACACAACACTGGCGTCGTTTTTATCCCAGCCATCATCACACACGGTTCCCCACTGCTGGTCATGAAACACCTCGACTCTCCCAGCACAATGATTTGGACCGTTCACGAGACGGACAGGAGCAGGTTCCACAACACCTGGACCAAAACACAATTGCAAAGTGTTCGAGGAGCTTTGCATAGCTCTGAGAGGGCAAAAACCCCTCCTCATGGGGTCTTCTTCCAAAAAAATTTGTAGACATGGATGTTGATCACCGGAGCATGTAAGCTTTGCTACCTAGATGATCCAATCATCAGCAGATTATTACTGGAAAGAGCTTCAAGGAGCTGAACTCTTGGCTCAGGGCCCTAAGGGAAGCTGCAGATGTGGACAGAAAATGGGAGTTCTGTGTAGCCAGGTCAAGAAGGGCCAGGGCAGCCTGTCTCCCTTGTTTTTCCTCCCCAAATCACCTTCCCAGGAATATTCCCCAGCCATTGTGGCACAGGTCTCTGTCACAGCTGTACCATTCTGATTCTAGAGTGCCTTTTACCTCATTACTCAACAAAACCCTCCCGCACACCACCCACTGATGACACCCCACAGCACCTGGGCCTGCCTTCTCCTTGCTTGGCCCATACTGCAGATGGGATTTTAACTACCTAAATGCACCTGCCCATTTTGTGAGCCAATTTCTTCTTGGTTTCCAGCTGCTGCTCTGGAGGAGCACTGGATTCTCTCATATTAAGCACAGGGTCTTGTAACCCTTAAGAAATCTAAAATAGCACTGGATTCACTCCTTCTGTATCTCATCTAAAAGCAACATCATGGTAAAATGTGTCCCCCAGGGCCACAGACAACTCTTCCTGAAATGTAGCCCCCATTGCACCCCAGATTATATGGCATAGTGGTACCTGAGCACTCCACACCAGCGTCCTCTCCGTGGTTACAGTTGTGGTCTCCCCAGGGTCTGGCCCGGCAATCAGAGAGGGCAGACTCAGCCCCTGCACAGTTCACATCATCCAGCCAGATTTGCCCAGTTCCTTGTCCAAATCGAGCAGAGCTGGGGGCTGAGACTGCTGTCCCACAGCCCAGCTGCCTGCACACCACTTGAGCATCTGTTAAATCCCAGCTGTCGTCACAGACAGTTCCCCACTTCTGGCTGTGAAACACCTCGACTCTCCCAGAGCAGAAATTCGAACCGTTCACTAGTCGGATCGGGGCTGGTTCTGGAACACCTGAACGAAAAAAGTAAGACCAAGGAAGTTTTATTCTGGCAAAAAGGTTGCTGCTAGTCACGTCAGCAAACGCAGTGTGTACCCATTGGTTTAGCATGACCTACAGGAAGAAGCAACACGGAGACAGAAAGTTCAACATGGTTGTTTTCCCTCCTCTTGCCCCCAAAGTCAAGAAAAAGTGCTGTCCAAAACCGAAGACCTCTTTCCTCCCTGTCTTTGTCTGGAAAGATACCCGTGCCCAGACAGCAAGTGCAAGTAACTTTACTGACCAACAGAAAGGACTTTAGCAAGAAGGGTGTCTTAGCCTTTAGCAAGCAAGGCTTCTTGCTTTAGCAAGAAAGCAGAACCATGAGAAAACTGGGATATGATTTATCTCGGCTAGTCTCAGAGCCCTTAAGCATAAACATAAGGATAAACATAAAGGGGCTAATGGGCTGAGCATTGGTACCTGGTGCCATCCAAGATGCCCAGGGAATCCCAGACAACCCAATGGAGTTAGACTTGACGCAGGACTCAAAGGAGATTGGTGCCCTTCTGGATCTGCAATTAGAGTCTGGGCAGGATATAGTGGGACATCTCAGATGACACTAGACGCCTATGTTTAGGCAGCTGAACCTCACTTTTACTACTCTGCTGTGGACCCTCGGTACCCTTTATAGTCAATGGAAGGAAATGAGCACTGCTGGGTTGCAGTTTCTTTTATCTGCTTTGGGCATCTACATCAGGATCGGCCAAATACTGCCATTGACTGCACTGACTCAGTCCTCACTGGCTGCAAAGGGGCAGCAGGGTGTTTAATCCGGAGACAGGTGTCTGTGTTTAGTCAGTGAATCCACTGGATGTTTTCAAGATGTGGGCAAGTAATCAGAGGAAATCAGCTTCTCTCCTGCAAGGGCAAGGCAAAACTTCACCGCTTCTGGGAGGTAAAATGATCATATAGAGGATGAAGAAGAATGAATCAAGCAACAAGTCTTCCCAAAGGGATTTTAGGGATATAAAGGATTGAGAGTGACACTCTACTGTGTCAGGCTGTTCTGAGAAAGACATGGACATGTATAAATTGGAGTGATGACTGCAAGTTATGCAAACCAAGCCTTCAGAGCTACTCAGCACTGGCAAAGCCTCAGCTGGCATAACCGACTAAAAGAAACATGCCCAACAGTTAAGGAGAAAACAGAGAATGACAGGAATGAAAAGAAGCTTTAAAATGTGTCTCAAGAGGGAAATGGGACGAGGCTGAGGTAATGGAAAAGGGATGTAACAGTCTTAATAAAAGGTAGATGCAAAAAATAAATGGTAGTAGTGTGCACTGCAAAGAGACAAGAGGCTGTACATTCTGGGGAATGATAGTGAGCTCAGGGTTTCCCTCTAGTGGCAACAAAGTGCAGTGCTGCAACACTTTGAGAAAATTTGTCTCGGTTGGGGGGGTTTCAGAGAAAACACTGGAAAAACATTGGTGAAAAAAGGTCTCATAAGGTGATTCTAGCAAATGAAGGAGGAAGAGAGGTAGATTAAGTGGGGTTCTGTAAGATTTTTTCATATTCTTGTCTGGAAGTGGAAAGAGAAAGAAAGATGGGCAGTGTATCTTGATTTTTTCAAGTGTGATAAATTCATTGGGATTGTCATTGGCAGCAAAGAGTCCAAGTGACTCTATACCCTCTGTAACAGGGAGAATCACACCAGTCCCGCAATGCTACTGGGTTTACTGGTAACTTACATGGGAAAGAGTCCCAAATTTAAATTCTCTGCAGAGTCAGCAGCAGGCTGGAGTGCAGCACCACTTCATGTGTCATGATTAGCTTTTGAACGGGAAGGAGAGGGGAACACAGATGATTTACCCACATCCCTGCTTGAAGCACTTTCTCTGGACAGTGCTGTGGTTTTAGCATCATAAGATGGGGAAAGGGTACCCCACAGCATTTCAAACATCCCTCCACATGCCCCAAAAGTTGAGCATCTGGTGAAACACATGAGACTTACCCAAGCACACAACACCAGCATCTTCTCTATGGTTACAGTTATGGACTCCCCATAGAGTGGTTTCACATTTGGAGAGGGCAGTTTCAGTCCCTGTGCAGTTCACATCATCCAACCAAATAGGGCCAGATCCTTCTCCGAAAGAAGCAGAGACTGGAGTGGCTAGTGCTCTCCCACAGCCCAGCTGTTGGCAAACAACTTCAGCATCACTTATATCCCAGCTGTCATCACATACCGTTCCCCACTCCTGGCCATAAAAAACTTCCACCCTCCCACTGCAACGATTTGGTCCATTCATTAATCGCAGCGGAGCTATTCTTAGTGTATCTGAAGAAAAAAAACAAGGGCAGGGATATACATTAAGTTGCCATTTGTGTGATTAAAAGTAAGATAAAATGTATTTGAGCCTACTGACATCCAGGATGTATTTATTGAGTTGCATAACGTTGGGATATCTTCCCAAGTGTCTTATTCTGAGATAAGTGGACAACAGACAGCGTAATTTGTTCTGCAAAATACGTTAGAAATCCAAGCTAACGATAGCACACAGCTTCTGGTTACAGAAACAGCTACACACACCCCAAAGAAAAGTGAGAAATTTTTAACAGGTCTCCACCACGAAAGGGAGCTCGCAATCTGGATTCAGGACACTTCAAGACAGATCCTACTGCTGAGGTGGTGCATGAATACCCCTCTTGGAAATAGAAAACCTTCCCCGTCATACAGATGAACACAGAGAGATGTTACCTGAGCACACCACACCAGCATCTTCTCCATGTTTGCAGTTATGGGACCCCCAAGACTGGGCCCTACACTCAGAGAGGGCAGCTTCGTTCCCTGAGCAATCCACATCGTCCAGCCAGATGGGGTCAGGCCCTTGCCCAAAATGAGCTGAACCAGGGGCTGACAGCACTGCTCCGCAGCCCAGCTGCCTGCACACAACACTGGCGTCGTTTTTATCCCAGCCATCGTCACACACGGTTCCCCACTGCTGGTCATGAAACACCTCGACTCTCCCAGCACAATGATTTGGACCGTTCACAAGCCGGACAGGAGCAGGTTCCACAACACCTGGACCAAAACACAATTGCAAAGTGTTCGAGGAGCTTTGCATACCTCAGAGCTCTCTGGAGAGGGCAAACTCCCTTCTTGCAGGGGTCTGGAACTGAACAGGGCTTGGATCCATGATATGTAAAGTGGCACTAGATGCCTATGGCCTCACAGCTTGCTCCCGCGTCCTTGGCTGGAGCTTTTGCAATAAATCAGTCACCTGCAGGGTGATCACAGATGACAGACGAGCACCCAGGTTACTTCCCTAACAGTAGAGCACCGAAATGGGGAGGAGGAAATAGTGCATTTGATAGTGATGAGTCCCCACTCAGGAGCCTCTACAAGCGTGTCCATCAGGACTGGCCAACAAAGTTGCTGGCACCCTCGTCCACAGGAGAGGTCCAGGGACGCTGGCACCCTTCCTACAAATATAGGCTGTCCCTAGTACCCCACATTTCATGACATGCAGTAGTGGTACCTGAGCACTCCACACCAGCGTCCTCTCCGTGGTTACAGTTGTGGTCTCCCCAGGGTCTGGCCCGGCAATCAGAGAGGGCAGTTTCAGTCCCTGCACAGTTCACATCATCCAGCCAAATTTGCCCAGTTCCTTGTCCAAACCGAGCAGAGCCGGGGGCTGAGACTGCTGTCCCACAGCCCAGCTGCCTGCACACCACTTGAGCATCTGTTAAATCCCAGCTGTCGTCACAGACAGTTCCCCACTTCTGGCTGTGAAACACCTCGACTCTCCCAGAGCAGAAATTCAAACCATTCACCAGCCGGACTGGAAGCAGCTCAGCAAATCCTGTTTTGAGAAATAATGAAGACCTCCATTTCTGTTGTATTTTGGTCTGTGTTAACAGGGTAGAGCACTGTGCTGCTCACTCCTGGATTGCATCAGTCTGGCATGACTTTGCTCCTTTTTTCCTATCAGCTCAGCAGACCCTTGCAGTAGTTTCAGTTTCTTAGAGCAGTGGTCTCCAGCTGACTTCTCTTGTTGACTAGTCCATACTAAAATCAGCCAGCTCTGAACCTTTATCTCATCAGATGACGACAGCTACGCCTGCAGCCTCTTATTGTGGTGGAGCAGACTAGGGGGAGTAGCACTGCACTGGCCAGCTGAGCTGGGAAGGGACAGGGACCTGTGGACTAACACTGGCCCACTACTACTATCTGCTGTTGAAGTTTTCTAGCTCTGGTGTTGGTGAACATCAGGTATCTGGTTCTGGGGACTGTGAGACAGGCCAGACAAATCTCACTGGAGCTGCCTATTTCCTTCACAGATGTGAAGTCAACCCACTTTTGAAGCATTCTGTCTCACTTTCTTTGGAAGACCTGGATGTCCTTCAGGATCTGCCTGAAAGGGTCACCCATAAACAGCTTTCCCCATGACATGCCATGAGTGACGGGTACCTGTACAAACCACGCCAGCATCTTCTCCGTGCCCACAATTATGGCTTCCCCAAGGAGTCGCTCTGCATTGGGAGAGACCAGCTTCTTTCCCTGTGCAGCTGACATCATCAAGCCAAATGGGGTCAGATCCTTGCCCAAAGTAAGCCCCATGAGGAGCCAACAAGGCCTTCCCACAGCCCAGCTGCCTGCACACCACTTCCGCCTCGAGCAAATCCCAGTTGTCATCACACACAGTTCCCCAGCGCTGTCCATAAAACACTTCGACTCTCCCAGAGCAGTGGGTCGATCCATCCACTAATCGAAGTGGGGCAGGTTCTGCAAAGCCTACAGTGGAAAAAAAAAAAAAAAAAAAAGAAAAAGAAAAAGAAAAAGAAAAAGAAAAAGAAAAAGAAAAAGAAAAAGAAAAAGAAAAAAAAAAGAAAAAAAGAAAAAAACCCAAGAAAGTATCTGGCGCAGGGTCTGGTGTATCTGTCCTCCACCTGCCAATGAACTTAGCATCTCTTACAGTTTTGCATGGGAAAACATTGTGTAAAGAGGCAACACAAGCACCTCTTCCACCACCACATCATGAGCTGCTCAGCAATGGATTTTACAAACTTAAATATACTTGGGATGGTGGAGGACAAGCCCCAGTCTTGTCTGAATATGGATTTCTAGTGCCTTTAAGATGCTCTAGCCTCTGTCTGTCATTCCATGGGGTTTCAGGTCTGCTGTGTGTCTTGCTTTTTTAGGTCTTTATAGATGTTGCAGGTCCCTTAACACACACTAGAAGGTACTAGATACCTAGAGGTGCCAGAATCACTCTCATGCTCTTTATCTCTATGCGCCTCTCAGCCTCATGTCAATGATGTTTTTACCGACAAGTCAATGACCAAAATGTGGACTTCTCAATATATTAAGACCCTACAAACTTTGCAAAACTCTGGTTACAAAGGAAAGGAACTAATTGGCACCTTGTTACAGGAAAGGCAAGCAGAAACCAGCTCTTCTCCTTCCAGTGTTGTCTAAACGATCAATATATTCATAATAACTAGCACACCAGCAAATGCCTAATGGTGATCCAGCTGTGGCATATGATGACTCTTGCTTGACCAGACAGCTGGTGAACTGGGAAGGTGGCTCTGGGAATCATGAAGGGAGACTTGGAGGTTTAGCCTTGGACTACAGTTACATGGGAGGACCTGATACTAATACACTGGGAGGGATGATGCAGAGCATGGGAAGAACCTCGCTCAATGCAAGAGGTTTTGGGGAGCTTCAGAAGGAACTGTGTCTACCGGCATGAGGATGAGGTGTTGGGGCTGCCAAAGCCACTGCTCTCTGCAGTGAGAGAGGATGCTCTACCAAGGCATCCACTAGACATGTGCATGGGGAGCCTTACAAATAATTCCTGCAGCACCACTGTCTTTTACCAGTGGCTTATGTGGTGGTGGATTTTAATGTAGGAGAAGAGGCAAGACAACTCTAGGGCTTAACAGTATGAATCACTTTTTTATCTTACAGTTCTCTTGGATGTCAGGGTTAGCGCTGCTCTAAAGGGAACAGGGCCTCCTACAGCACCTCCAGCATCTCCCCACACCCCACAAAAACCCACTTGTGTCATGCAGAGTGGGATTTACCTGAGCACACAACACCAGCATCTTCTCCATGCGCACAGTTATGGCTTCCCCAAGGTTTTGCACTGCATTCAGAAAGGGCAGCTTCAGTTCCTTTGCAGGCCACATCATCAAGCCAAATGGGGTCAGGCCCTCGCCCAAAGTAAGCTGAGGAAGGAGCAGACAAAGCGGTCCCACAGCCCAGCTGCCGGCATACAACTTCAGCATCAGTTATATCCCAGTTGTCATCACAGACGGTTCCCCATTGCTGGCCATAAAACACCTCCACTCTCCCAGCACAGCGACTTGAACCATTCACTAATTGCAGCTTAATTGGTTTTTTAATTTCTGCATTAAAAAAAAAAATAATAAAAAAAAGCAACAACAAAAACAGGATCACGGATTGCACATGGAAAGATTGCCTAGAGTTCAAAGGCAAGGAAATTTCTCTGCCAGTCTGTCAGGACTTGACAAGGTGAAGGCTGATGAGGACCAAGTTCTGTATCTTCCTCTGTGGTTTCAGAGCTCAGAATTAGAAAGATCAATAGCATAGATTGGGAATCGCATATGAAACAGCACTGTGCAATTCCCGCTGTGACGTTACTCCATGGGTGGGGACTCACTACAGATCAAGACAGCCACATGTCTTATGGACCTGTTGGTGGCTTCATGTGAGATGGATGTTGAAATTCTAGTTAGTCAATGACATCTGCGGAGCTGCTCAGCTGGCCAAATGTTGGCATTGGATTCAATTGCCCAAACAAGCATTCAGCAGTGCTGAGTGGAGCAGCGTTTGGGAAATACTGACCTGAGAGAGGCCAATGGGCAGCCTGACAACCTCCCAATCCCCTTTCCATCTCCTGGGATCCATGGCTCATTTGATCAAGTTTTACTCCCCAGTTAACCATGATGTAGAGGGGTAGGATACACGTTCAGGCCTTCCCCACCCAGTTCCTGGAGCTCAGCATTCATTAGCATCATGCTGTGACATTCGAGTTAGGTGTGGCTCCCACAC
Organism: Rissa tridactyla; assembly: GCF_028500815.1. NCBI lineage: Eukaryota > Metazoa > Chordata > Aves > Charadriiformes > Laridae > Rissa > Rissa tridactyla. Next base: position 872,181 of record NC_071491.1, on the reverse strand, counting down.
AAGTGACCCACAGTCCCGGTCTGGAGAATAAACCCATCCTCGAGGAGAGAGTATTGTCACAAAATACAAATGGAAAGAAGCCACTTAAATGCTGAACTTCCCTGGCGTATTTCAGCCGTGAAATATGTGCACAGAAAGCATGTGTCTCCAGGTGGGGATCCTTCACTCTCCTTGCCCATTAACGTCATGGTGGTGGCGTAAGAGGCAAGAATAGTGTGGAACAGGGGAAAAAACCCCTATGATCTTGGTTCTGCCCCACTAACAAAGCTAGCAGAAACACCACCATCACCCCTCCACACACACTGTTTAACTGGTAGAACTGAGATGGGTAACCTTGTCCTTGGCATAGAATCATAAAATTGTCTAGGTTGGAAGGGACCTTTAAGATCATCGAGTCCAAACATCAACTGACAAAACCATCACTAAACCATGTCCCTCAGTATCACATCTACCCTTTTTTTATATACCTCCAGGGATGGTGACTCCACCAGTTCCCTGAGTAGCCCGTTCCAATATTTGATAACCCTTTTGGTGTAGAAATTTTTCATAATATCCATCCTAAATCTCCCCTGGTGCAACTTGAGGCCATTTCCTCTTGTTCTATCCCTTGTTACTTGGGAGAAGAGACCGAACCCAGTGCCTGAAGCAGTCAACCCCATCCTGAGCCCTAAGGGTAGCACTGAGGGAGAAATAAAATTTTGCAAACAGGCTTAAAAACCTCCCTCTACACAGCACAGCCTCCTGGGATCACATGGGGAGCAGTGTAAACGTGAGTTACCTGAGCACACAACGCCTGCATCCTCTCCATGATTGCAGTTATGTTCTCCCCAGGGTCTGGTCCTGCAGGCAGAAAGGTCAGCTTCTGTACCGGTGCAGTTCATGTCATCCAGCCAGATACGACCAGTTCCTTCACCAAAGTGAGCCGAGCCAGGGGCTGACAGTGCTTTCCCGCAGTCCAACTGCCTGCATACGACCATGGCATCGGACAGATCCCAGTTATCATCACACACGGTTCCCCACTCCTGTTTCCAAAGCACCTCAAGCCGCCCCGCGCAGCGGCTTGGGCCACTCACAAGTCTGATGGGAGCTGAGTTGGCAACACCTGAATCCCAAAACAAGCCAAGGTGAAAAACAGGCATGAGCCAGGTTTCGACTGAGAGTGGAGAATGTAACATCCTTTTCCTGCAGGAATTGCATTTTGATCTGACTGGGGAAGGATTGATGGAATGCTCACCAGTTTTTTTCCAGCAGGAACATTATAAGAAAAGGTTGCTGGCTAATTAGTGGTGTAAATTTCTTGCCCAGATAGTGTTAGGACCTCTAACACATCTCTGTATCTCTATAAGCAGCTGCAAGATCTTAGTCATCTAGGGCAGTTCTGACAATCGGATTCCTACTAATATGTCCCTCCCAGACACACATCAGATATTTAAAACCTTGGATGAGAACCAATCATTTCCAGTCATGGAACAATCCCAGGCACACTCTGACATGGTGTGTGACAGCTCTGCACCACAGAAACCCTAGACTGTACCCTGTACACAGTCGGGAAGATGAAAAGAAAACCTCAGATTATGGTCCGTAGGAAGACGGAGGTCCCAGAGTAAGTGCCTCTGTACAACCTGAGCTGCTGTTGCACTATGTGTCTCAAATCATCCCTCCCCACCTTCATTGTGCAGCTCCCTGCTCCATACACAAGACTGTGAATGTTCCTCCTGAGGTCTGCCACTCTCCTTGTGTTGTGCAAGTTGTAGAAGAGAGCTTTCAGGTCACTTCTCTCAGTAAAAACTAGGATATCCACATCCTTGGCCACAACATTTGTCAGAACTTTGCTATCCAGGGCTTGCTCACTTGGTGCCATGTGGAGCATGGTTTGTTCACCTAAACGAAAGTTTCGAGTGCCATTTATAGACCTTCACCCTCCAGAGCAGTAGTTGGAGTCCAGGACTGAGAAACTAAGGCAAATCAAATGGCTATTGGCACCTACACTAAGGCAACTGCCTAGAGTCCATAGATTCACCTCCCAGCTGCTGACAGTTGCAGTGTTGTCCGTGCTAAACAACTGGACTCCCACATCATGCAGAAAAGAAGGTATTTCCAGTCAACATCCATCCATAAGGGAGGAAGATCTGAAGTAGAGAAGGGCCTCTTTCTCTTTATGGGTGTAAGGAAAATCTAGGCTACTGGAAGAAGATGCCAAAGATCCCTCCTTATTCAGAAAGGCCCTGTCAGGTGCTTAAACTGTGTCTACATCTTTCATCCTGAGTGCTGCTCCCCACGGCCCTTTTACACTTATATCAGAGGCTCTAGAGCAAGGGTTGCCACCTAAGGCTTGCCAGGTCCACTCTTCTACGCTGTTGGAAAGCACGGATATTTTTCTAACAAACTTTAAATTCCCAGATCATTCCCCTTGATCATTTGCAGGTCTGTCACAGCCTTTACTTCATCTTAGCCCCTAAAACATCCTCATCTTGTACCGGGTTCTGTTAAAAAACGTCACTGTCTTGGGATAATCCTTATCCAATTCTTTTACTACTTTTTGGTTTAAATTATTGGATTATGCTGATTTGCAGGATATAAATGCAGCTGTATTAAGCACTGACTCTGACAGGGAGGCAATGGAGGTCAGCTATGCTTATTCACTCTTAGGTCCTGGTTCCCACACAGACTGAGATTCTAGGGTGGGGGAAAAAAATGGACTATGTTCTGGATTACACAGATCAGTCAAAGGAAGCTCTATCTTCATGCTTGCATTTGTTTTGTTCCCAGGGTTTGTCTCTGTATGTTTGCACAGTTAATGCCTCTAAATCTCTAGGTGACCTTCAGAAGACAAATTATCATCTCTACTACTGTCTTCTCTTGTCTCAGAAATGTTAAATCCTTTTCCAGTGCCAGGAGTTAAACCCCAGGCTTCCTGGATCTTCAGTCTTTTATTCCAGCCACGAAACCCGTTTCCTCGCCAAGGCTGGGGATACAAGAGGGTTCAATCCACCATGAGTCCCATTATCAGGCTGTATCTAGAAACCCATTCTCCAGGAGTAAAGGAGAAAACTTACCCCAAAGACATGCTAAGAGGAAGAGCACGGTTTCCATTCTGATTCCAGTGGAGGCAGGCAGGGTCCCACTATGGCCATCCCTGGATGGGAGACTTCCTGGCGGTCCCATGGTAGCAGCTGAGACTTTATACAATCCAGCTCCTGAAGGTCTGGTTGGCAGGGTAGAGCAGGAAGATCGTCCTTGTAGGAGAGATAAAGAGCTAATGACTGCCTGGGGAGGCAGGAGAGAAGACAGTAAGGACCAAGAAAGGAGGCAGATGACAAATATTCCTTACCCTGACTCCTCCCTTTAATTGACCTCTCCCCCTTCAGCCTCCAGTGCTGGCCCCCTCCCTCCTGTTCCTTGCATATCCCTACGCTACTTCCCTCTTCCCATGCTCTTCTGTTCATTAATAATATATCAAGGGAAAATAATCCCTGCTAGAAAGCACTGAATCTTTTCTCCTCTGTTATTGTTTTATCAAAAGCAAACTGTTTCCGGCACTTCTAAAACCGCGGTTCTCCTGGCAGGACTAGCTCATGAACAGGCAGTGCTCTAGGAAGACCTCTTGGAAAAGGTAGGAATGGTCTCTGTGTCTGCTTGTTCCTCTGACTCTTAAATGCTACCTAGGAACAGGGATTGTATGGAAAACAAGAAAACACTTTTTTTTTTTTTTACTGTGAGAATGATCAGACACCAAAGCAAGCTGCCCACAGAGGTTGTAGGGTCTCCATCCTTGGAGATATCCAAAACCTGACTTGATATTGTCCTTGGCAACCTGTTCCAGATGACCCTGCTTGAGCAGGGGGCTGGACTAGATGAGGAAGAAGAGGTTCCTTCCCACCTCAGTGACTCTGTGGATTAAATCCCGCCTGAACTGAACTGGGGGACAGAGAAACACGGTCTTCATTGAGTGGTGGTGGGGAAGGGTCTCTTAGGAACTGGCTGGGGCCACATTCATGAAGTCACTGTAAACCTCTTGCAATAATGAGAACTTCAGGATCAAAGAGCTCAATGCGAGACATTGTCCGAGGACAGCAATGCAGCGTGTGCAAGTAAGAGGTTGAAGTAGGGAGCAGAAGGCAAACAAGGCCTCTGGAGAGATATGGCTTACAAGGAGTCTGCTTAACATCAGCTTGGATAAATAACACTGGTGAACCTACATTCCTGGTATTTAATACTGGTGATTAAAATAATGTTTGTTTTCAGAAAAACTTTAAGTTAGCCTGCAGTTTGTTTATTTTCAGGACTAAGTCTTCCCTTAGAGAAGTGTTTTTCACTGGTGAATTCCTGAAAAGCAGACTTTCTGAGACCTACTGGGTCAAACTCACAGTCTCCAGTTCAGATTCAGCCTGATGAAGATGCTTTCAATGCCATGGACCAGGTTTTTTGTGGACAGAAATTATGGATGAATTATTGGACATCTGTGATAGTATGATTGGCCTTGACTGCAGAAGATGTCCAACATGGACATTTGGAAGCATGAGGAACAATATAAGGTGCAGGACTCACCTGATTGCCTTGTTACCTGTCTTGCCCCTGGCAAGAAGCTTTATTAGTATGCTGACCTTCAAGTGTTCCTAAGCTGCTATTTCATCATCCTTTGCTTTCCCTTCTTCAGAAGAAACAAAACCAGCTCTCTTGACTTCTCCTTATTGATCATATGTTCTAAGTCCCTGGCCATTTTGGTATCTCTTACCTTTGAGCCAAACCATGGTACAGACCAAGACTGAATGCAGAAACTCTTTGGATGACAGCAGATATTCGGGTGGTTCAATTTATTTGATCTCTCCTATTTTTTTCTCCTCTCTGCATTATGGGGATATGGAAGACTACTAGATGGAAGAGGAAGCACATTTTGAGTCATATTTGCACAGAAAAAGTGTCAAGAAGTGGACCTTACTGAATCAAATGCCATGAAGAAAATTGAACAGATGAGCTGGCCAACTGGGAAGAAAGGCTTGGAACAGAGCAGCCTGCAAGAGGCACAGAGACCATAAGCCAAGAGGAGCGATTCCATGAGATATCAGAGCAACAATGGACAAACCTTACCTTCTGTGGATAAAATATAAGCAACACCCTCTGTCTGTGAAAGGAGCCACTGAGTCCTCTGTGCCCAGATCTTTGCCAGAAGTGCAAATTAGTCTCCCTGCTATGCCTTAGTATTTCACATTTTCAATCAGGATATGTCTTTCTCAAGTAGCCATTGTTCCTTCAGCTTGCGTTCTGATCCTGCTATTTACTATTTGCTTCAGCTTCAATTGGGTTTGTAGTTCCTTGTTTACCCTTCAATCCAATTCCTATTGACCTTGAATATAACCCTATATATCTTCTTTGTCCCCACTTACTGGAAACAATACGTCTTTGGCTGAGTAGTGTAGCAGCTCTGCATTCCTCTGTTCCTACCTCTCCCTCTGCTTTTGAAAGCATCCTGACTTGGCTTATTACCCCTCCCTGTATTTGAAGGAGGGGAGTCTGCTGCATTGCTCCTTTCTAAAGTCTTCTTAAGAGCACGTAACATAATTTGTTCAGGCAAAGCTGTGCTGCAGCATTGACGTAAATCTGCCACATGAACAGGATGGGAAGGAAAGCCAAATTGTGCTAGATGTAGGATGAGCCACATGTGGCTTGAATGGAAGTGCTTGAATAGGGCACACAGACATTTTGAGCACAGCACATGAGTGAAGGCATTTGACTATAGTATATAAGACCAGAGATGTTTTCTAAAGGAAGAAAAGACAGGAGCTGAGGACAAACCAATGACCTCACCCACAGGGAACAGTCCCATAGCACCAGAAGAGCAGAGCAGGATAATGATAGAAGTGGGACCTATCAACAGTAGACCCACCAATCACCAGGTGAAGACAAGGTAAGGAGCCAGGACCAAGGCAGACCCAGGAAATCCAAGCAAAAACTCAGCAACAGGGCTGGGAACAGTCACACCCACATCAGAGCTCAAGTAAGGACTGAATTCCAACCATGGGCTACAATGGAGTCCCTGGGCAGAGAGTGTGGGTGTAGGTGTAGGCTCCAGGTTCAGGGCAATTAAGGCCTACTAATGCATTGAGCATCCTGAAAATAAAAGAGGGGAAAAAATTCGTCCTGATTTTGGTGGTTTTACCTTGCAGTTTTATATCTCTCTCTTTACATGTTAGCTCATCACTGCAAGGAGCTGCTTCCTTGCAGGTTCTGTGGAGGCTCAGGGGTACACAAACCACAGAGGCATCACACAGCTGAGCAGGGATACGATGCTGCAATCATGGGTGAGCAATACCTCGTGCCAGCTTCTCTATCAGGAAAATGCATTTAGATACCTTGTACGCTCAGCAGAGGTCATCAAGCACTCCTAGGAGGCAGCTGCAGCCAGGTGTCACACTCAGACACACGTACTGGAGATGTCTAAGGGAGAAGATGCCCCAGGCCTGGCTGAGAAGGTGGATATCCTGAAGGGAAGACAATGCAATGCTAGGAGAATTGCTACGAACCCTCCACCGTACCGCAAAATCCTCGACCCCCTCTTTTCAGTTGCATTAGCTATCTGGGCAAGGTTGGCCCACAGGACCATTGCTCAGCATCATCTCTAGAAACAGAGGTGGATGCAAACAAGCTCAGTTGAACACACAAAAAATAGGTTTTACCACTGAAGGCACACATCTTGATGATGCAAGGAATCTCTTTCGTCCCAGGGAGTGTGCGTTGGTCAGACAAGAGTTTGTGCAGCTCTGAGTTACTCCGCTCTTTAGAGCCAGGGACTACTTGTAACCCCTCCTTTGTCTTCCCCATGCCAAGGAAGAGTGTGAAGATAGCCTCTGGAGATGAGAGACAAGGAGAGAACATCCCTGGCAGAAAAGGAGGGTAGGAGTGGGTGACAAGGCGCAGGGAAGGTGAGTGAGGGTTGGGGTAGCAGCTCTTCTTTGCAACAGCTGATCCGGCAGATGAAGAAAAAGAGGCTTGAATAAAAACACATCTCAGGCTACCAAGGACCATGGCTTTCTCAAAGACATGCATCAGTCCAAGCTTAAGTTCTTCCTTATAGCTAGTCTGAACCTACCCTCTTTCAGTTTAAAACCAGAACCCCTTGTCCTGTCACAACAGGCCCTACTAAAAAGTTTGTCCCCATCTTTCTTATAAGCCCCCTTTAGGTACTGGAAGGCCACAAGTAGGTCTCCCAGGAGCCTTCTCTTCTCCAGGCTGAACAACCCCAGCTCTTTCAGCCTGTCTTCACGGAAGAGAATATAGACGAGCTCCCCATATTATCCCAAATGCAGCAGTCTGGCAAGATCCCAAGCATTGACCAACAGCTTTGGCCAAGGGCAGAACTGCTGACACCAGGACAAGCATTACAGTTATTGCCCAGCTAATTCATTTTTCCATCTGCCTTTTTTCTTTTAAGCTACTTTTAAGGTTTATGGGTAGAGATGCCTAATTTTTATAACCCTTCTCTCTCTAAGTTCCAGCTGCATTCGAAAAACATATCACCTTGTCAGCCTGAAGTGCCTATTCATGTACCAGGGACGGGGTGCTGAGCAACCTGATCTAGTTGAAGGTAGACCTCCCTGCTCATTGCAGGGCAGGTTGGACTAGATGACCTTTAAAGGTCCCTTCCAACCCAAAGCATTCTATGATTTGATGAATCTACCCAGCAGAGAAACAGGGCAAGGAACCCCACCTGTGTGCTGCTGTCTGTGCTCGTGAGGGCTGGGATTCAGTTCCCAAATTAGACACTTCTCAAGGCGTCTAGGTGTTGGTGCCACAGTGGGGCAGCATCCAGCTGTCCACCTGTGGCTGTCTAGTGACATCTGAGGGGATCTGAGTGTCCACACTCAGTTGTCAGCTATGGATCAGATGACACTGATTGCATTTCAGTCCCTCACAATGTCCTATTTGCTTTGTGCTGCGGGCTGTAGAAGAAGCAATAGTGGAAGAGAGGAACCACTGGCAAAGAGATGCCAAGCCAAAAGCAAAGAGAAAAAAAATCCCACCAAACTTACCCCAGAGACATGCCAGGAGAACGAGCCTCATGTTGGTAGCAAAGATACCGTGCACTTTTAGTCTCCACGGGAGAGCAGAGCAGGGAGGAGACAGGATATGCACCCAAGGGACTGGCTATTTGAGATGTCCTCCTTGTCGTGGCTCCTCCCCTTCACCCCAAAAACCTCTTTCTGTGCCCCATGGCAGGTGCTCAGCAAGTACGAAAAGCCAAGCCTCTGCCAGGAAGCGGCCCTTGTGCCATGAGCATCACGTAAGCCATGGGATTGTGAAACTGGGCTGTTTTGGGAAGCTGCTAAGCAAACAAGTCCTCTCTGGACAGCTGTTTCTGGACTATCAGTGACATAGGTGGTGGGAGACAGGGTTTTGCAAGTTGTCTTGCAGGACTGGCTTCATAAACATGGCATCAGTGCTCAGGTTTATCTGGGAAAATGGGTAGGATCCGATGACGCTGACGCAGCAGGAGAGGATTTAAGAAACCTTTTCCCACTGCTGAAAACAGCATCTTCCAAAAGTGGAAGTTTCTTCCCATTTTTCTCCTGAGTTTGTCCCAAGAGATGGGAAGGCTTTGCAAATTTTGTTGGTTTGTGTGTGTGTGTTCACAACCCAGTTAACTTTTTGGTTGGTGTGAGACCTCCTCCCAGTCTTGACAAAGCCAGATGTGAAAGTGGCAGGATACTCTGTCCCTGGATGGGACAGACAGGCTCCAAGGTCCCCTGTGAGGCTGAATCACCCAGACAGTCGCACAGCTGAGCAGGGATATGATGCTGCTGTCATGGTTGGGCTCTACCTCGTGGCAGCTTCTCTATCCGGAAAATGCATTTAGATACCTTGTACGCTCAGCAGAGGTCATCAAGCACTCCTAGGAGGCAGCTGCAGCCAGGTGTCACACTCAGACACACGTACTGGAGATGTCTAAGGGGGAAGATGCCCCAGGCCTGGCGGAGAAGGTGGATATCCTGAAGGGAAGGTGATGTGTTGCTGGGAGAATTGCTATGCAACCTCCACTGCACCACAAAATCCTCGACCCCCTCTTTTCAGTTGCATTAGCTATCTGGGCAAGGTTGGCCCACAGGACCATTGCTCAGCATCACCTGTAGAAACAGAGGTGGGTGCGAACGAGCTCAGTTGAACACACAAAAAATAGGTTTTACCACTGAAGGCACACATCTTGATGATGCAAGGAATATCTTTCGTCCCAGGGAGTGTGCGTTGGTCAGACAAGAGTTTGTGCAGCTCTGAGTTACTCCGCTCTTTAGAGCCAGGGACTACTTGTAACCCCTCCTTTGTCTTCCCCATGCCAAGGAAGAGTGTGAAGATAGCCTCTGGAGATGAGAGACAAGGAGAGAACATCCCTGGCAGAAAAGGAGGGTAGGAGTGGGTGACAAGGCGCAGGGAAGGTGAGTGAAGGTAGGGGTAGCAGCTCTTCTTTGCAACACCTGATCCGGCAGATGAAGAAAAAGAGGCTTGAATAAGAACACATCTCAGGCTACAGAGGACCATGGCTTTCTCAAAGACATGCATCTGTCCAAGCTTAAGTCAGGCCCGTATTAAATTCAGTATCAAAACTTTGTGTGGTGGAGGAAAGCATTGCATCCAACCGAGAGCAGATGAATCATAGAATCATAGAATACTTGGGGTTGGAAGGGACCGTTAAAGGTTATCTAGTCCAACCCCTCCTGCAATGAGCAGGGACATCTTCAACTAGATCAGGTTGCTCAGAGTCCCGCCCAACCTCATCTTGAAGGTTTCCAGGGATGGGACGTCGATCACATTGCTGTTCCAGTGTTTCACCACACGCATTCTAAAAAAGTTCTTCCTTATAGCTAGTCTGAACCTACCCTCTTTCAGTTTAAAACCAGAACCCTTTGTCCTGTCTCAACAGGCCCTACTAAAAAGTTTGTCCCCATCTTTCTTATAAGCCCCCTTTAGGTACTGGAAGGCCACAAGAAGGCCTCCCAGGAGCCTTCTCTTCTCCAGGCTGAACAACCCCAGCTCTTGCAGCCTGTCTTCACAGAAGAGAATACGGACGAGCTCCCCATATTAGCATTTGAAGACCATTCTCATCTGGTTGCTTAGTTTTCAGTTTTGCTCACCGAGGACATTTTCAATCTCTCCATCTCTGTCCTGTTTTCTCTGCTTAGATAGCTGTTAGTGCCTCCCTTCTGGCCAGTCTCCAGCAGGCCAACAGCTGGCCAATGCCCTTCTTGAAAGGTGATGCACACACTCAGCCACTGCTGTGCAGCAGAAACCTCAGCACTCCTGGGAAAAGAAGACGGGGATGGGGGCATCTTGTATGCAGGGGGACCCCCTGTTCCAGAAGTCTCAGGTGAGGGCTGCTTTTTTCGAAATACCTGTAGGTTGTTGAGCCACAGCCTGTTGTACTTTGATGCTGATCCTCAGGTTCTTCCTGCTTGTGGGGAGTCTGGCCAGTAACCCCTGGTTTGTATTTGTACAGTCGATTATTCACTTGATAGTTAATCCCAACAAACCTGTGGTCATTGACAACACTTGGCATGTTATCTTCTAGGTGGCTACAAATAGAAGTATTGACTTTGTGCTCAATGTTTTTCCAGGAACTGAATTTAGACTGAATCTTCTAAAATTCACTGGAGTCCTTTCCTTGCCCCCTCCCTCATTCTCTCTTCATTCCTCTCTTCCTTCCACTTTTCCTCCCTTCCTTCCTTCCTTCCTTGCTTCCTTGCTTGCTTGCTTCCTTCCCTCCTTTATTCTTCTCTTCCTCTCTTTCTTTCTCTCTCCCTCTGTCATTCAGTTATTCATTCATTAAGATCCAAGTGGATCAGGGTGCAATTTTGACCACGTAAGGAGGCTTGGAGCAATGGACTGTGCATGAGGGCTCTTGCATGGAATGCTATCCCTTGTACTATATGACACTCCTTGACATCCACTGTGGCATATTAGACAAATGCGCCCTTTCCTGTGTGTCTGCAGTGTGCCTACATCTGATTAGCAGACATTCCTTTTATAATTACTGATGATTTAATTGATACACGTAGTTCAAAGTAGTATTTTGGCTTCTGCAAGACATTGAGCATGGCCCAGCCCTTTGTCAAAAAGTCCTGTGCCAGGGTCCTTGGGGCGCTGACAGCTCTCCATGTCCATTCCCACATCCCACTCTCCTTTAACCTTGGCTTTTTCACTTCCCATACTTTGGGTTGGGGGAGGAGCAGGGGCTGTTGTGCCAAGGCTCCATGGCATTTGCTCTTGCAAAGCCTTGTTGAGGCATTGACCCAGACCTCAAATTTTAGCAGGATTATTTGCGGGGAGAGACTGTTGTGCTGGGTGTAGAATGAGCCACATACATCTTGAAGGCAAACATTTCAGTAGGACAATCAGACATCTGGAGCGTATCATGTGACTGGGGTCATTTGATTGTACTTTATAGAAGAAGAAACAATTTTGACTGTGGTTTTGGGGGGCACCTTGTGGTCATTGGGTAGAATGTGTTGGCCACGAGTAGGTGTGCAATAAAGGTGGCCCAGTCTCCACTGGGAACAGGGCTAGAAGGTTTCCTCTATGTCAGGTCATTTTCTGGCTGAAGATGACCCCTTGCTCAATCCCTTCGTGTCTCTGGCTGCCTCTATCAGGAAGTGAAGCTGTCATTAATTACAAGCAGTAATTACTTTGGCAGCTGAAGGAGCTGGGCTTCCCCGCGAGCTCTGTTGAACACAAACCACAGAGCCATCTCTTGGCCAAGGTCCACAAAGGTCCTTCCCCTTCTTTGATTCCCCGAAGCCACTTTGTGGGCATAATAATCTAAATCTCGCAGAAATCTGATTACCTGTAATGCTTTTGGCTGCGGTCCCCAGGGAGATGCCATCCTGCACTACACCTCCCTCCACACTAGGACAACACTGTGCTTCTAAATCCCACTGCGTCTTGCACAACTGGCTCTGCTTCTCTCAAACCCACCACCTGGTTTAGACTCTATTAGGCTGGATCAAGAGAAGTGCAATGGGACGCTGTTTTGTCTGCACACCCTTTCCTAAACTCTTGTACAGCACCCCTGGCCCTGGAGCTGGCCGTGCATGTCACTCTTGGACATGTCCTGTGCAATTGAAGAGTTCCCGTTCTTGGCTTGGAAAGTGGAGGGGATATTCTAGTGGCATTAGTAGCCATACCAGTGGGTATTTGTGTTTTGCAGGGTGGAGTCGGGGTTTATTTTTGTAGCATTGTGATTAGAGGAAGCTTTGCTCATCGTCTACCTTTTTTTTTAAAAGTATTCATCATGAAAGGAGAGAACACTTCTTTCTTATTTTTATAAAAAATAAAGACCCCCAGGCACTTGACCATAGGGGGATTTTGCACCATTCGTTTTTATTGTCCAGGCTACCCTATCTGCTATTTTTTTCTTTCATTGAATCTGTAAGGAGCTGCTCTGACAAATGCTCTTCCTACAGATCCATGATCTCTTCTGCTTGTTCTGGTGGTCTGGGCTCCCTTGCCCCCACCTGGGAGTGCTGTCAAGGCTGCCCAAGATCTCTTCTGCCTCTGCTCTAAACCCCTCCAGCTAGACAAGATCCCAGCGTGTCCCTCCATGCACAGCTACTTGTGGCACAGCTCAGGGTGACTGAAACATTCAGAAACTTCACCCCTTCCCATTTTAGCCACCCCTCCTGGCTCCTTGGGAATCCCAAACTTTCAGGGCAGGTGTTGCTTTTCCTCAACTCTTCTGTCTTGGATTGCCGCTTGTCCTTTTGCTTCTCAGCTTTTCAGCCCAACTTGAGGTGGCTGCTCAGCCTTGGCTTAGCCTGCTTTTCTCTTGCTGAGGTCACCCTGACCTTTCACCAAAATACTTTATTGTTTGTATACATTCAGCGTCTTTGTGGCTTTTGCTGATTTAATGCATGGCCTTATGGCCACAGGCCGACAGGGATGTTTGTCAGTGGCAGCCAGGCTCAGCCTGCTCTCACGGGCTCACCCAAGTGCTAGGGCTCTGTAACAAGCTCAGCATCTACAGAATGGAGGTTGAAAACATATCTTTATAATAATATTTATGAATAGAATTAATAATGTCTTTTTAATGTCTTTATTAACGACCTGGACAAGGAGATCAAGTGCACCCTCAGCAAGTTTGCAGATGACATCAAGGTGAGTGGGAGCATTGACCTGCTTGAGGGTAGGAAGGGACTACAGAGGGATCTGGACAGGCTGGATTGATGGGCTGAGGCCAGTGGTCTGAGGTTCAACAAGGCCAAGTGCCAGGTCCTGCACTTGGGTCACAACAACCCCATGCAGCACTACAGGCTTGGGGGAGAGTGGCTGGAGAGCTGCCTGGCAGAAAAGGACCTGGGGGTGTTGGTCGACAGCCAGCTGAACAGGAGCCAGCAGTTGCCCAGGCCTGGCCTGTATCAAGAATACTGTGGCCAGCAGGACTAGGGAAGTGATCGTCCTCCTGTACTCCGCACTGGTGAAGACGCACCTTGAGTACCGTGTCCAGTTTTGGGCACCGCACTGCAACAAAGACATTGAGATTCTGGGGCACGTCCAGAGAAGGCCAACGAAGCTGGTGAGAGGTCTGGAGAACAAGTAGAAGGGTCTGGAGAGCATCTGAGGAGTGACTGAGGGAAGTGGGGTTGTTTAGCCTGGAGAGAAGGAGGCTGAGGGGAGACCTTCTCGCTCTCTACAACTCCCTGAAAGGAGGGTGTAGCCAGGTGGGAGTCGGTCTCTTCTCCCAAGCAACAGGAGATAGGACAAGAGGAAACGGCCTCAAGTGGTGCCATAGGATGGATATTAGGAAAAATTTCTGCACCAAAAGGGTTACCAAACATTGGAACAGGCTGCCCAGGGAAGTGGTGGAGTCACCATCCCTGGAGGTGTTTAAAAGACATGTAGACGTGGTGCTGAGGGACATGGTTTAGTGGTAACATGGCAGTACTGGGTTAGTGATTTGACTGGATGATCTTAAGGGTCTCTTGCAACCAAAATGATTCTATGATCTGCCATGTCTATTTATTTCACCCAGCTGTGATAGTTGCACACTCCAGCCTTGTAGATCAAGTAGATAAGGGTCTTTCATTTGGTAGTAAAAGGTTATCGGCTTTGTGTTAATACACCAATGTAAGGCACAGGATTTGCCTTGATACGAACAGATTTTAGCTTTGTTTAGCTGTGACAGTGATTGGCTAATGCTCACTTAACTTTTCTCTAGTGGTATTCATGCAACTAAGCTATATACAAATAGGAAAGGCATTTAAAAACAAACAAACAAACAAACAAAACAACAAAAAAAATGCCAACCAGACACTAAATTAAGAAATATTAGCACTGTATGTTCATTGGGGCTGAGGGGCTGCTGTGCAATTTATTGGTGCTGAACATGTACGTGTGTTGTGAACCTCGCTGTTGTTTCTGAGGAAGACTGAAGGTGAAGAGACAGTGAGAAATTCCCGTTCTTGGGAATTCCCATTCTTGGCTCGGAAAGTGGAGGGGATATTTTGCCATTCTGCTGTTCAACCCATCCCATGCAAGGGACGGAGCGGACTTCCACATTTCCGGGGTCTGGTAGCCAGCCAGCCCTGCTTTTGCTCACACTTTTTATTGTTACTACTACTACTATTATTATTATTATTATCTCATCATTTGTGTTAACACTGGCAGCACACCTGCCTTCTAGTGGTCCTCCCCATTTTCCCTGCTGCTCTCCTGCTTGATGAGCAGCCCCAGGAGAACATTTTGGCTAATTGCAGCTCCCAAACAAGGTGCCACAGCCAGTGGATGTGACAGGCAGTACATGTTTCAGCTGTGTGCTCTCAGGCGTATGTTACTCCCCTTTGCCTGAAGAAGAGGGATGTGTTGGCGCACAGGGAGGTGAGTCCTATGATGGGAGACCCTAGAGACTGCCTCAGAGGAAAAAGGGTTGAGGGATGGGACAGAGAGGAGAGGCACAACCCAGGAGAAAAAGATCTCCCAAGGAAAAAGAGTGTAAAAGGGCAGCATAAAATGCTGGACCATGTCCAGAAAAGGGGAAAAAAGTTGGTGAAGGGTCTAGAGCACAAGTCTTATGAGGAGCAGCTGAGGGAGACGGGGGTGTTCAGCCTGGAGAAAAGGAGGCTGAGGGGAGACCTCATCACTCTCTACAGCTCCCTGAAAGGAGGGTGTAGCGAGGGGAGATCCGTCTCTTCTCCCAAGGAACAAGCGATAGCACAAGAGGAAATGGCCTCAAGTTGCACCAGGGGAGGTTTAGGATGGATACTAGGAAAAATTTGTTCACCGAAAAGGTTATCAAGCATTGGAACAGGCTGCCCAGGGAAGTGGTGGAGTCACCATCCCTGGAGGTGTTTAAAAGACAGGTAGATGTAGTGCTGAGGGACATGGTTTGGGGTGGACTTGGCAGTGTTGGGTTAACAGTTGGACTTGATAATCTGAAGGGTCTTTTCCAACCTAAATGATTCTCTGATACTATGATTCCATGAAATTAATTGCTTGCATGCTGAGGTTCAGTACCATCTGCAGCCCTGGGCACAGCCCCCTCTGTCGAACAGCAGCCAGTTACCCCAGTTGTCAGTGGCTGGTTTATACCCAGTGCTCACCTGGCTTCAGAGGGACGAATTCTAATGCCTGTCCCAAGGAAAAGTCATGTTCAGCCCCTGCATCCTGTCCTGGTAGATCCTGTCGAAGGTCTCACTCTGCGCCACTGTGAAGTGGTTCTCCCAGTCCCCACAGATGCCTGAGGAAGAAATGTTTCAGGCTCAGAGCCCTACCCACCACATAGCTCACTCTCTGCTCTGTAGGCACAAGGGGAGAGGCTCAGCTCCTAGGTCCAGCTACCACCCCAAGGAGGTTGTCCGCAATGAGAGACCATGCCCATCCCAGGAAACATTCAAGGTCAGGTTGGATGGGGCCCTGAGCAACCTGATCCAGTTAAGGATGTTCCTGCTTATTGCAGAGGGGTTGGACTAGATGACCTTTATTGTCCCTTCCAACCCAAGTCATTCTATGTTTCTATCCTACGATTCTACGGACCCCATTCTTCAGACTCAAGTGCACCGTGATGCAGCTCGCCAAGACACCCTTGCTTTGGCTGTCCTCATTGGGGAGGACACCTGACGAGAGGTCTCCCTGAGGTGTTGTGATGGGATCCCTCTTGCTCACCCTTCCTCAGGAACTGGCCCTTCGTCTGGTCCATGATGTCTGCTGGGAGCAGGATGGAGCTGCACATTGGGTTCTCCCGCATAGCCGTGAAAGACGCATTTTGCACCACTGAGGAGATGGCTTCATCATCCAAATCCTGACCCAGGAACCGGCAGAGACGTCTCACGCTGCCACACAGGTCCTAGAGGGACAGACAGAGCCTGTTACCACCAAGTGGCTTGTGACACACCAGCACGTTTGGAGCTGTGGGGTCTGCCCAGGTGTCTACCTGCTTCAGCTCTTCATAGGTGATGAAGAAGAAATTCTCCATGTCCTTCATCTCCATCCAGCCTCGGACATGTTCAAACCAGGAGCCATGAGGCACTGATGGGAGGCAAAAGGCAGTTAGGTCAGGACAGGGCAGGGGATGTGCAAAGCTGAGGAGGGTTCACACAAGCTTGGGGGGAGGGCAGCCACGATGCAGGTCAGAGCAACGGTGTCCAGGGAGCAGGTGGGACTGGGAGGTTCAACTGCAATTGCAGCTGAGTAATGGGTTCTTCTCCAGCCATCTCTATGGTGGGAAGAGGTTGAGGACAGAGGTGTGCAAGGCTCATGGCAGGGCTTTATAGGGTTTCTTGGACAAGACTTCCTGAAGACATCTGAACTCTGCAGGAGAAGGCAGGGAAATCCACTTTCCATCTCCTTCAAAGTACAACAGGGCTTTGTGGACCTGTCTATCCAGAAGTTTGCTTTCCTCCTGAGGCATTCACCCCCGTCCTGTGGGAAGCTTGCCTTCACAGCCATCACCAGTGGACACTAGCAAAAGACCTTTGAGCCAGAGGCAATGGAAAACACCACCCACCCCTGTGCCCTGAATAAGCCCCAAACCACACTCACGATCTCCATTCAGAAAGTCCCTCAAGAACTGCTCAAAGGATGTAGGATCCTCATAGCTGTTGCACATCTTGGAGAAGTAGTAGTAGGAGACGACAACATCTCGAGGATCCCGTAGGGTGTAAATAACCTGGGGTAGTGCCAACAGGAGTGATAAGCTCCCGGTAGTGGAAGAGGAGTTGCAGGCCCTAGCACTAGGGTAGATCTGAAGATGGAGAGGTCTGCCACACAAGGATAAATTGTGCTAGTCATGCAGACCTTGGGAAAGGATCTCCATGAACACACAAGTCCCCTAGAGCCATCTTAAAAATATCCAAGAGAAGCAGGATGTGAGTCATTTCTGAATATTTCCATCTTGAGGGCATGGACGACGCTCACTACTCTCCTCGGCCAACACCAAGGTTCTCACCCAACACCCCTCTCTCCAAGGTTCCCCAGATCCTGGGCAATAGTCTTCCCAGGTGTTCCCCCTGAAGCTCTGCATGGATGCCCATCCCACCTTGGCACTGGAAAGGGAGAAGGACTTGGGGAAGATGTGCCTGGGGAGATGGCAGGTCAGCAGGCGAGGTGAGGGGTAGCTGAGAGCTGACTCCAGACCCAGACGGGTTGAGAACCAGGGCATGCGGTCAGAATTGAGGACGGCTCGGTTCCAGCTGGGGCAGCCGTGGCTGCGAATGAGGCTCAAGATCTCGGTCATCCACACAGTGCCTGCCAGGGAAAGCAGAGATGCAGGGCAGGGGACCTTGTCTGGGGGATCAGGATGGGAGGACCTCACTGTGCCATGGGTCCATGGTCAGCAGCACCCTCAGCGCTGAGTCTGTGCCCCCGCCAAGTGATGGTACTGCCCTGCCCATGCACAACCACTGCAGCAAACACCACCCCAAACATTCCTGCTCCCCACCACAAGAGAAGATTAATCTTCTGAATAACATCTGGAGATGTTTCCAAAGTCCTCGTCCTTCTCCTGCCCCTCTCCACCCTTGGCCAGCCCTGCTGTCACCCGTCATACCAGACTTGGGGTAGGTGACGTTGAAGATGTCATCGTCCCGCACCAGGAATTCATTGTGGGCGAAACTCAAGCTGTGCTCGGAGTTGTAGGCAGGTGGGAACTTAATGCCTTCATATGTCACGTAGTGGACCGGCATCGCGCCTGGGTGGGGATGGGGACAGGGTATTGCAGCTCTGCACCACTGCGATGCGGAAGCAGAGAGACAGGATCAGGGTGCTGACTCCAAGCCAAGAAACTTTTTCCCCGCCATAGCAGCTCCCAGAGAGGAGCCCAGCCATCCCATATCCCCAGTATCAGGAGGTGTTGGGGATATGAGATGTGCATTACGGGATAGCCCAGCTGGGCACTCTGCAGTTCTTCCTCATGGAGACCCCACCTCAGCAGCGGGTTGTACGGATGGGGGACTCCTGGCTCATAGGGCCTTTAAGGAGCTTTAGGGCTAAGTTTACATTTACAAGGACATGTAGTGGTAGGACGAGGGTTAATGGTTTCAAACTGAAAGAGGGAAGATATAGATTAGATTTCAGGAAGAAATTTTTCACTATGAGGGTGGTAAGCCCCTGGCCCGGGTTGCCCAGAGAAGCTGTGGCTGCCCCATGGCTGGAGGTGTTCAACACCAGGCTGGATGGGGCTTGGAGCAACCTGGTTTGGTGGGAGGTGTCTCTGCCCATGGCAGGGGGGTTGGAACTGAATGATCTTTAAGGTCCCTTCCAACCTAAACCAGTCCATGATTCTAAGTTCCTCCTGATGGACCAACCTCCCATCTTTACCTGACGTGTTTACCTGCCCTCACGGCTTGGAGGTGTGTCAAGCAGTCATCGTTGCAGAATTTCTGGCCAGACAGGGGGAGAGGAGGTAGAACTTCCCCGTCTGGTACCCAAAATCCAGCTTTGCTCTGCTCCAGGAGCTACAGGTCCTCAGAGGCGCCAGGAACTGGAGGGAGAATAAAAAGGGGAGGGAAAAGTTTTCTGCCCTTGTTGCCACCATTCTGGAGCAATGATTAACAAGATCCAAAGTCCAGAGGATCCAGAGGACATCCCTCTCCCGGGAATGGGGTGGGTGGGCTGGGGTGTGGGTAGCGCACCACTGCAGGTCCTTTTGGGAGTGGGGTGGGAAGCTGGTGTCCCGTGTCCTCTGCCCTGAACCCCAAGAACCCCACTTTTCTCCCATGTCCCTTTGAATTCCCACCCAACCCTCTCCCTTTTCCTCCAAACACACAAACGATTTCCCCAAGCCGAAGATCATTTCCCAGTAAATTTCCCAGTAAATCCCAGTAAATTTCACAAATCCATTAAAAATGGATTATTAAAATGGCTGATTAAAAAAAAAAAAACAAAAAACAAACAACAAAACCAACACAAGAGTCCCTGCAGGAAAGGCAGAGACGCTGCTACAGCTATAAGGGATGGGGCAGATCTTTTTCATTCAAAACCTTCACAATCGTGCTACAGGGAGAGGAAGAGGAGAAGTTCTTCCTCCACTGCAGCACTAGGCGGCCTGCTGCAGATCCAAGGAAAGGGACCTTTAGTGCCATAAATTAGAAACAACCAATGCTTCCTGTAAATAAGGGCAGCCACGCAGTCGTCTGCAAAATTCCAAGTATTTTCCACGTGTTCCCCTAGGAACGCAGCAATTATTACACTTTCTCACCAAAGGACTGCTGTGTTGGAAATTTTATGTAATATGCCAATAAAAAGACGGACAAACGACCGCATGGGGTGTGCACAGAGTGTTTGAGACAGTAATCATTGGCATTGAGTGCATAGGACAGTTGTTTTTTCTTAAAACAACCAATTAAAGCAACAATTTCGCTTTCGGTTCTGCTTTGTTTTCCAAGCAAACAGGAGAGAAAATGGGATTACGAAATGTTTAAACACTTCAAAGAGGAATGTTAACCCACCCTCGGAGAGCAGGTCAACAGTGGAAGTGGGAAATTAAATTAACCCATCACCTTCCCTGCTTCCAGTTAAGAAATAAGTTAAGCAAAACTAAAAACTACAGGGAAAACCGGAAATTATTACCAAATTATTTTTTTTTCTTTGCAATCCGAGTGGGTATCTTTTGCAGAACAGGCCTAAAAGAAATCCACCTGGTGTTTTATAATCAACACTTAATAGATCCTGTAGGCTTGCCAACCTCCAAAAAGTAAGTATACTAGCCTAAATAATTATTAAATATTAGATAACAAATACGTTTGTAAACACCTTGGCAGAGATGAATTGTTAGTTAAAGAATGGCATCATCTCTATTTTAGAAATACAGATTTCATCATATTAAAAGGCATTAAAACATTTAAAGCAGTGTTTGGTTAGTTAAGATACAAAGAAGCCCAGAAATGAATATATTGTTTTAGATTTTTTAAATTTTCTTATTAAAAAAAAAATATCCATGCTACTGGGGAAAAAATAAAAAAAAAAAAAGGAAGAAAAAAAAGGATTTTAAACTGCAGCCAGGGCATTCAAGTTAAACTTTAAGGAAAAGCCTGTAATTATAAAGATTGTCAAGTATTAAAAATATTAACATGCAACAATTCCGAATCAAACTTGTCATGTCAGAATTCATAGAATCATAGTGGTTTGGGTTGGAAGGGACCTTAAAGCCCACCCAGTGGCACCCCCTGCCCTGGGCAGGGACACCTCCCACCAGCCCAGGTTGCTCCAAGCCCCGTCCAACCTGCCCTTGAACCCCTCCAGGGATGGGGCAGCCACAGCTTCTCTGGGCAACCTGGGCCAGGGGCTCACCGCCCTCACAGCAAACAATTTCTTCACGAGATCTCACCTAAATCTCCCTTCTTTCAGTTTGAAACCGTTACCCCATGCCCTATCATTACACTCCCTGATCAGAGTCCCTCCCCACCTCTCCTGTAGCCCCCTTTGGGTACTGGAAGGGGCTCTAAGGTCTCCCTGGAGCCTTCTCTTCTCCAGGCTGAAAAGCTCCAACTGTCTCAGCCTGTCCTCACAGCAGAGGGGCTCCAGCCCTCTGATCATCTTCATGGGCTCCGCTGGACCCGCTCCAACAGGTCCATGTCCTTCTTGTGCTGAGGGCTCCAGAGCTGGACGAAGTACTCCAGGTGGGGTCTCACAGAGCGGAGCAGAAGGACAGAATCCCCCCTCTCGCCCTGCTGCCCACGCCGCTGGGAGTGCAGCCCAGGCTGCGGGGGGTTTCTGGGCTGCCAGTGCACGTTGCTGGCTCATGTTGAGCTTCTTGTCCACCAGCACCCCCAAGTCCTTCTCCTCAGGGACACTCTCCATCCATTCTCTGCCCAATCTGGATTTGTGCCTGGGATTGCCATGACCCAGGTGCAGGACCTTGCACTTGGCCTGGTTGAACTTCATGAGGTTGGCACGGCTCTACCTCTCCTGCTTCTCCAGGTCCCTCTGGGTGGCATCCCTTCTCTCCAGCGTGTCGACCGCGCCATACAGCTTGGTGTCGTCAGCAACCAAGGGTGCACTCGATCCCAACATCCATGTCACCAACAAAGATGTTGAACAGCACGGGTCCCAGTAACAACCCTTGAGGAAGGCGACTGGTCAAGAAGACCCAGAGCTTGATCGATCCTCAAACAAACCACCTTTTGCCATCTCTATCTTCAATTAGCCATTCTATTCCTGCCCGGAATGTCTAAACAGCGTGTTTCCATCCAGGCAAGGTCTGAAAAAACACCATTGCAAAACTGATATTTATATTTTTGCTGCTTTATTTATTTATTTTGACTTTTCCACCCAAGCAGGGACAATGTCCCATTGGAGCTGCAGCAGCAGGGGAACTGCCCAGGCTCCTGGAAAGCCTGAGATTTTCCATTTCTGCTCCACTTCAGCACAAATGGGTTGTCTTTAATTAGAATTCACTCCTTGATTACTGCTTTAATTAAAGTGATAGCTTTAATTAATTAACTAATTTTAATTAATTCTAAATTGCCGCGGATTCCGGCTTGGGTAAGTTTGGGATTTCTTTTTAAAACCTTAGTGCTGAAGAAATTAATTTATTCTATTCCTACCTCATCACTGTGTTTTAAAAGGCTAGCATGCATTTGTTCATTCTTAGCTTTTAAATGTTGAGTAATTGCTATTAAT
The DNA here is from genome assembly GCF_028500815.1 of Rissa tridactyla. Lineage (NCBI taxonomy): Eukaryota > Metazoa > Chordata > Aves > Charadriiformes > Laridae > Rissa > Rissa tridactyla. The sequence goes on along the minus strand of NC_071491.1, from coordinate 850,086 downwards.
CTCACCTCTGCGCCTGGCAAGATCATGGAGCTGATCCTCCTGGAATCTCTGCTAAGGCACATGGAAAACAAGGAGGTGACTGGTGACAGCCAACATGGCTTCACCAAAGGCAAATTGTGCCTGAGAAATTTGGTGGCCTTCTATGTTGTTGCCACAGCCTTGGTAGATAAGGGGAGAGCAACCGACGTCATCTACCTGGACTTATGTAAAGTGTTCGACACTGTCGCGCATGACATCCTGGTCTCTAAACTGGAAAAGCATGAATTTGATGGATGGACCACTTGGAGGATAAGGAACTGGCTAGATGGCCACACTCAAAGGGCTGCGGTCAACAGCTCAATGTCCACGTGGAAACCAGTGATGAGTGGTGTTCCTCAGGGGTCAGTACTGGGACTGGTGCTGTTTAACATCTTTGTAGATGACGTGAGCAGTGGGATTGAGTGCACCCTCAGCAAGTTTGCTGACAACACCAAGCTGTGTGGCGCGGTCGACAGGCCATCCAGAGGGACCTGGAGAGGTTGGAGAGGTGGGACCGTGCCAACCTCATGAAGTTCAACCAGGCCAAGTGCAAGGTCCTGCACCTGGGTCATGGCAATCCCAGGCACAAATCCAGGCTGGGTGGAGAATGGATGGAGAGCAGCCCTGGACTTGGGGGTGCTGGTGGACGAGAAGCTCAACATGAGCCGGCAACATGCGCTGGCAGCCCAGAAACCCCCTGCAGCCTGAGCTGCACTCCCAGCGGCGTGGGCAGCAGGGCGAGGGGGGGATTCTGCCCCTCTGCTCCGCTTGGGAAAGACCCCCCATGCAGCGTTGCCTCCAGCTCTGGGGCACCAACAGCAGAAGGACACGGAGTTGTTGGAGCGGGGCTGGAGAAGGCCCCGGAGATGCTGGGAGGGCTGGAGCCCCTCTGCTGTGGGGACAGGCTGAGAGAGCTGGGGGTGTTCAGCCTGGAGAAGAGAAGGCTCTGGGGAGACCTTCCAGCGCCTTCCAGTCCCTCAAGGGGCTCCAGGAAAGCTTCGGAGGGACTCTGGATCAGGGAGGGGAGCCATGGGATGAGGGGGAAGGGTTTTACACTGAAAGAGGGGAGATTTAGGTGAGATCTTGTGAAGAAATTGTTTGCTGTGAGGGTGGTGAGCCCCTGGCCCAGGTTGCCCAGAGAAGCTGTGGCTGCCCCATCCCTGGAGGGGTTCAAGGCCAGGTTGGATGGGGCTTGGAGCAACCCGGTCTGGTGGGAGGTGTCCCTGCCCAGGGCAGGGGGTGGCACTGGATGGTCCTTAAGGTCCATTCCAACCTAAACCATTCCATGATTATATTGTCTGTGTTACTGGTTTATCTGGCATTCTCTCACATTGTCACTTCGGGAGGTGGAGGCAGGGTTGGGCAGTAGGAACATCTCAAGAGCTTCCCCGTGGTGGACCCCAACCAGTTTGGTTACCAGGGTGGTGGCCCAACAACAGGAACTCTCGGGGCCCGGGGCTGGATGAGCAGGGCCATGTACCTCCTGAGGGTGGTGAGACACAGGCCCAGGCTGCCCAGCGAGGTGGGACATGCCCCAGCCTGGGAACATTCCTGCAGTGGCCCTGCATTGCACACGGGTGTCCCCACATGCACGCATGTGTCCTCACACCCACCTGTGCTCCAGGCATGTCTCTGCATTGCACACACGTGTTCCCACATGCACACGTTTGTTCCCACGTGCACACACGTGCTCCAGGCATGTCCCTCCATCGCACACGCATGCCCCCCCCCCCACATGTTCCCATGCCTACTCACATGCTCCAGGTACATCCCTGCATTGCACATGCGTGTCCCTACATGCACACGCATAACCCCATGTGGACACATATGGCCCAGGCATGTCCCTGCATTGCACACACATGTCCCCATATGCACATGTGTGTTCCTACACATACAGGTGTCCCCACACATACAGGTGTCCCCATAAATGGTCCAGGCATGTTCCTGCATTGCATACGTGTCCCCACACACGCACACGCGTGTCCTGACACCCACACACACGCTCCAGGCACATCCCTGCATTGCACATGTGTGTCCCCATCCGTACATACGCATCCCCACACGCACACACACGCTCCATGCACATCTCTGCATTGCACACGTGTCCCCACACCTGTACTGCAGGCACGTCCCTGCCATGCACACACATATCCCATCCTCCAGGTACCTCCTTGCATTGCACATGCGTGTCCCCACACCCACACGTGTGTCCCTATGCCCACACAGGTGCTCCTGGCACATCCCTGCATTGGACTTGTGTCCCCACATCCACATGTGTGTCCCCACACCCACCCACGCATGTACTCCAGGCACGTCCCTGCATCACACACATGTGTCCCTACACGCACACGTGTGTCCCCATGCCCATACACATGCTTCTGGTGTGTCCCCACATCCACATGCGTGTCCCTGCACCCAGACATATACTCCAGGCATGTCCCCGCATTGCATGTGCGTGTCTACACGTGCACACACCTGTCCCCATGCCCACACATGTGCTGCAGGAGTGTCTCTGTCATGCACACGTGTGTCCTCATGCCCACCCATGTGCTCCAGGCACGCCCCTGCATTGCATACACGTGTTCCCACATGCAGACGCATGTCCCCATGCCCACCCATGTGCTCCAGACACGTCCCTGCCACACATACATGTGTCCCCCTCACGCACACACATGTCCCAACTCCCAAAGACATGCTCCAGGCATGTCTCTGCCATGCACACCTGTGTCCCCACGCGCACACAATGTCCCCACATGCACACACATGCGTCAGCCACATCCCCGCTGTACGCACACGTGTCCCCCTGCCCCTACATGTGCTCGAGCCATATCCCTGCATTGGACGTGTGCCCCCACATGCACACACACGCTCCAGGCATGTCCGTGCACTTCCTACGTGTGTCCCCACACACCCACACACGTGCTCCAGGTGGATCCCTGCACTGCACACACGCGTTCCCACATGCACAGGCACGTTCCCATGCGCACACAGGTGCTCCAGGCACCTCCCTGCCTTGCACACGCGTGTCGCCACATGCACACGTGTGTCACCATGCCCACACACGTGCTTCTGGTGTGTCCCCACATGCCCACACGTGCTCCACGCACGCCCACGCACCGCACGCACGTGTTCCCACGCCCACACACGTGCTCCAGGCACGTCCCCGTGCCGTGCGCACACGTGTCCCCCCACGCGCACACGCGTGCTCCCACGCCCAAGCCCGACCCCATTCACACGGCCGGCTCCCCCCGCGCATGCGCACACCGCCCCCCCCGCGCCCCTCCCCGCGCATGCCCCGCCCGCCGACGCTCGGCTCCGCGCCCCGCGCATGCGCGCTCCTCCACCTCACCCCCCCCCTCCCTCCCCGCCCCCGGAAGTGGCGTCACGGCGCAGCGCGCGAGCGCGGCCGGAAGCGGCGCCGGGGGAGGCGCTGGGCCGCGGCACCGGCCGGGCCGAGCGGCGGCGGGGCCCGACCCCACCGGGCCCGGTGAGCCCGGGGGGGGCTGGGCTGGCGGCGGCACCACCGGGGGAAGCGGGGAACCGGCCGTGGCATCCACCGCGGGGAGCGGGCGGGCTGGGAGGATCCACCGCCATACTGGGCCGGGGTCTGGCGGGGCTTGAGGAGCGGGGTTGTGGTACCGAGGCGGGGGGGGTTAGCGAGGAGGGTCTGGTTGATACTGGGGGGGACTGGGGTGTGGTAAGAGAGGGCTGGTTGTAATGGCAGGGGGGAGAGGATGAGACGGGAGGGTCCGTGTTCATACTGGGAGGGGACTGGGACGTCCTGGGGGCGTCTGGGTGTAATGGTGGGGGGGAGGGCAGTGAGATGAGAGGGTCTGGTTGATGCTAGGGGGGACTGGGGCATATTGGGAATTTGTGGTTGTAGTGGACGTGTTGGAGCACAGAGAGATGAGGGGGTCTGGTGGATACTGGAAAGACTGGGAGGTGCTGGGAGGGGCCTGGTTTTAATGTGGTGGGGGAGAGGATGAGATGGGAGGGCCCGTGTTGATACTTGGAGGGGGTTGGCGCATGCTGAGGGCGTCTGGTTGTACTGGTAGTGGGTGGGCAGTGAGATAAGAGCCTCTGGTTTATACTGGGGGGCACGGGTTTGCTGGGAGGATGTGGTTTTAATGGGAAGAGGGAGGGCAGTGCGATGAGGGTCTGGTTGAGACTGGGGTGTCTGATTGGAATGGGGGAAGGGGATGAGATGAGGCGTTCTGGTTGGTACTGGGAAGACTGGGAGCTGCTGGAGGGTGTGCCTGTAATGGGGATGGGGGAGAGTGGCGAGATGAGAGGGTCTGGGTGATACTGGGGGGACTGGGACGTGATGCGAGGGTGTGCTTGTATTGGTGGTGATGGAGCACAGAGATGAGGGGATCTGGTCGATACTGGGATTGGGGAATACTGGGGGGTCTGGTTGTAACGGCAGTGAGGGATGAGATGGGAGAGTCAGGTTGATACTGGGAAGACTGGGACATGCTGGCAGGGGGCTGTTTGTAATGGAGTGGGGGAGAGGATGAGATGGGAGGGCCCGTGTTGATACTGGGAGGGGACTGGGGCACACTGGGAGGTTGCAGTTGTAGTGGAGGTGCTGAAACACAGAGAGATGAGAGAGTCTGGTTGATAGTGAGAGGGACTGGGGTGTGCTGGGGGGAGGCTGGTTGTACCGGGAGCGGGGGATGAGATGAGAGGGTCTGGTTGATACAGGGAAGACTGGGACACGCTGGGAGCAGACTGGTTGTAATGGTAGTGTTGTCCCAAAGCGGGGTCGTTTAACCGGTGTGCAGACGCCAATATACGCACAGAGAAGAGGTATTCATTTATTGAATTTCTGCAGAGATGGGTGCTAGGCGGGAATCCGCACAGCTGGCATGCCGGCCTGCAAACTCTTAGGAATATTTACATGGTTCAAAACGCAGAAATACACAGCCTTAATTATAATTATTGGTTAGTACCTTATCTTAAGAAATTCTGTTGGCTAGTACAGTCTCTCGCTTTCATTTAAAGTTACAAGGTCCTTTAATTGATGTGTGCATGCTCCAGCACGGGGGAGGCGGGGCAGGAGCCCAGTCTCCAGTTGAGTTGGTGGTCGCGATCTCCCAGTTATTGCAAATTTTTTTTGACTTTATGTCTTATCCAGCAGCTGGCTGGTTTTCAGCCGGTTTTGGTGCCTCCTGTGGTGGGATGTTCCTTATTATCAGCCTTCTGTTCTTCTTCAAGGATATACTCATTAGCAAGGCATTTATTGTTTATACCAAGTGTCTGCTTTCACAGGGCCTTGTGACCTTTTTACAGCTCTTTATTCTTACTTAATGAGAGATTCTACCTTCTAAAATATATTTTACCTTTTTAAAAGTACATTCTGCCTTCTTGAAGTACATCAGTAACGGGGAGAGGATGAGATGTGAGGGCCCATGTTGATACTGGGAAGTGATTGGGGCACACTGGGGGCATCTGGTGGGAGGGCAGTGAGATGAGAGGGTCTGGTTGATACTGGGGGGGACGGCGATATGCTGGGGTGATCTGGTTGTCATGGCAGGGCGGAGGGCAGTGAGATGAGAGGGTCTGGTTGATACTGGGGGGACTGGGGCATACTGGGGAGTTGTGGTGGTAATGGAGATGTTGGAGCGCAGAAAGATGAGGAGGTCTGGTTGATACGGGGAGAGACTGGCGTGTGCTGGGGGCTCTGGTTGTAGTGGGAGTGGGGATGAGATGAGAGAGTCTGGTTGATACTGGGAGGAACTTGTGTCCAGTTCTGGGCACCTCAATATGAGAGAGATCTCGAGGTGCTGGAGCGAGCACAGAGGAGGGCAACGAAGCTGGTGAAGGGCCTGGAGAATAAATCTTATGAGAAGCGATGGAAGGAGCTGGGACTGTTTAGTTTGAGGAAGAGGAGGCTGAGGGGAGACCTCATCACTCTCTGCAACTACTTGAAAGGACATTGTAGAGAGGTTGGTGCTGGTCTCTTCTCACAGGTAATTAGCGATAGACCAAGAGGGAATGGGTTCAAGCTGCAGCAGGGGAGGTTTAGGCTGGACATTAGGAAAAAATTCTTCCCAGAAAGAGTGGTCAGACACTGGAATAGGCTGCCCAGGGAGGTGGTGGAGTCACCATCCCTAATGTGTTTAAGACTCGTTTAGATGTGGTGTTAGGGGATATGGTGTAGGGGAGAACTTTGTAGAGTGGAGTTGATGGTTGGACTCGATGATCCCAAGGGTCTTTTCCAACCTAAATGATTCTATGATTCTCTGACCAGGGTGTGCTGGGAGAGTCTGGTTGTAACAGCAAGAGTGGTGGACTGTGAGATGAGAGAGTCTAGTTATACTGGTGAGGATTGGGACATACTGGGTCGGATCTGGTTGTAATGGGGATTGGGAATGAGATGAGAGAGTCTGGTTTCTGCTGGGGCATACCGGGAGGTTCAGGTTGTAATGCATTTTGGGAGGGGGTGGATGGATGGATGGATGGATGGAAGTGTCTGGGTGATACCAGAGGAGACTGGGACGTGCTGGGAGGGCTTGTGGTGTTCTTAGGGGGATGATATTGGGATATGCAGGGAGGATCTTTGTTGATTCTGGGGGAAAACTGGGCCATGCTGGGAGTAACTGGGGTGTTCTGGGGTGTGGAAAAGGCGTGAAGGATCAGACTGGGGGGCCATCCTGGTCATCCCACAGGTACTGGGGATGTTGGGGGTATCACTGACACTGCTGGGGGTGACAAAAATCATGTATTTTTGGCCCAGAAGCTGCAGTTGGAGCCTTTGCTGCTGCTGTCAATTCCTCCATCGCTGCCTCTTTGCTCCCACCCCAGCCCCATCCCTTCACTGAAATTAGTCTTTTTCCTTTCCCAACATATTTTCTCAATTTTATTTAGAGCCTGCGGGCAGCAATTCCGTGGCAGCTATGCTCGATACCCCCAGCTCTTGCTCCGCAGGTAGGACCAGGCACCACATGACTCTCTCCGAAATGGCAACTCGCTGTCACCCCATCTTCACCAAAGCCCTTTTCAGCAGGGTTTGGCTCTGCTGCGGCGCTGCCCGCCTGGGGGATACCTCTCCTGCTGCGTTTTAGGAGCACGTAAGCTTTCTTGGGACACTCCTAGTCACCTGTCTCAGGCTGAATCCCCCAAATCTTCTCTGCTTTGGCACATAGAAGCTCTAATCTGGCAGATGCTTGCTGCTTTTTTCCCCCAGATATGTCGCCTTGCCACCCTTGTGCTTTTCTTGCTTCATCCCTTTCTGTTCCTCTGGCTCACGAGGTCTGTGGGCACTGCCTGTACACTTGGACCCCTTCCCCAACAGCAGAGCCCTCCAAAACCCCGTGGTTTCAATGAAACAGGCTCCATCCTGGCCCTCAGTAAGTCCGGTGTCTGGCTCCACTTCTCTCATGTTTAACATCACCCTGCCCTTGAGGGACTTCCACGTAGCCGTGCCCAGTGCTGTGGCAGGTAGGGAAACCCTGAAACCCCCTGGTCACTTCACTGTGGCCATCACACAGCACCAGAAAACACCGAATTTATCATCCTGCGCAATTTCACCGTGCTGAGTCAGCCAGGATGTGCTGGATGTCTGGTTGGCAGCAAAGGCAGCCCTAATAACTGGCTTTTTCGGAGTCAGGGAAGCATGTTTCCAATGAAAGGCCCGGCACGGGGTTCTTCACCTGTGCGAGTCTCCTCCTTTGTGTGCCCCATGAGCTATGCCCCGCTGTGTCCATGTCCCGCTCCGAGCCCAGTCTGTGCCATTCCTTTCCACTCATGCTGGCAATTCCCTCTTTTAAAGCCAGGATTTGAGAGCAGGGGGACCCGAGATGGCAGCTTCGTTCTCCCCTCCGCTTTGGGAGGCTTTCTGATCCCCCCACCGAGTGTCAGCCTGATGTCTCAACCCAAAGGGAAGGGCTCTGCAGTCTCCGGGTGAGAGTCCTGGCCAAGAAATGGTCCAAATCCATCCCAGAAAGGCTGGCGTGCCCTGGAGAGTGTAGTGCTGAGCCCTCTTCTCTGGGTCCAGTGCTACTCGTGCAGTAAAGACTAAGGGCCGAGCGTCTTGTGAGTGCCCACCTCAGCAGGTGGCAAAAATGTTCATCTCAGTTTGGCTAAGTAATGAGTTCTGCTGGTTTGGGGTTTTTTAATTGGTTTTCCTTACTTCTAACCCTCTTTTATTTGACTTGCTGTCCCCTTCACCCATTTCTGTTCATAATATATTTGACCGTCACCTTCATCTGCCTTTTCAACGTGGGATTCCTCGGTGTTGCTTTTTCAACGCGTCCCATCCCGGTGCTCCTGCAACCCTTTGGGTTGACGGTACTCACTCTGTGCCAGCGAGACGAAATCACACCTGGAAACCCTCTTGCTTTGTCTGTGAATTTCCTTCTCTCCACCTTGAGACCTGTCTGGGAGTGGGAGATGTGGGCAAGGAGCCGCATTTCTTGGAGCACCTTTTACTTGTTAAGCTTTAATGGGATCGAAGTGGTGATTAATAACATTAAGCTCATTCACTTGTCGCTCACCCCCTTGCCTTCCCTTGCAGTTGCCTGGTTGAAGCTCCATCCCCAGCGGGCTCCCACATCCCCAGTGGGCTCCCCCTGGTATCAGGGTGCTGGAAGCGTTCGGAAAATCCCTCGGAAAGACCACATCATGTCATTGTCTGTCTGTAATCCCACAAACTCCTGTCTGTTCGTTCATAGCAGCCATCGAGCTATACCAAATTACAGCCCCCATTGCAGATGCCAGTGTGGGCCAGTGGCCTTGGGCAGAGGCGGTGATATCTTTGTGCCCAGAGTTTATCGGTTCTTGCGGATCCAACTGCTGGTCTCCAGCACTTATCAGTCATTGGGAGGCTTTGGCATGCTGCCTTCCCAACCCATATCATTATTCTCTTCTGCTTTTTGTTCTCTGGCAGCTGTTTCCTTGCTCACACCCCTGGGAGTCTCTTCTCAGGCACCTTTAGGGCAGTTTTTCATATGGCTTTGTGGCAGCTCCCTCGCCGTGTCAGGTCGGTGGTCGCGTTCTCTGTGCAACATGGTGCTTGGAGGCTCTTAAAGCATCTGCTGCGCCTGATGGCCCCTCCACCCCACTGCCTCTCACCAGGATGGCTCTAGACATGTGAGGCTAGACTGAACCACCTGAATTTAGCTGTTTGCGATGAAGAGCTCCTTGTTATACCTGGTTGCTCTTGGCTGTGCACCAGGCCCTTGTGGGGTCTGATTTCATGTGGGATTTCGGGAGACGAATCGTGCTTTAACCCTCTTTCCCTCCCTTGGCTAAACTGATCTGTGTGTGATATCCCAAATGGGAACAGCAAATCCAGCTCAGGGGATCTCCCAGGTGGATACCAGAGCCTGACATCTCTTGTCGAGCTGCGCCAGCACTGAACAGGCTCCGGAGGTATCAGTGGGCTTGGATGGAGCCTGGAAAAACACCGGCCCACGAGAGGAGCATTTGTTAAAAAGGTGACCTGAAAAACCGCCCCGATACGTTCTGGAGCTGAGTTGTGCTGTTGAATCCCCAGGAGCTGGGGGCTGAATCCCTTTGTGCGTCCACAGCCTGGACCCAAAGCAGGGCTGGCACCTCCTTGTCGCAGATGAGGGGTCACGTAGGTCACTGTGGAGACTGAGCACCCTCCAAGGAGCTTTTCAAAGCCCTGCCTGGAAGCTGCTGGCCAGCCGGTATGGCCCTTGACAGTGGGGACACGGTTGAGGCCGGTTCTTCAGCTGTTGCTACAACCAGTTAACCATGAGCAGGTCCTGCAAGGAAGTGAGTCGCTCTCTGCTATGAGTAGCTGCTGCTTTTGGGTGCTAGTAACAGGCTCATGGGTAAAAAGGCTTTTAAGTGCCAATCTGGGATGTTTCTCTGGCACCAGGTCTGCCTGTCACCTCAGTCCCTCAAAGGGGAAAGGGGTTCGTGACACCAGGTTTTACAAACTCTATGTAGTGCCTGTTTCGCTGCCTTCTCCCACTGCCTCCTTCACCATCCCTCCCTCTCTATGTATCTCTCTTTTTCTGACCTCCCTCTGCTGCCACCACCCACCTCTTCATCTTCACGCCCCTTCCCTCCTGGTCCTGCCCCTGGCCCGTCATCGCTCTCACGCTCTCTCCTTTCTCATTTTTGCAGGGGCTGCCATGGAAGGGCATCCAGGTCCTCCAGCCTGCGAGCCCCCGTTTTCACAGAGGCTCTCCCCGCTTTCTGAAGGAGATGGGCCTGAAGGTGAAGAAGAGCAGGAGGAGGACACAGCTGGGGTGAAACCAAGAGAAGAGCTGGGGGAAAGCTCCCCGGAGCGGCTGGGGCAAGCTTCTCCACGCCGCTTGGGACAGTACTGCCACGGGCAGAGCTCTCTCACTCTCCGGGGTGCAGGCAGGCTGTGCCAGAAGACTGGTGAGGATGAGGGGGCTTCCCCATGCCACCAGGCACCAGAGGAGCTGTGGCCATGCCGGCGGAAGCACCGTCTGTGCCTGAAGCCTGAGACAAGCCGTGTCCCTGCATCCCTGGGACAGCGGGAGAGCGCTGAAGAGCCGGGACCCTCCCGGGGGAAGAGGCTGCGGTTGATCTGGGGCCGGACAGGTGAATTCAGACAGAGGAAGATGGAGAATGGGCTGGAGGAGGTGCCACGGAGCAGTGAGGAAGAGGAGGAGGAGAGACGGTCTCGGTCCTGCTCCCCTGAGTTGCCTCTTTCCGACGATGCCCACCCCAAGCCGGACTTCGTACAGCTGATTGATGAGCGTGGCATCTACTCCACCGCCAAGCTGGTGCTGGGGAGCGCAGTGGGCGAGCTGGAGGAGGCGGCAGTGGGGCTGCCTGCCCACCCGAAGCGGGGAGCAAGCGGCGTCGGTGAGCTGGAGATCCGCGAGGTGATCGTGGACGAGAAGCCCTTCCAGTGCGGCGTCTGTGAGAAGGCCTTCAAGCGGGCCTGGGAGCTCTTCAGCCACGAGGTGGTGCACAACGAGGAGCGTCCCTTCCGCTGTGACCTCTGCCAGGCCTCCTTCAAGCGCCACTCGGACTTCAAAAGTCACCGGCTGGTCCACACGGAGGAACGACCCTTCCGCTGTGAGCTCTGCGGCAAGCGCTTCAAGCGCTCCTCCAACCTCCAAGAGCACCGGCGCATCCACAGTGGCGAGCGTCCCTTCCGCTGCCCCCGCTGTGCCAAGAGCTTCAAGACCCCCTACGAGCTCCAGCGCCACGCGCTTACCCACTGCGCCGAGAAGCCCTTCAAGTGTGCTGACTGCGGGAAGGACTTCCCCACCTCCAACGCCCTCCTCCTCCACCAGCGCCAGCACTGCGACGACAAACCCCACGTCTGCGGGGTCTGCGGGAAGAAGTTCACCTACGGGCACAGCCTCAAGGTGCACGAGCGGGTGCACACGGGTGACCGCCCCTTCATCTGCCCGCTCTGCGGCAAGGGCTTCAAGCAGTCCAACGCCCTCTCCTCCCACGAGCGGGTGCACACCGGCGAGCGCCCCTTCGTCTGCAAAACCTGCGGGAAGGCCTTCAAGCAGTCGTCCTACCTGGTGATCCACGAGCGGGCGCACACGGGGGAACGCCCTTACAAGTGCGAGGTGTGCGGGAAGGCCTTCGCCCGGCCATCCTTGCTCCTCCAGCACCACCGCGTGCACAGCCAGGAGCGGCCCTACAAGTGCAGCTTCTGCCACAAGTTCTTCAAGGACCTGGCCTACCTGGCCGTGCACGAGAAGGTGCACACGGGGGAGACCCCCTACAAGTGCAGTGTCTGTGACAAGGGCTTTGCTCACCCCTCCAACCTGCTGCAACACCAGCGCGTGCACCGCGACGGCTGAGCCCCGGCGTGGTCGGCGCAGCTCCAGTGTTGCCACGCCGCAGTGGCCATCAGCGCACTGCTGACAGGCAGCAGACGAGCCCCAGCCTGGGGGACCCCATATGTGTGCCCGAGGACCGGCGCAGACCCCCGCAGGATCAGCAGGACCCTCCCTGAGCCCATGGGGCTCCTGGCAGGCATGCCATGGCTCGTGGCACACTGCTGGTGGGCAGGCAGGAGCCCTCTTCTTTGTCCTCGTGCGGAGAGGAGGCCTGAGACCCGCTAAGTCATCCTGAGACCCCCTCCCCAGTCATCCCAGTGAGTGTGGCTCAGCCTGGGCTGGAGGCTCCCAGGGACTCGGGGTGCGCAGTTTCCTGCAGGAGGGGACAGACCTGCCTGGGTTTTGGGAGAGGGGTGTGGCAACGGTACGGGCAGTGGAAAGGATCACAGGGAAGAGTGAGCACCTCCCTTTACCCCTGAAGACTTTTGGGGTCCAAATATCCCGTCCATATCTCATGCTGCTGCTAATGACCTGGTTAATTGCCCCCTTTTTTTCTGCCCCAGGGCGCTAGCGGGACTGGTAGGGAGCAGAAGAAAGGGGGGGACACACTGTTGCCGTCCACTTTGGGAGCCTCAGCAAGTGACGCCCAGCGCTGTAAGTCCTCCAACCGCTCCTGGGACTTTCCAGGCAGGAACCTGGATGGGGTATGGGAAGCAAGACGCAACCAGTTCTCTGCATCCTCCTCCTCCTCCTCCACTCTTGCTTCCCAGAGCTACCCTGGTGCTGCCACTGGAGCCTGGATTTGTCCCTCCTTGCCTGATGGCTGCTGGGCGGAGGGTGGCACACGGACCTTTGCTCGCAAGGGTGAGACAGGAGCCTTGTCCTTGCCCGCTCCAGTGCCCTTGTGCCATCCCTCAGACTCCTGGAGAGGTCTCACCTCATCCCCACTTTTCGTATGGTCCCTGTAGCACTGGGAACAGGGCGGAGGGTGGGAGGTGTGTGCTCCTCAGTGCTCTGCGCACTAATTACAGGATGGTTATTTAACGATGACTCTGTCTCATTGCCTCCTCCAGCCCGTGACCATGTCTGGCTGGGTCTTGACATGGGCTTTTGCCCCTTGGTGGTCTCTCCTCCTTCCCACCCAGTACCTTCTCCCAGAGTCCTTCAGACGTGCGTGGGAGGTCACCTGGTGCATGTTGCTGGCAGATTTGGTAAGGAGAGACCCACCAAATCCTGGGTGTGAGGTGGATCTCACGTGGCACCACTGAGCCTGTACCTGGCAGAGGTTGGTTGCAAGATGGGCCAGTGAGATGGATTTGGGCTGGTGGATCCCCCTGCAAAGATGGTTGTGGGCTTCCTGGTTGTGATGGTCTCCCCTGTCCCACAGCTTCCTCCTGTTTCAGCCCTTGAGACACCACAGGGGAAGCTCTGGCCTCTTCCAAATACTGTTCCTGGCTGCAGATCATGAGGTTGTGATTTGATTTCAAGGTTGAGCTTGTTCCTGAATATCCTCTGTAGCCCAGCCGGTGGTGGATGCATCTCAATAGGTTCCCATCCTGGGATCTGTGGTGTCCATGTGTCTCCAGAGAATGGGGTTTGCGCCCGCAGCCCTGGGAACAGGCTGCCTGGGCTGGTGGTGGTGCTTCACCCTTCAAGGCTTGATGAGACTCCCAAGATGTCGTATTGGCCGTGAAGCACCTACGTGGTGTGTGTTGTAGTGGTGGGGGCCCCTTCACCCCAACCTCAGAGCAGAGGCAGCTCCCCTTAGGCCATATCCCACCCAAACTCACCCTCTCCTTTCACTCATGGTCCTGAGAAGAGGGGAAGATTCTCATAAAAAAGGAAAAAACTTGAGGATGGGATTTGGAGGACACCTGATGGTGCTGGTGGCAGGAGGTGGCTGCTTACGTAGGGTCATTTAGGTCACTCCAGGTCTCTTCCACATCACATTTTTGCCTCTGTGGGTGTCTCACCCATCCAAAGGCACCTCCAGAGGTGTATTTTGCCTTTGTAGGAGCAGCCCAACCAAGCACTGCAAATGATTGATGGAGATCTGGGGTTGCATTCAACTGCTGAGGCCTTCAGCTCCTCTTCCAGGAGAGCTTGCATCTCTCACAGTCCCTATGTCCTATGTGCCAGCTTCCCAGTGAGCACCTGGGTGATTGAGGGCATCTCAGGTGGCACTAGGTGGGTGGTAGCTAGACTCTCTGTGCTCTCATGGTTGGACAAGCCCCAGCCTTTGATCGTCATCATGCCCTGTGGGATCTCTTGGAGGGAGATTGGCCAAAGGGAGGTTTACCTTCATGATCCCTATTTCACCCTCTCTGCTGGAGGAAGTTATTTCAGGTTTCGCACTGCTTGGATGTCCTGCGGCCCCCCTGCCCCCTCTCAGCCCTGGCCAGGGGACTGATCTCATGCTGGCACTGCCCAGCTTTTCCAATCCATCTTCAGATGTTTGCTCCAGCACCTGGTGAGCTCCTGGGGTTTCTCTGGCAGGATCTAGGGGACAGCTTCACCTGGGGTGAGGAGCATGGAGGACTTTCAGTTTATTTCCAGATGTGGTGGACCCCAAGCTGCCCTGGCTCTGATTTTGCTCCTAATTTGGGGACAGTACTCTCCAGACCCTCTGAAGCATCACAGGAAAAAGGAGAAATGTGGGGAAACCTCTGGTTCTGTGCCTTTCCCAGTTTTGGGATGTCTTTCATTCCTGGGGAAGCTGGAGAGAGGACTGGGCACAATGTTTACTTGAATCTCTGGCAAGGGAGGCATTGACTGCCTTGGCAAAGGCCATCTCCTGCTGCTGGGACCTCTGCTTTTTGGATGTCCTGGCCCCCCCTCCCATCATCCTGGTGCTTTGGGGGCACAGCCCTCAGTTGGCAAGTCTGATGGGACCCTGAGGCGAGGCTGAGAGTGGGGTCCCTCTGCACTGGGGTGCTTTTAGGCATGGGGTGCCAGCAGAGAACTACAAGTACCAGGCAAGAGCACGTCTTGTACCCCATGAACCTCATCAGGGGCATTCCCTTGGGTGCCCAAGGGATTGTCGCAGGTTGGGGGCAGGGGGCAAGGGAAATGGGTCTGTGTGGCCACCCCAAAATGCATCCAGGGAGGACGGCTGAGTATTTGCGGTTGTGGGGTAACACGCTTTGCAGCTCTGGCACCTGGGATGGTCAAGAACTGGGGGTCTTGATTCCATCCAAGGTCTGGGAGAAGCTGTAGCAGAAAAGCACAAAAGCAGCTCCTGTCGTGTCCCCCCACAGCGCTCACACGCGTCATGCCAGGAGGGTTGGGGGTCTCCTTTTAATTCGTTTGCACCCCTCCTTCTGCTTCTCTGCTCCTTTAGCTCAGCCTTGCACCACCTGCCAGGTCCATCGGGCTCCTCCTGAGCTGTGGGGGCTGCCCGGAGGCTGCCAAGGCCAGGTAAATAAACGTCACCAGGCTGGGAGACCCCTCTGCACCGGCTATTTCGAGTCTCCTCATATAAGTCATTGGTACCAGCTGTTTTTGAAATGTTCTGCCCATCAGCTGCTGCTTTGGAGTCTTCAGGAGAGCGGATTAGGGAAAAGGTGGGGGGCAGCAGGAGCCCGGTGCGACCCCTGGGACATGAGCTTGCGGGGGCTGGCATCATGGGGCAGCGTCTTCCTTCATGAGCTGCATCGTCTCGGTGTTGGCGTCCTCGGGGGCATCTGCCTTGGTGGGGACATAGATGGCCCCCATGGGCTGGAAGGATGTCGCTGAAGGCCTCTGGGGGTGCCGACGGGCTGTGAGGTGGAGGGGACACCGGGCTGTCACCAGGCTGTGGCAGCCCCTGAGCTGATCCCCGTCTCTGCATCCACCTGGGTTTCGGGGTGGCCAGAGCGGGGACTGTAAGTTGAGGGGGGACACACAGAAGGATGGGACTGTCACCTCCAGCATGGGCTGCTGCCATGCACCTCCTCTGCAGGTTGAGCCACAGCAGGACCCCGCTCAGCAGCATCACCAGGACCAGCAGCGCGATCAGTGCCGAGCAGGAGGGCGGAGCACCTGGAGTTATGGGGAGAGCGGACTCGGGATCCCGTTTCCAGCCAAGACCAGTAACAGCGTGCAGGAAAACCTAAAATCTAACACAGCCGGACCACCCCACAGCAGCTCAGCTGGTGGCGGAGATGGGCTTTCCTTAATTAGGCTTCACAGTAAGACCCATTTCCCTGGGTGGACAATGCGGGGGGGGGGGGCGGGGCAGAGTGACCTTCCACGTTCCTGCTGCTCTTACAGCCCCCATCAGCTCTCTGTTGTGTTGTCCCACTTTGGATTTGGGGTGCTACACCTCAGACAAGCCTATTTCTGACCCTCCCCGCACTCCCTGTCCTTCAAAATTGTCTCAGGTCTACCACAACCTATCTGAGAAACGAGGGCTGGTCCTGGAGGGAGCCCAGAGGGTTTGAGCTGGGGGATAAGGAAATTTGGGCTCCAAGAAGAAGAAATGGAAGGGATGAGTGTGTTTCGAGTGGTGAAGGCATCTCTGATGCTCCCGAGGGTGATGGAAACCGAGGTGCATCCCCCAGGAAAAGCCCTCAAGAGCTGCCTGGGGTGAACATGTGCCACCTTTCCCCTTTCTTCTCACCTTGGGACCTTTTCCCCCTACCCGGCACGGACACCGCGGAGGATCCCAATGCTCACCCTTTGGCTTTGTGCACACCACACCGGCTGCTGAGCCCTGCCTGCACGGCCCCAGTCCTGTCCTTTTCTGCTGGCACTCCAGGAGCAGCGACTCGCTCCCCCGGCAGCTCAGCCCCTCCAGCAAGGCAAGGCCATCCCACCGCCTGAACTGGGCTCCGATGGGCACCGACTGGGCTGGCCCGCAGCCCAGTTGCCTGCAGACCACCTCAGCTTCCAGCAAGCTCCAGCCAGTGCTGCACACCCCGTGCCAGGTAGCGTTGTAGAGCACCTCCACCCGCCCCGCGCAGGGACCGGGGCCGTCCTGCACCCGCACCTGCAAGGGGTTTGTGCCTGCAAGAGGGAGCAGAGAGGGTGAGATGTCCCCTAAGACCCAGCAGGTAGATGGAGAGGGCCATGCATGCCATTTGCCACCTGTACCTGCTGCAAAATTCACACACCCCCCTGCTCCCTTGCAAGGTCATTCATAGAATGGTTTGGGTTGGAAGGGACCTTAAAAGATCATGCAGTTCCAACCCCCCTGCCATGGGCAGGGACACCTCCCACTAGCCCAGGTTGCTCAAAGCCCCGTCCAGCCTGGCCTTGAAACCAGTGATTCCCATCACTGATGTCCCAGCACTGCTGCCAGCCTCCCAGTCCTGCATAAAAGGCTTTTTTGGGGCACCTGAGCACACGACTCCCGTGTCTTCCTCGTGGTTGCAGTTATGGACTCCCCAGCTGCTAAGGCTGCACTGGGTGAAGGTGGTCTCCAGGCCGGTGCACTCTGCATCATCCAGCCAGATGGGTTCCAACCCTTGCCCAAAGTGAGCTTGGCCCGGGGCTGCCACAGCTGTCCCGCAGCCCAGCTGCCGGCAGACCACCTTGGCGTCGTTCAAATCCCAGCTGTCGTCGCAGATGGTCCCCCACTGCCCTTGGTGAAGCACCTCCACTCTCCCAGCACAGCGGTTCGGGCCGTCAGCCAGGCGGACCTGTACCTCCTCCGTGATGTTGGCATCTGTCAGGAGAAAACCAGTTAGGAAAGGAGAACAGGACACCCACAACTTCATGACAAAAAAATCCCCAAACCGGAAGTCAGAGTGCAAATACAGAGTCATTCTGGTCCCCCCCCTCCCCCTGGCAAGGGATGCAACCCTCCAACCCTTCCAGAGGAGCATGGCTGTAGGGATGGACTTCAGTTGCACCTTCATACCCTAAAATCGTGGTGTCTCCTCCACGCAAGTGTGTGGACCAGGCAATGGAGACCAGGCTGGGGGTTTTGGGTCAGTTGGTTCCCCTCGAGACAGGGCTTGGCTCGCTTAGTGCCACCGGGAGGCGGGGTGTGATGGTTTCGATAAGATAATGGTTGTGAAGGGGGTGGGAACCTGTTGCTGGGTTGGGGACAAGCCTGGCCAAGAGACTATGATCCTTTGCCAGCCCCCTTCCCCAAAAATCACACCTTTCCAGAGCTAATATCACCCTGGAGGCAGACAGATAGGCCCTCCTGTGCCCATCCCCAATGCTCTGTGTCACAGGATGAGATGTACCTGAACACACCACGCCAGCATCTTCTCCATGGTTGCAGTTACTCTCTCCCCAGGGACGAGCTCGGCACTGGGCGAGGTTGTCCTCGGTCCCGACACAGACCACATCATCCAGCCAGATGCGTCCTATCCCCTGCCCAAAGCGAGCCCGGCCAGGGGCTACCGTGGCCCTGCCACAGCCCAGCTGCCTGCACACCACCATCGCCTCTCTGAGGTCCCAGCCGTCGTCACAGACTGTCCCCCACTGCCCATCATGGAGCACCTCCACCCTCCCAGCACAGCGGTTCAGGCCTTCCACCAGGCGGATCTCTGCCCGGGCCAGGTCTGCGGGCAGAGAAGCAGGTGACGTAGGGTTGAGGATAAGAGGATTGCGTGTCCAGCAGGGCTTTCTGGTGGCGGCAGCTGGGGTGCAGACCTAGGGCAGATGCCCAGCCGTGGTGGGACGGGAGGACAGATCCCGGCCTGAGCCCTGCCTGCGGAGACATGCGGGCAGGCATGGCCCTTGGGGCTTCATAAGCACCACCAGGCGTCTACGTTTGGCCTCCAGAATCGGTCCCTGATGGGGAAGGGGAGAAATAAATCCCCTTTCTCGGAGTCTCACTGAGACCCAGCAGAGTCTCGGTGCAGCCCACATCACAAACCAGGCGTCAATGTCCTTTTTGCCCCCTTCCCTGCTTAGCTGCACAAAGGGCAGTTGGGCTGGGGCAGCTACTAGGATGTGGGGATGGGAAACAAATGCCATCTGCCAAGGGGACGAGCCCCCATGCTCTGCAAATCTCCTTTCTGCACCCAACGCTCCTGAGGTCAGCTTGGAGAGGAAAAATCTTGTGAGGAAAAAGGAGGAAAGAGCTCCAAGCTATACTTTTAGGACCCTGCAGGAATGAGCATCACCTGAACAGACCACGCCAGCATCCTCTTCGTGGCTGCAGCCGTTGATTCCCCAGGGCCTGGTCTTACACTCCTCAAGGGCCTTCTCCCCACCAGTGCAGGTGACCCTGTCCAGCCAGATGGGATCCAGTCCCCTGCCGAAGGAAGCCCCTGCTGGGGCCGCGACGGCCTCGCCGCAGCCCAGCTGCCGGCACACCACCACTGCGTCCACCAGGTCCCAGCCGTCATCGCAGACCGTCCCCCACATGTGGTTGTGCAGCACCTCCACCCTCCCGGCGCAGCGATGCGGGCCATCCACGAGCCGGACAGTGGATGAGTTGGTTTCACCGGTGTCTGGAAGCACCGCAGAAACGTCGTGATGGGGACACACACCAGTGCCAGTGGCAATGCCCAGAACTGGGGCGAAAGGACCCCCCACCCCAGGAAGGGCTTGACCATCCCACTGCAGCGTCACCTTGAAGGTAGCAGGATGGATCCCACACTGGGCCCCCCTGGACACCCCATGTTGCAGGAGTGGGATGTACCTGAGCACACGACGCTGGCATCTTCTCTATGGTTGCAGTTACTCTGTCCCCAGGGATGAGCTCGGCACTGGGTGAGGGCATCCTCGTTACCGGCACAGCCCACATCATCCAGCCAGATGCGCCCTGTCCCCTGCCCGAAGAGAGCCCGACCAGAGGCTGCCGTGGCCCTGCCGCAGCCCAGCTGCCTGCACACCACCGCTGCGTCATTCAGGTCCCAGCCATCGTCGCAGACTGTCCCCCACTGCCCATCGTGGAGCACCTCCACCCTCCCGGCACAGCGGTGTGGCCCATTCACCAGCCGCAGGTTCGCTGAGCTGGAGTTGCTCCCTTCTGTGCAGAGGGAAATAGGTGAGTGTGCGGTTGCTGGGAACCTCCACATCCCTGGACCACCTCCTGCCTGCATCCGTGGACCACCCCCGCTTGCAGCATCCCATGTGCCTACAGGGAGGGGCAGGGCAGGGACAGCATTGACCTTTAAAGAGCATCTAGTCCAATTCCGCTTCCATGGGCAGGGACATCTTCAACTAGACCGGGTTGCTCAAAGCCCCATCCAACCTGACCTTGAACGCCTCCAGGGATGGGGCAGCCACAGCTTCTCTGGGCAACCTGGGCCAGTGTCTCACCACCCTCAGAGTAAAGAATTTCTTCTTTATGTCCAATCTAAATTTACACTCTTTCAGTTTAAAACCCTGCCCCTTGTCCTGTCACTACAGGCCTTGGTAAAAAGTCTGTCCCCACCATTCTTATAAGCCCCCTTTACATAATGAAAGGCTGCTATAAGGTCTTCCCAGAGCCTTCTTTTCTCCAGGCTGAACAGCCCCAACTCTCTCAGCCTGTCTTCATAGCAGAGGTGCTCCAGCCCTCTGACCATTTTCGTGACCCTCTTCTGGACCTGCTCCAACAGGTCCATGTCTTTCTTGCTGGACGCAGTACTCCAGGTGGGGTCTCTCCAGAGCAGAGCAGAGGGGCAGAATCCCCTCCCTCGCTCTGCTGACCATGTGGGTTTTGGTGCAGCGCAGGATGCGGTTGGCTTTCTGGGCTGTGAGCACACAATGCAGGCTCATGTCCAGCTTTTCCTGCACCAGTACCTCCAAGTCCTTCTCCTCAAAGCTGCTCTGAATCCTTCCATCCCCCAGTCTGTATTGATAGTGGGGATTGCCTTAACCCAGGTGCAGGACCTTGCTCTTGGCCTTGAGGTGAAGGTCCAGGAGATACGCATGGGTGAGACGGCAAGAAGCCCCTACGCCAGCCTTGTACACAGTATCTCCTCCAAAGGAGGCCACCTGCCTGCCCCTTGGTACCAGCAGGAGCTCTGCCTCTGTCCACCCTCATCCCGGATCTCACCTGCACACACCACGCCGGCATCCTCCCCATGGTGGCAGTTGTGGATGCCCCACATCTTGGCTTGACACTCAAAGAAATCGGTTTCCTCCCCTGTACAGCTCACATCATCCAGCCAGATGGGGCTGGCTCCCCACCCAAACCGAGCCAAGCCGGGGGCCGAGAGGGCCACTCCACAGCCCAGCTGCTGGCAGACCACCGCTGCATCCTTAGGGTCCCACCCATCGTCACAGATTGTCCCCCACTCATTGTTATAAAACACCTCGACTCTGCGGGCGCACTCGCTCAAACCACCCACCAGGCGAAGCCTGTGGCTGCTGGCAATCCCCGAGCCTGAAAAATACCCAAGAATGGGCATTATTAGGGAAACGCGTGTGCATCTTAACACCTGCTGGATTGGAGAAGACAGGACATCCCTGTGGCCGTTCTGGATGGTGTTGCTTGTGTGTCCCTTGCCCTTTAGCAGGGACTTCCAGCAAAGTGAGCACAGGGGTTTCTGCAGGGTGGAAGGAGACGCAGAAGGTCCCTTCTACCAGCTGCACCCTGAGGGTGGTTGCACCCTGGTTCAGAGGTCGGGACAGGAGGAAGCACACGTCTCCACCTGAGGGACACCGTGCTGGGGAAGAAGGGATCACAAGGATCCTTCACAGTTTTTCCCCGTACTTTCCTTCCCCCTTCTTTGGAAGCTGCATCACCAAGGTTCACCCGGCACTAACACACTTCTTGCCCTAGAGGAAATGGCAAAGGATCTTTATCTGGTTGTCCCTGTCCTGACTGCTTCTGACTGCCACACTGACCTGTCCGTGGAGGTTGACCTTCTAAGGCCAAGGCTAGACCGGCAGCAGCCAGCTCAAATGTGGTGTACCACACGAGAGCAGCTGGTTCCAGTACATCATTCTGTATTTATCTGTGCACCCTGACATTTCCCAGTGCCAGCAGCGCAAGGTGCTCTGCCTGCTCTCAGTCACATCTGCTGCCACTTGAGCAGCACCCATGCACCCTCCAGCCACCGCTCCCCAAGGGTGCAGGTGCTTCACCTCATGAAAACATCTTGGACACCTCCAATAGTACCAGCCACTGAGGCATGTCTTAAGCCATGCTGCTTTTTTTCCCGGGTTATCATGTTTTTCCTTGTCTCTGAACACTGTATTTCAACGCAGTTTCTACCAACCTGGGCAATTTGTTGGTCAGCTTGTTTCCAAACTGTTCCCAGCCTGCAGAAGGCGGGGCTTGGTCCATCTTACAGAGAAAACAAGTGGTGAGGGTTACCTGAGCACACAACGCTGGCGTCTTCCATGTGGTTACATGCATGGTGTCCCCAAGGCTTGACCGGGCATTCAGCAAGGGTGGCTTCTGTCCCGAGGCAACCCACCCCATCTAGCCAGATGGGACCAGATCCTTGCCCAAAACCGGATGAACCTGGGGCTGACATGGCCGTCCCGCAGCCCAGCTGCCGGCACACTACGGCTGCATCCTTCAGGTCCCAGCCGTTGTCACAGATGGTCCCCCACTGCTGGTTGTGGAAGACCTCCACCCTCCCAGCACAGCGGTGCGGGCTGTTCACCAACCGCAAGGCTTCTGAGCTCCCTAGGTTCAAGTCTAAAAACAGAATAGGAGGACAATAAATCATGGCCAGAAATGCCTGCCTGTCCAGTGGCTGGCAACGTGGTGGACCTCCCCTTGTAAGGGGTCTTGCAAGGTGTCCACCAGCATGGAGCACTTCTGCTATTGCTGCATCCTGGGTGTGCACACATGAACACTTTCGGGGACAAGCCTGGTAGGACCATGCCCAGGAGACTGTGAACCTGACCAAGTTACCAAGGGGCTCCCATGATGTGAGCATCCTCACGGGAACAACCAGGCAAGGAGGCACCAAGTGCACCTGAGCTTGGTGAAGAGAAGGGACTCCTGCAGGACTAGTGGCTGTGTGGTAGAATGGGTTAAAAAAACCACAGGGGCAGCTGCAACCCTGGTGTGCCAGGGCTCTTTGTGTGTGATGGAAAGCCTATATCTTGCAGGCTTGGGATTTGTGGGAATCCCAGGTTTGGGATTTCCAAGCACTTTGCCTCAGGGAAGCCAGAGACTGGTAGACCTTGAAATGGAAAACACCTTGTGCTCCCTGGTGGGACCTCAGGAACAAGGGGTGGTTGAGCCAGGACAAGGAGGAGCTGGATGGGCAAATTTGATCAGACTGCACGGCCTCCCCCAAGGGAGGACTGATCCCTGACTCACCGCCACTGACCTGCGGCTGCAGAGCATGAGACACCTGCGTGCCCCTTCGACTTGCAGCTTTTGGTGCCCCAGAACTTGACCTTGCATTCGAAGAGGGCCCCCTCTGTCCCGGTGCACTCCACAGCATCCACCCAGATCAGGCCATCTCCTGTCCCAAACTGGGTAGACCCTGTGGCCGAGTGCGCCGCTCCACAGCCCAGCTGCCGACACACCACGTGGGCTTCAGCCAGGTCCCAGCCATCGGTGCAGATGCCTCCCCAGCGCTGATCATGAAACACTTCAACTCTCCCAGAGCACGAGTCTGAGCCGTTGACCAAGCGGAGGCTTCCAAGGTCGGCAATGCCCGATTCTACAACACCAGAGAGCGTACACACATTACGGAGATACCTTCTGCACTGGGAAACCTCCAGCTGCCACCAATGGGTTCACACCAGAGGCTGAGAAGCCTTGGGAGTTCAAGGATGCTCTTGCAATGACAGAGATGACCTTTGAGGTGTGATGTGAACTGGCCCAAGTGGTGCCCAAGTCTTGATTAGCGTGGGCTTGACCAGAATATAGTCAATGGACCTTATATAGTTTGCTTTCCTAAACAGACACATAGGGCAGGGTCTAGTTACCAAGATGTAGGCATCCTTGTGCCGTTTGGGACTCCTGGGATACCTCACCCGCCCTCCAGCTGCTGCTTCTGAAGGGCACAGGTTTTCTTGCAGGATCTCTTAGCCCAACTAGGGTGAGATGCTACCTTCCCGTGCTGGGGTGACTGAATTCAATGCTGGCTGTCTTGGTCAGTGACAAACGGATATTAAGCAAAGTCCACCCTGATATCAAGCAAACCAGTGGCCCCAGCTTTTTAACAGCCACTAAAATGGGTTGTGGGGTTCCTCTGGCAGAAAGTCAGAGTTGGAGAGGAGATAGAGGGATGGGAGATGGGCTCTCGTGGGCTCACGCAGCTCTGAGCGTCACAGGGTACTTCTACCATGGATCAACAAAGTCCTCCCTGACTGTAATGGGCAAAGAACCATTCATACTGTAGTCTGCCCCACTGTGAAGAAGTAGGTGGCCATGTTGTAATTTGCTTGATGGGAATGGTCTCTCCGGCCTGTGCTAACTGCCAGGATTTGTGATAAATAACATCAGTCAAAAGCTGGAGACCGTATTTTTAGTGATAGTAGTGCAAATGGGCAAGGTGTTTGTTTTTCTGAGACTTTAATGTCTGTATACAGGTGGTGCCCTCTTCCACCAGGATGGACCACTGATTTCAAAGCAAAGGGTCTCCAGGCTGGCTGAAAACTGTTCCGTCATTGCAAGTCCTTGCACCCACAGGGGAAAGCAGAGTCAAACCCCAGCACAAGAGGACTGTGGGAAGGTTTGCCGTGGTGTTCCCGGTGCCAGGATGGGTGGTGGTTACCTGAGCACACCACGCCGGCATCTTCTCCGTGCTCACATCCATGGACGCCCCAGGTGTTGGCTCTGCATTCGGAGAGGGCAGCCTCTGTCCCCGTGCAGTGCACGTTGTCCAGCCAGATGGGTCCCTGTCCCTCCCCAAAGTAAGCCCGCCGTGGAGCCGATATCACCACCCCACAGTCCAGTTGCTGGCACACCACTTTGGCATCCATGAAGTCCCAGCTGTCATCACACACTGTCCCCCATCTCCCACTGTGAAACACCTCAACCCTCCCGGCGCAGGGACCTGGGCCATCCACCAGCCGGACCGGGGCAAAGCTGGAAACAGCCGAGCCTGCAAACAGGCAGGGAGATGCTCAGATCATCCAGCGCCTTTGTGGTTAGAGGAAAGACCCTGCATTTCGGCACATAGCCGATGCTGCATGGTCACGTCACCTCTGAACCCACAGCATCTCATGCCCTCCCGTGGAGACACTTCTCAAAGGGCTTGGGAGTACTTGACCCAGCAGCAAGTGGGGTGAAGCTAGCACCTTGCTCCCAACTGGGATGGGGGGGATATTACTGGTGCATCCTGACCCACTGCTGGGGCTGGAGTGAAACCCACCTGAGCACACCACGCTGGCATGCTTTCCATGGCTGCAGCTGCTCTCTCCCCACGGGCTCGCCTGGCATTTTGTAAGGGTTGACTCTGTCCCCTGGCAGTTCACGTTGTCCAGCCAGACGCGCAGGGGTCCGGTGCCGAAGTCCACCTCCTCCAGTGCTGGCAACACCGTCCCACAGCCCAGCTGCTGGCACACGACCTCAGCATCCTTCTTATCCCAGCCACGGTCACAGACGACTCCCCACTCCTCCTGGTGAAGCACCTCGACTCTGCCAGCGCAGCGGTGTGAGCCATTTGCCAGACGGAGATGAGCTGGTTCGGGGATGATTGAGTCTGCAAACATCCGAGAGATTCATTAATGCCTTCAAATGGCGGCCAGTTTCCCTCCATGCTTATGATATTGCAGTTAAGCTGCTGGCCCATCTTCAAGCTGTCAAAAAGCAGAGAAGGGGAGAACAGGAGGGGTCCCCACCACCACCCGAATCTTCCACCCAGGAGTACCCTGCACCAGAGCATCTCCCTGCAGAGGGTGGTCCACACTGGTCCTGCATCCTTATGGACCCCAGGACGCACTGGGGGACCCACTCCCTGCAAGAATTCCTTGCCATGCGGGTTGCTTTGACGAGCTTCCCTGCAATGAGTTGGTCCTGTTGTTAGAGCTGGAAGGTACTGGGAGGGGTGGGAAATAGGGATCATTGCAGGAATGCCTCCAGCCACCCCAAATAAACACCTTGGTATGGGAAAAGTAGCCCCCTGATGGGACCATCAGGTGTAGGGAGGGTCCAGGAAAACCCCACTGGCTGCTGATGCTGACCCCCAGTCTCAGCTAGGGGTGCAGACCTGCCATCATGACATAAACCCCCCTCCCACCGCCTTGTGTGGAGCGATGCTGAAGGAACAATGGTCAAACCTGAGCAAACCACGCCAGCGTCTTCCCCATGGTAGCAATTATTGATGCCCCATGGCCGGCCCCGGCAGGAGGACAGTGTGCTCTCCATCCCCGTGCAGTTCGTCTCATCCATCCAGATGATGCCGACCCCACGCCCGAACTGACCCCCGCCGGGGGCTGACAGTGCTCGTCCACAGTCCAGCTGCCGGCAGACGACCTCGGCATCCAGCAGGTCCCAGTTGTCATCGCACACGGTCCCCCACTGCTTGCTATGGAAGACCTCGACCCTGCCAGCACAGCGGCTGCCATAGTTCACCAGACGGACCTGGTCACCCTCTGAGTTACCTAAAAAAAGGAAATATGGGCAAGGGACAGCATGCTGCGACCCTTGGGTAAGGAAAACTGTCCTAGCACCTTCTCAGGTCGCTGAGTGTTGCACCAAGTGCTGCAGGCTCATCTAATCACCTCAAAAAGAGCTGGCTGATCCTCAGTGCCTGCTGGCTAAGGGGCGAGAGGCTGCAAGCTGCACCACAGCAGCATCCCATCCACTGGCATCAACACCAACTCCTCCAGGAGGATGCCCAAAATTGCCCCCCAGACAACCCATGATGGAAATGCTCATAAAGAAGGCACGTTGCCTGGGGCTGCTTGCAGAGGTGAAAAATCAAGTTGATGGACCAAGACCCACCACTTCTCATGCCGTGTCGCTCCTGAGGGGGTTACCTGCACACACTACGCCAGCTTCTCTCCCACGGTGACAAGTGCCGTGTCCCCGGGGCTTTGCCTTGCACGCAGAGAAGGCAGTCTCCATGCCCACGCAGCTCACGCTGTCAGGCCACATTTGCCCAGGTCCTTGCCCAAAATGCGACCCGCCGGGTGCTGACAGAGCTCTCCCGCAGCCCAGCTGCCTGCACACCACTCGAGCCTCGGCCAGACCCCAGCCCTCGTCACACAGGGCTGCCCAGGTGCCGTTGTGCGTGACCTCCACCCTGCCTTCACAGCGTGTCGAACCGTTGGCCAGGCGGAGCTCAGCGGCCACAGACATCCCTGAAGCTGCCAACGACATGCAAGGGTAAGTGCACTGGGAGAGCCATGGCTGCTTCTGATCCAGCCTGAGCATCCTCCGTGCATGCTTAGCACCCAAACTGGAGACTGAGTGCCTGCAACACTCAGCATCCTCTTAAAAGTGAATTTTGAAGGGTGGCTTTGCAAAGAGGCTTTATTGCAAAGCCCAAATAAAAGACCTGAGCTACATGTGCACCAAAAGCTTCATCAAAAGCCGTAAAGCACAGATGATGGGCAAGACAAACCTGGCCTGGTTGGCCTGGTTGGATGGGCAGAAGCTGGGGAGGGCGAGTTACACCTGCAGAAAACTTTTCATGGTAAAGCCTAGTTGCCCCCAAGGTAAACCAGGCTTTGAGTCAGGTTTGCTGTAATTCATACACGTGACTGCAAATAAATGGCCCTTTGCTGTTCCTGCAGCTTAGAATCACAGAATCACAGAATAGTCAGGGCTGAACCAACCCCTCTGCCAAAGCAGGGTCACCTAGAGCAGTTTGGACAGGAACGCACCCAGGTGGGTTTTGAATATCTCCAGAGAAGGAGACTCCACACCCTCTCTGGGCAGCCTGTAGATCCATCACTGGATCCACAGCAGCAGCAGGAGGGTGAAGGCTTTGCAGGGCGACTTGCCCACCTGTGTGCTGCAGGTGCTCCCCAGAGCTGCAAAGGGGATGCCACGGGTGAGCGCCCCTGGGAAAGTAGGAGCCATCCCATGATCCCTTAGGAAACCCTGAGAGTCTGAAGTTGATCCCTCTTGCGCCTTGAGGTGAGTTACCTGAACATATCACTCCAGCATCCTCCCCATGGAAGCAGTTGTTGTCCCCCCACTTGCTGGCCCGGCAGTTGAAGAGTGTGTCCTCAGTGCCAGTGCAGTCCACCTCGTCCAACCAGATGGGATCGTGGCCCCTCCCAAAGCGAGCGCCGCTGGTGGCCGACAGCGCTGTGCCGCAGCCCAGCTGCCGGCACACCACTGCTGCATCCATCAGGTCCCAGCCGTCATCGCAGACCGTCCCCCACATGTGGTTGTGGAGCACCTCCACCCTCCCGGCGCAGCGGTTGGGGCCGTTGAACAACTGGAGGGTGCCCAGGGCAGTGATGCTGGAGTCTGTGGGTGCCCCAAGGGGAATAGTCGGAGAACGGTTGTGCATCACCGCCAGTACAGCAGGAAGGGATGCAGGGGTGGAGGTGGTGCACAGCCAGATGGCTGCTGTCCTGGGCTACCTGAGCACTCAACGCTGGCATCCTCCACGTGGTGACAGTTGTGTTCCCCCCATGGCCTAGCTCGGCATTCAGAGAGGTCCTTTTCCTCCCCAGTGCAGTTGACCTCATCTAACCATATCTGTCCAGTTCCTTCTCCGTACCGAACTCCTGGTGCCACCGACAGCACTGTCCCACAGCCCAGCTGCCGGCACACGACCTGGCCCTCAGGGGAACCCCAGCCGTCATCGCACACTGTCCCCCATGTCCCGTTGTGGAGCACCTCCACCCGCCCAGCGCAGCGGTCAGGGCCACCCACCAGGCGAAGAAGCTCCCCTGGTCTCTCAGCGGCTGTGCCTGCAAAGCCGAGAGGGGAAAGAGGAGAGGTGAAACCCTGGGGGTGGATGGGGCTTGGCTGCTCACACGTTGAGATGGCTCTTGCCCCAAAAAAGGATTTCAGAGGTGCTGTTGACAATTCCACACCTGCCCTGGACATCTCAGATGGCCCTGGGCATCTCTTTGTAGGCAACTGAGCCCCATGTCTGCATCTAAATCCCTGAATTAACCTCAGTGTGGATCCCACACCCCAGGAGCTCTTTTCTTGCTCATGTAATAGGCAGAAAAACAAGCGTATTTGAGCTTATGTATGTTTTTCTACAAGCGGACAGTGGCAAAGATGTAACTCAAGAGTGAGTAATGCCTTGGGGTCCATCTGCTTGGCAAGCTTGCAAGGATGAGTAGAAAAGTGCTTGAACTAAGGCAGTATGAAGACCCACGGCATGAGATTGCTGCGGGTCCCATAGGCACACTTTTGTGCAAGAGCATTAACCAAAGGAAGACTGTGCAGAAAGAAGCCGTAACTGGACGTTAGTCACATGGAGAGCTCAACTGGGCAAGCAGCAAAAAGAAAAAAAAAGTTCAAGAGGGATATGATTGCATTGTGTAAATAAGCTTTTTGACCATGGATAATGATTTCCAAAGTGCTCAGGCACTGATCTGTGCATAGGTCCAACTATCAGCAAGCAGGGGACCAGACGTAGCACTTGGGAAGTCACAGGGAGGCGAAAGAGTACAAAACAGGTTAAAAATCAAATCCCTGAGTCATTCACATATGAACAGCATCTGGGCAGCTGCAGCACGCTGGGCGCAGGAGTGTGTAGCTCGGCTCTTTCATTCAGGCTGTACAGCGGGGAGCAGGAAAGCGTCTTTGCAATAAAACAACATCTTTGCAAAACCACCCCTGAAAATTCCCTTCTACGAGGAGGCTGAACCAGATGCCTTGCGGGCACTGGGTCTCCAGTTTGCAAGCTCTCCTGTCCCCAAGGTAAGAGCACAGTCCTGACAATGGCTGTCTCTTCTGTTTCATCCTTTGCCCGCTTTCCCCATGCACTTTTTGCTCTGTTTCCTTATTTTTACCAGAAGTGATGAGGCTACTCTGTATTAGCAATAAATCAGCCCTGCAGCTGAGACTTAGAAGAGCTGATATACTTCTTGGCACGTTTCTGGCAAGCACTGCCCGCTTGCTTGTGCATTGACTGTGCACTGACACCGGCCCAGGTGTCTCCAGCCAGCCAGGAGATACTGACTGTCGCAGAGGAAAAGACTGTACTGAAATTGCAGGAGCAGGATTTCCCAAAGAATTGGGAAGATTGTACTGTTTGTGAATAGAACACTAAAGAAAGAGAAAACCCAAGCAAGTAGAAGCAAAATTTTAGTTCCAAGAGGTACAAACTGTCCTTAGCAACTAATCAGCCTGGAAATTAAAACAAAATCCCTACCAGTAGGGAAAGGATGTTCCTAATTTTGCTCCTTCCAAACCTGATCAGAAGAGTCTTTCTGCTCATGCCTTTTGTAAATGTGAAACAGCTCTAAGAAGGTCACCCAGCTCAAACGACCAGCTTATGCTCTGAGCTAGGGCAGCTTGGACAAAGCCTTAAGCCCTTTCTTAACCATTCCCAAAGCAAAGCTGCCATTAACCATCCGCATGATGTTGCTCCCCCACCTTGCGCCAATGTCTGACAGCACACCATGGCTGTGAATAAGGGACCTGTAGGGTCTGCAGCTTCCATACAGCTCTGCCTGAGCACAAGGGTCATGTCTCTTGCCAGCATCTTGCCTGTCTGCCCCATTAGCCCAACAAATATTTGGTTCCTTGTGTGCACAGCCATGAGCCACCCAGCCTTGTCCTGGCTCTGTGGGTCTCTACTTGCTCCATCGTACAGGGAGCCTCCCCTCTTAATGCAGAGTGCTGTTGGGTTTGACCAAACCCCTCTGTGCTGCAATACCGTGAGTTTGCCATGTACGGTCCAGGATAACCCAAGATTAAAGCAGGGCAGGAGGCCATGGCAAGCTGTGAGACAGTTTCAGGATCGGGCATGCTTTCCTCCACTCTTGTAATGCTCACAAGCCATTAATTATGGAGCACAAGCCTTTGATTATGGGACAAAACCATGTGTGCAGAAGTAGACCTGCAATGCATGGCTCTTGGAGGGCAGCGCAGAGAGATGAGGTCCCGACTTTGTGTAAAAAATCATTTCACCTGCCTCCAAGGCCATGACAAGCCATTCCCCACTGCCCAAGACCCCCAAGTGAAACCCAGGACCCCCAACAAGCCTCTACCCCAAGAAGTGCTAGCTGAACAGTCTGGAGGAACCGACGTGGCCGGTGGGCTCCCTGCAGTCATCAGCGAAGGCGAACGCCACTCACCCCAAAGGCAGGCCATCAGCAGGAGGGTCCCCGCCCTCTTAGCCCCTCCACAGGTGGGTTTTCTGCCCCCAGGGCGGCTGGAAGAGGGATGGAGACCACTCGGCATCCCCATGTTTGCAGCCTGGCCACAGGCTGGAGGCTGGAGTGGATTGTCCTTGTGAGAGAGGCCAGCTGAGCCCAGTGTCCCACTGGCAAACTGGGAGGGCAAAATGGGATTTCTGCAAAGATCTCTCCTCTTCCTCTGCCCTGCTCCCCGCTGGGTGCTTCACCTCCTGTGAAGCTCTGCCAGCAGGTGACCCACTGCCCCATGCAGCGGCCAGTCTTGTCATTGGCTTGCGAAACAGCAACCTGTTCCAGGAAAACGTGGAGCAAACAAAACCTGCTCGACACTCAGGTCCCACCTCATACGTGCCAGCCCCTGCAGGCATCTCGACTGCCCTGGTACAAGATATTTACTTTTGACAGGCTAAATCAAGCCTTTGTGCACGGAACTGGGGAAATATAGCTACATTATCTGCATTAGAAAGTGTTTGGTTGGGTTTTGGGAGGTGAGGGACCACCCACTGCAGAAAATAGGTTACTAAAGGCTGGAAATGGCTTTACTGTGGAGGCTGGAGCCAGCACCTGTGCTGTAGCCATTTGCCATCAGGTGAGCCTGGACACCATCAGCGATGAGAAAGGGTCTCGCACCCACCTTGCGATGATTTGGACGATGCAGTTGGCTTTGGAAAACAAGGGCAACTGCTGTTGTCTTGTCCTACCGTGGCTGCACCTGCAAGACCCCAAGGGTCCCTTTTGGATTAGCAGTTTGCTTCCTGATTGCTGTTATGCAGCTGATGCTCCAGGCATGTCCCTTGCAAACCACTGCCCCAAGCACGTCCCGAGAAGCTGAGAGGATGGAAGAGTTTGCTGTCCTCCCAACCCTCCATGGTGGCATGTGAAGTTGTGCAAGGAAAGGGCCTGAAGACAGAGCAGTGTGCTGCTGGAAAGAATGAGTCATCAAATTAACATCACTCGTTCCTCCGAACGGGAGGGTTCAGACGGAGGTGGGTGCTGTGCTGGTGGTGCATTGGGCAAGGATGTGACCCCTGGCAGAAACAGGGAGGATGGTTCTGCCCATGTCTGTGCAAAAATAAGAAGCAAAACTGGAGCATGTGCTGGGAAGAGGACAGCATGGCCAGGAAGGTCTCAGGCTGAGTTTAACTTGTTCAGCCTGGCAAAACCTGAGAGGGGTAGTAGAATGGAGAGTAGATTGCTGCCTGCAGGAAGACCAAATAGGAGAAATCCAAATCCCAGAGGCATGCAGAGCTAGGGCTGAAGACCAAAAGGAAAAAAGATTTGTACTAAACAAAGGTACAAGAATGAGCAAATGAAAATTAGTCTGGAAACGAGTCAAAACTCATCTCATAAAAAGTCGAGCAGTCGGGAAAGGTGACTGTATTCATTTGTACTGAGGCTCAGTGAGCCCAAGGACTTTGTTCCCCTTTGCAAACAAACAGGCCAGCAGCGAAGAGATTCCTGACACTGAGCGGCACGGAAATGCCCTGAACTGTCGTAGCCTGACGCGCCTGACGCAGCTCTGGGCCAGGGAGTTTCTGCTGGGGCTGTTTTCACAGTTTGGACAAACAGCCACTCTGGGAGTGAGTCACGTCCTATGTCCTACGTCCCTTCTTCTCCTTTTAAATTTGTGTGTTGTGTTGTGTCCCCCCGGGAAGTTTGAAACCCCTTCTTGAGATACTGCGGTCTCTGCAGAACAAGTCTGTAGAGTAACCCATGGCCCGAGCTGGGATCTGGCGGGTGCTGATCCTGCATGTTGGAGCCCTGAAGAGCATCAACTCATTCCAGCTTTATTACAAAGACCTTCTCCCAACAGTGCACATATTTTATTGCACAAAACTGGGTCCAAAGTCCTGTGTTCTCCTATTCTGAGGACACTTTGTGCAGAGCTAGGAGAAACCCTGGGCTTTTGATGTAAGCTTTTGGACAGGCAAGGCTGGAGGACCAAGCCTGCTGGGGCAGCCAGCAGGAAGATGAGAAGGCTCAAGTACCAGCAGGAGGATGAGAAACCTTGAAGTCCCAGGAGTAATGGATGTCCATGGAGGAGCAGAAGATGACCTTGTGGTTACATATGGACAGGAGACACATGGCCAGGGGGGCTGTATGGCTGGGGCTTAGGACAAGTAGCAAGATGCGAACAGGCCAGCTGCAAGCCGCGGGCTGGGAGGGAAGGAGAAGTGGGAGCTGGACCTGTATTTCAATGTATTTCTATGTATTGAAATACATAGAATCATGGAATGGTTTAAGTTGGAAGGGACCTTTAACACCATCTCGTTCCAACCCCACTGCCCTGGGCAGGGACACGTCCCACTAGAGCAGGTTGCACAAAGCCCCATCCAACCTGGCCTCAAACACCTCGAGGGATGGGGCATCTTCCCTTGGGCAACCTGGGCCACCACCCTCATAGTGAAAAATTTCTTCCTGATATCTAATCTAAATCTCCCTTCTTCCAGTTTGTAGCCATTACCCCTCATCCTACATGTCATTATAAAAAGTGATACCCTATATCACTACATGTCCTTGTAAAAAGTCCCTCTCCAGCCTTCTTGTAGGCCCCCTTTAGGTACTGGAAGGGGCTCTAAGGTCTCCCCAGAGCCTTCTCTTCTCCAGGCTGAACACCACCAACTCTATCAACCTGTCCTCATAGCAGAGGTGCTCCAGCCCTCTGATCATCTTTGTGGCCCTCCTCTGGCCCCACTCCAACAGGCCCCACTCCTTGTGCTGAGGGCTCCAGAGATGGATGCAGTACTCCAGGTGGGGTCTCACCAGAGCGGAGTACAGGAGGATAATCCCCTCGCTCGACCAGCTGGACACTCTTCTTCTGATGCAGCCCAGGATGTGGTTGGCTTTCTGGGCATCCAGCACGCATTGCCGGCTCATGTCGAGCTTCTCATCAATCAACACCCCCAAGTCCTTCTTGTGGCTGTTCTCAGCACTCAGGGCTGTGACTCTTTCATTACATGTATCTTTTCCCTTCCATGCCCTTAAGTGGGGATCAGCTCGGCTTGCAAGGCACACCTTCATCACAACCTGGTCAAGTTTGTGGTCCTTTCATTCCCTCCCAAGGCATTGGGACATTCCTCTGACCATGGCCCTTCCTGGCTTCAACAAAGTGGTGGACAGTGTGGGGCTCAGACCTGACTCCATGCGTTGCTCCATCAGGAACCTTAGTGACCCTTCCTTGTTGGTGGCCAGGACAATATCTCACCCAATTTTAGCAATCTTGAATGTCCTGTATCTGACCCGATCATCTAGAAACCCTCTACAACCAAGGGGCCTCTTCTTACACCACTTCCACCTCACCAAGTCATTCCATAGCCCTGAGTAATCTGTATAAAGCTGCACTCTCGATCTTTCAGGTTTCAGGGTTTTTACTGGTATTCAAAAGTGGATTGAATAAATACAATGGGTGAGGGACTTTTCACTCCATTCTGGATGGGTGTTTAAGCGCACTCGTCATTTTGCAAAGGCGGCTGCGTACAGTGCAGGAGAGCACCCTGATCACTTGCTCCTGGATCAGGCAATAATCCTCACTTCCATAGGAGATTAGAGGAAAAGGTATGATCCCGTTGGGAATGTGATGAGAGTGACGGCACTGGGTGCCACTGCAGGGGATTATAGGGGGCTATAGGGCTGGGAATAGGGATTATAGTGGTTATAGGGCTGGGAATAAGAGGAGTCTGGAGTTAGAATGCTGGAACCTACCCGGAGGATCAGATGGGGGTTATTCTGAGAAGACCTTGCTTGGAGACTGAGGGATTTTGCAGTGCTGCATTTAGGAACTGGGACCCACAGATGCTCAGCATGGTGAGCTGGGGGCTATGGGGCACACAGGGCAGAGGTCTCCACTCTGCCAGAGGGGGTCCTCTCTGCTGACCATCGCAGCAACTGCACTGCTCTTCTGGCTCTACAGAACGGGGTCTTCCGGGGTCCTGAGGGACCCTTGCCTTGGACACTGGGAGTGTGGCTGCCTAAGCCTCGGATGATGTCCCGGTGTCCTCTGTCTTCATTAAAAATGGCTTGTCTGCAAAATGAAGAACCAGGGTGATGCATTGAGGGTGCAATCGCCAGACCCAGGCTGGTGTGCATCCATGCCAGGTAGGAGTGCAGCCAGGTCCTGGCCACAAGCAGGCCAGGTGCACCATGTGCTGTGGTCCTGCTCTTACCTGAGGAGCGTCCAGCCCTTCTTCCACACCTTGTCCACAGGTACAGGACCAACAGGGTCCCGCAGAGCGTTGCCCCCACGCCGAGCAGGCCTGCCAGCACTGAGCAGGACTGTATAAGGTCTGCGGGAAGAGTGAAGCTCAGAGGGGGTTGCTTGGATGGGTTGACCCTCTCTGCCCCTCTCACCCTTCCCTTCTGCTGCATGTTTTGGGAGACTTTCAACACCCCCTCTCACTGCCCCTCCTGGGTGCTGGGCAGCAGCAGCAGTGACACCTCACCCTCTTCTTCGGGAGGGTGGATGCATGGACACTGCCCCCATTGGGCTAATGCAAACAGAGAGTGTCCGCCGGGGATGCTCAGATCTCCATACCCACTGAGACACCTTCACCCAGTTGGTCCCACTCTGCTGCCTTCAGGTGCCTCTACCCAGCCCATCTAAAGTCTCCTGCAAAAACGTTTATGGCAACACTTCTTCCTGCCTGGGAGGAAGCCAAGAGTGGGATGGCCTGGGAGCGCCATGCATCTGCACTGGGTTGGCCCCGATGCAGACAGAGCGGATGACGGGGGACCCTGGCACTCACCTCTCTGCTCTGTGCACACCACACCAGCTGCCGAGCCCTGCCTGCACGGCCCCGGACCCATCTGTCTCTGCTGGCACTCCAGGAGCAGCGACTCGCTCCCCCGGCAGCTCAGCCCCTCCAGCAAGGCACGGCTGTCCCCCAGCCTGAACTGGGCTCCGATGGGCGCCGACCGGGCTGGCCCGCAGCCCAGTTGCCTGCAGACCACCCCGGCTTCCAGCAAGCTCCAGCCAGTGCTGCACACCCCGTGCCAGGTAGCGTTGTAGAGCACCTCCACCCGCCCCGCGCAGGGACCGGGGCCGTCCTGCACCCGCACCTGCAAGGGGTTTGTGCCTGCGAGGAAGAGCACAAGGGGGTAAGGTGGTGCTTCCGACCCCACACAGCAATGAGAGCTTCTGACTTGCTCCTGGGCATTTTTTTCTGGTGCCCTGCTGAAGGCAAGCCACCAGGATCTGCGACGAGTTACGAGGCATGGATTACCTTACTCCATCCCCTTCTACAATATTCCTTAATAAGCAACGTCACCGCAGGGCTGGTATCTGTGAGATGGGGCTCGTGGGAGACCCACACCCGCCTCCCCAGTGGCATTGGACTCCTGTGTCTAGGAAAGGAGCACCTGGATTATTTTTTTAAGCAAGGCTTTGCCCATACCAGGATGTTGTCATTGACGAGGCTGAGGGACATTGTCTAGATTAAATCAATATGAGCTAGGTGCACAACTCCTTTCTAAGGCAGCATGGCATTTTTGCTCAACTTCAAGCCAAGTGGCTGGGTGAAAGCTGACTTCTGCTCTGGAGCTGGGGATGGGGAAGAGTGAGCAGGGAGAAGAGACCCTGGCACAGAACAGTTGTTCCAGCACCCCTCAAGCCCTCCCTTGGATGGACACCAACCATCCTGGCTTGCCCACCCCGCTCCCTGAAGCCTGGTGTTACCTGAGCACACCACGCCAGCATCCTCGCTGTGGCCACAGTTGTGCTCTCCCCAGCTGTTCAGCTCACACTCGGTGAAAGTGGACTCGGTCCCCCTGCAGCGAACGTCATCCAGCCAGATGGGATCTGACCCTTGTCCGAAATGAGCCGAGCCGGGTGCTGACAGCACTGTCCCACAGCCCAGCTGCCTGCACACGACAGCAGCGTCCTGGAGGTCCCAGCTGTCGTCGCACACGGTCCCCCACTTCTGGTCGTGAAAGACCTCAACCCTCCCCAGGCAGCTGTTCGAGCCGTTCACCAGCCGCAGCAGGCGCTGCCCGGAAGTGTCCACATCTGTGAAGGGAGAAAGGGGCATGTTCATGCCTCACCATCAGCCACTGCTCCAGTTGGGCTTTGCAACGTGCTAAGCCACAGGAAAGTTAGAGCATCCTTCTGAGCAAGCAGCCTCTGGCTGCCTGGGAAAGGTGCTACACCGACAGGGCTGGCTTGGGATCTGCTTCTCATTGGCATGGATAAAGAGGAGTTGCAGTTCCAGAGCTTGGGGTTTGGAGCCTAAGAAAGGGTCCTGGGGTCAACAGCAAATATGGGAGGAACCTGGGGTCTGTAGTGACTATGGGAGGGGCCTGGGGTCAATAGCAACTATAGGAGAGTCCTGGGGTAAGTAGCAATGATGGGAGGATCCAGGTGCCAACAATGACTACAGGAGGATCCTGGGATCAGTAGTGACTATGGGAGGATCTTGGGGTCAACACAGACTATGGGAAGGTCCTGGGGTCACTAGTGACTACAGAGTCCCTGGCTACCTGTGGCATGATTGAGCTGATCCTGCACCCCAACCCACATTGTACTTATCCCAACTAACGTGGATCTCCTGAGCACACCACGCCAGCATCTTCCCGGTGGTCACAGCTGTTGGATCCCCATGGCCTGGCCTGGCATTCAGAGAGGGTGACTTCTGTTCCCGTGCAGTTCACGCTATCCAGCCAGATGCGACCGGAACCTTGCCCAAAGTGAGCCGAGCTGGGGGCCAAGACAGCCATCCCGCAGCCCAGCTGCCGGCAGACCACCGCTGCATTGGCCATGCTCCAGCCGTTGTCACACACCGTCCCCCACTGATAGTTGTAGAGAACTTCCACGCGCCCCGCGCAGCGGCCAGGGCCATTCTCCAGGCGCAGACGACCTGGTGTGTTGGTGTCTGTGCCTGCTCATGACACGAGACACAAAGGGAGCATCAGACCAGGTCTCCCCCAAGGTGCCTCTTCTTGCCACCATGGTGAGACCTGTGCTGGAGGATGGTCCTCTGTGTTTTGCACAGGGAGGTTCCCATGCCCACAGAGAGCCATTGAGGAATATCTAACATCTGGGGCCAAATAGCTCAGGTATGGGCAAAAGCAGTCATGTAACCTCAGAGCCTGCGCATGTTCAACATGAGTGCAAGCATATCATAAATGGCTGCAATTCTTTTTTTTTCAGTTGTCCCAGGTGGCCAACCATGAACTCTTCACGTGGCCGCAGCAGCTCCCAAAGGCAGAGACTTTCTGCAGATCCCCCTGGCCAGTGCCCCTTCTTCAAAAAGATTTTGAGGCCCCTGCGCCCCACCTTTGTACAGCCTGTGGGCTACTGGTGCCTGAAGTGTGGTGGGTTGGGACCTTGCCTGGAGCATCTAGCATCCAATCCAGTGCTTCCCCTCTCTCCTTGGTGCCCACGCAAGCGCAATTTTTGCGTGCTGCCCTTCCTATTATCCCTGTTGCTCCTTATTGTGTGCTAAAAAGTGCCGGCATGGCACGTTGTAGGAGATGGGACAAGGCGTGTGCTGCCCAGCCCTTGGCCACAGCTGTGAAACCAGTACAAATCCCCGGAGCAGAGCATCCTCTGCTAAACTTCTCCTGGTCTGCAAGCATGATGTTACCTGTGCACACGACGCTGGCGTCTTCCCCGTGGTCGCAATTGCTGACACCCCAAGGTCTGGCCTGGCATTCGGACAGGGTAGCTTCAGTCCCACTGCACTGAACGTTGTCGAGCCAAATGGGGCCTGATCCCTGGCCAAAATGAGCTCCGCTGTAGGCTGAGACTGCCGTCCCGCAGCCCAGCTGCCGGCATACCACACTGGCATCGGGGAAGCTCCAGTCATCATCACACACGGTTCCCCACTGGTGGTCGTACATCACCTCTACTCTTCCAGAGCAGCGGTTCAGGCCGTTCACCAGGCGGACCTCTGCAGGACCAGCTGGGGTGTCCATAGCAGGGCTGGATGAGTCTACGGAGGGAACAAGAGGTGGACCATGAAAACGCCCTTGCCCTTCATTTCTGCAGGAACGTTCTGCAATCCACTATGGTTGTTGGCTGTCCCCAGTTGCTATCAGCGTGTGGCCACTGTGGGACCTGGACAGGGGTGATGCTGTGTCACAGCAACTCACGCTCTTTCAAGCTGTGGCTGGAGATCCTGAGAATGCTGGGAGAGGAGAAGGAGGAAAGCTTTTTTTTGTGGTGTTTTTGGGGCACTACATCCTCTTTGCAGGTGGAGGTGACAACTGAGGGGGCTCAGCACACCTGTGTGCTGAGGTATGTTGGGACAGTTCTGGCAGAGGTGGGTCCGGCATCTACCAATTGCCATGAGCATCTGCACCTCGATCAACCACCAAAGCTCCAAGCTCTTTGAGCTCCAAGCTTTTGCAGCCCCACAGTTTGTGGCCATAAAATAGTGTTCTCTATCCCAACGTGAGGAAAAACTTCTTTACTTTGATGGTGACAGAGCACTGGCACAGGCTTCCCAGAGAGGTTGTTGAGTGTCCGTCTCTGGAGATATTCAAAATCTGCCTGGATGTGTTCCTGTCCAGCCTGCTCTAGGTGAACCTGCTTTGGCAGGGGTTGGACTGTGT
This sequence comes from Rissa tridactyla, assembly GCF_028500815.1. Lineage (NCBI taxonomy): Eukaryota > Metazoa > Chordata > Aves > Charadriiformes > Laridae > Rissa > Rissa tridactyla. The sequence continues at coordinate 810,688 of NC_071491.1, read as the reverse complement.
GATCTCTGAAGGTCCCTTCCAACCTCTACCATTCTGTGATTCTGTGAATCTGGATGTCTCTTCCTGGCTGTTCTCTCCCCTGTCTAAGGCCGTGTCTCACAGTGCCTGCCTGGAAAACACAACGGATCTCTAGCCCTGCCCATGGCCCTAAAATTTGCAGCCAAATCAAGGCACAAAGGGTCCTGCTCACCATGAAGGCGTGTGATGCACAAGGGGTCCCCCAGAAGTGGTTCAGCATCTCAGGAAGGTGGAGTTAGCACCGATAATGTTTCCAACCCTGCTTCCCAAACTGTTCCTGAGCCTGCAGTCCCTCGTACGGGACAAACCACAAAACCACCCCTTGCTTGGGCCACGGGCACTCTGTGCCGCAGGGAGCTTTTGGAAAGTTGGGAGGGGGCAACACTCCTTACACAGGAATTGCTTTGCAGATCATGTATCATCATGACTCCCTGCCCCATAATTTCCATCGGGCGTTACCTGAGCACACCACACCAGCATCTTCACCATGGTGGCAGTTGTTGTTTCCCCAGCCCTTTGACCTGCAGTAAGACAGGGCGACCTCCGTCCCCATGCAGTTGACGTCATCCAGCCAAATGGGACCCGACCCTGCCCTGAAATGCCCAGCCCCGGGGGCTAACAGTGCCGCGCCGCAGCCCAGCTGCCGGCACACCACACCGGCGTTCTCCAGGTCCCAGTGGTCATCGCACACCGTTCCCCACTGGTTCTCGTAGAAGACCTCAACCCTGCCGGCGCAGCGGTGCGGGCCGTCTGACAAGCGGAGGGGAACCCGCTGGGAAGCAACCGTATCTGCAAGAGGGATATGGAGAGGGTCCAGTGTGGAAGAGCAGCACCGGGAAAAGCTGCATCACTTGCACAAGCTTCGTGAAACCGCTGCCAACGGCTTATGTGAACTATGGGTCTGCTCCTCCTCTGACTCAAAGACAAACCAAAAAAAAATTAAAAAAATCAAGTCGAGGAGAGAAAATCCTCTGCAAACCCCTTTCTGAAAGACAATTATCTTTAAAGGGGCTTCAGGTATTTTTTTGCTTAGTATTCCCAATCAACGAAAAAGAAAACACTGCCGGCTGGATGGAAAACTCTGGGCAACAGCATGTAGGGAGTAGCTGCCAGCTGTCTGATGGAAAGGGGGGGCCTGTCTGTGTGCAAGCTGGTGCTTTAATTAGCAATTTGCAAGACGCGATAGCTTGCACAGTAAATTGGCCCATGGCCCCCAGCCAAATGGAAGGTGCGTCTTAGAGAAGGGCACTAAATGGGCTGAAACTACAGCAAGAAAGGTAAATATGAGGTGTTTAATCACTGTGGAACCGCTGTGGGATGCCTGGGTTAGGGTCTAGGTAGAGGTTGCAGCATCTCCTGGATGCAAAACAAGGCAGGTGGAGGCAGAAAAAAATAAGAAAAGCCCCTTAGCATCCCACTTGCAGCACAACTGGTCACCTACGTGAAAGCCTTTGTGTCTGCAGGGCACAGAACAGAATAAATGCTCCTATTTGCGCTGGGGGAAAGAGGACTTTGTGCCTTTTGTAAATGAACTGGCCGTCCCTGAAGAGGTGGCCAACACAAATAAGCAATTTCTGGTCTTGACTGTCATCAGTTGGGAAGGTTCCAAGCATTTCCCAACTGCTCTGTGCAAGGGCAGCAGCACACAGGCCAGGATAATTACCCAGCTAACGAGGTGTCCTTCCCTATACACCGCTTTCTCTTCCTTTTAAAGGCTGGTGGATCAAAGAAGGTTTTGCCTATCCATCTGCAAGCCGCGCCCCTCCCCCATTCCTGCAGATCTCTGACCCTGTTTTTCTTCTAGGATGCTCCTTCCCACGTGCAAGAGCCACTCACCACAGAGGCATGCCAGGTAGATGAGGAGCCCTGCTCCAGCGAAGCCAGCCAGGTTGCTGTGCAGGGACAGGAGGCAACATCCCCAAAGCCCCATGCCCGTCGCATGTGCCTTAGGACAGGCGACTGTCCCAGTGTGAGCTGCAAGCTGAGCTGGGTGCGGTGGGTGGCGAGAGCAGGTTTGTCCCCTCCTCTGCAGCGACGTGCCCCGTGTTTGCCCGGCATTCATCCCTCCTCCTGCACTGACCCCTCCTCCCTGCTCTCCCCGAGATTTTGCCCTCTGGTTGTAAGGGGTTTAGGTCACCCCTCACCACCACAGACACATCTACTGGGAGGCTCCCCACTTTTTACAGATGCATCTGCCCCATTTCATCCCCACCTCGCCGGTCCACAGCCAGGTTCCGGGCTGCGGATCCGGCAGCAGGAGGGTTTGCAATGCTCACTTACAGAGGTTTGCACCCTTGGGAAAAGCCGAGCCTCATCTTGCAGATATCTAAAGGTGGACTCCTGCCACCCGGAGATACCCCCAGGCTGCTTGCAGAGGGCAAGAAGCCTCCCTTCCCCTGCCAAAATAATGAGTTTCGCGGGGCTGTGTACACTGAATAGCATGCTCTGGCTGGAATCTCTCCTGAAGTCACGTCACTGATCCCACTGCATGTATAAAATGCCCAGCCTGTGTTCTGGGTGTATCACAGAATGTAAAGAAAAAGGGGGAGTGGGGAGGTGTTGGTCCGGAAACTGTGCTGTAGCCACTGAGATTAAGCTGCAAAAACACTCAGGTTTGGGGTACCCCTGTTGTGTTGATTCTCATCCTGAGTTTAAGGGAATTCAGGGAATTTACAGACTGAACTCTGAGGCGGGTGACAGTTTGGCAGAAACCCTCGGGTTTGCGCTAAACATCCCCATGCTCCTACTATAATCTGGGGCTTTGGTAAATAGTCTGGTCAACTGCAAGCAGCAGGATGGGATGACCTGCAGGTTTTTGCGTCCCAAGGCTGGGGTCAGAGGCATGGTTATGGGGTAAGGAGCCTGCCTGGTTCCAGGGGCTGGTGCAAGAGCATCGCGCAGCCCCGGGACCAGGACACTGGACCAAATGGAATCTTGGCCATGCCATCATCAGAGATGATGGAGCTGGGCATGTTCATGCCTGGCAGAGGGAGCATAAAAGGGCAGCTCATCACCTCCTGACTCCGCAGCCAAGCATCCTGCAGGCTGTTTCCCTTCCCAGCTCCTGGCCAGGGAGGAAGGTCACCCATTCTCCAGAGACGAGTCTTCTCCTGGGCTACCTCCACTCAAATCCAGCCTGCAGCCCCCACAACACCAGGCACAATGGACAACAGGCATTGGCATTTCTGAGATGACCCCGTGGGGCACACCACCCCTCTTCATGACTGTGAGATGGGAAATGACTACAACCCATTCAGTCCATGCTGGGCTGCTGGCTCCCCAGGGCTCCCATGGCCGTGCAAGGCGAGCTGAAACAAATATAAAGATTCTCAGCAAAAAAAGCAGTCCCAAAAGGATGCTCCATGTTCCTCCCAGTGCCAAACGTGGCCTGGGGAAGAGTTGCCTGAGCACACAGCACTGGCATCATCCCCGCTGTAGCGGGAGCCTGCACCCCAGGGCTGAGCTGGGCACTTGGAGAGAGCAGTTTCAGTGCCCACATTGCCCAGCTGGAGACAGTCCGGCCCCTACATAAAATCCTTACTGCCTTCTGGTGGAAGATGACAGTTAATTTTCAGCCTTTTGTGGTTGCAAAGTTTAAGCCTTTTCTAAAGAGAGCTTGCCCATCTTCTCAGTTCACGGCTGTCACCATGGGAGGCTCATGCCAAGAAGAAGAGCTCTAAAGGCTTCCTTGCCCACCTCCAGCTCCCAGTAGCCTGAACATCATCTTAGGGGCTGCACGAAAGTTTGTTACCTGCTCCGCCCTGGTAATTAAGGTGCAGCCTTTGTCATGACACAGCATGGAAACATGACAATTTGCCACCGTGATTTGCTTGCCCAGCTACTAGTACCCTTCAACCTGGAAACACAAGCCTGGATGGTGCAACATCTCCTTGAGAAGCCATGTAAGGACTGTGCAATAACTGAAGCCAGAAGAACAGAGTAAGATTGCATCCCTGCAGGCTTGCCTATGATGGGCTGCGGTGTCCTGCAAGGTGTGAAATGCCTGATGCTCATGAAGTCACTGATGTCCAGGGTAAACAAATCAATTTCGGCTAGTAATACAGTACACAGAGGAAAAAAAAAAAAACCAACCAAAACTGTGCTCCACTTTCAGCATTGCTATCCCAGCAGCTGCGTTTTGAAACCCAACCCTCTCTGCATTTGTTGAGCGCAAGTGCAAAGGGGTTTGCGTTCGTGCGATGGGAGCTGACATCCCTCATGGACCCATTTTTAAGGGTTCTGTGGAACAGAGGCATGGAAGCAAGTTTGGGGTTGGGGGATGCCCATTTTGGCCAAGTATTTGACCAAGAGATCATTGCATAACTTACCTTTAACTCTAACTCCTAAGTAAGAGCTAAAGGGAAGTTATACAGCATTTCCCACTGGGTCTGAGAATTTTTTGATTCAATCCACCCCATAAGTGGCACAGGAGATGGCGTCAACAAGCAAACCAGGCCACTTCTGATGGCCTCCAGCCTCGCAGCATCTAGACTTCTTGCATTAAGCATGTTCCCTTCAGCATCTGCTTTTAGACACTTCGTTCACACTTTTGCCTAATTTCTCTTTGAACTAGCTGACAGCATCAGCCCCCAAAACCCTCCCTGGGGCGGCAGTTTCTAGAAGCTTCCAGTCCTTTGTGCAGTCTCTGGACCTGCTCTAGTTGCAGTGCACCCTTCCTGAGATGTGGTGTCCGGCACTACACACACTACAAAAGACGTGGAAGAACCAGGTTCGTATATCACAGCAATATTATACCCCTTGTCTTGTCCTCAGTGTTCTTCTTAGGGTATGCAACATTTTGGGGGGTTTTTTTTGGCTATTGCAGCACATGGAGATGACGATTTTGGAGAACACATTTGCAGCTGGGTACTGGAAAAGGAAAATATTCATAGAATCATAGAATGGTTAGAGTTGGAATGGACCTTGAAGACCATCTACATCCAACCCCCTGCCCTGGGCAGGGACACCTCCCACCAGACCAGGTTGCTCAAAGCCCCGTCCAACCTGTCCTTTGAACACCTCCAGGAATGGGGCAGCCACAGCTTCTCTGGGCAACCTGGGCCAGGGGCTCACCTCCCCCATGGTGAAAAATTTTTTCCTAATATCATAGAATCATAGAATCTTCATGGTTGGAAAGGACCTTGGAGATCATCGAGTCCAACCAAACAACCTACAATCTCTGCCACTAGAGCATGCCCTGAAGTGCCACATCTAGACGTTTCTTAAACACCTCTAGGGATGGTGACTCAACCCCCTCCCTGGGCAGGCTGATCCAGTGCCTGACCACTCTTTCAGTAAAGTCATTCTTCCTAATATCTAATCTAAACCTCCCCTGCCGCAACTTCAGACCATTTCCTCTGGTCCTGTCATTATTCACATGGGAGAAGAGGCCAACACCCACCTCTCTACACCCTCCTTTCAGGTAGTTGAAGAGGGAGGTAGTTGAAGAGATATCTAATCTCAGTCTCCCCTCTTTCATTCTAAAACTGTTCCCCCTCGTCATATCACTCCCCTCCCTGATCCAGAGTCCCTTCCCAGCTTTCCTGGAGCCCCTTGAGGTACTGCAAGGGGCTCTAAGGTCTCCCTGAGCCTTCTCTTCTCCAGGCTGAAACCCCCCCAACTCTCTCAGCCTGACATGGTGCACCATGAACTTCATTGCATTGCATTGCACACGTGTGTAGCTAGATGGCAGAAAATCGCCTTATTATTCGAGGGCAAGCAGTTGGAAACACTATCCTGTGACTGCCTCGCAGTCTTCATGCTTGCTCGCACCTTCCAGGGAAAGCAAAGAGATCACATATGTGCCAAGAGCTGAGCGTCACCAACTGTTCTTCGCAAGGCAAGGATGCAAGATGGCAGAAGCCATCACAATCTTCTCACACAGCTCGTTTTTCTCTGCTGACTGCTCCCCGTGACTGTAATGGCAGCCCAGCACAGATCAGCACTTGAGGTCTTTGCAAATGAGTGAGATCTGCATGTGCCAGCACCTCCATGGTTCAGCCCACCACGGCTGAACACCACGCAACAAGGACTCATCTTGTGCTATCCCGTGGCCTTCACATCTCAGCACCTCCCGCTGATCTGAAGCATCCAAAATTTCTCATCCTCCCTTTAACCATGTTGCAAACTGTGTCTAGATACAGGTAAAGAAGAGATACCAGGGAATAACTTGAGCTGGGGAAAATCCATCAGCCATAGCAGGGGGAAGCACACAGCTTGAAGATTTTTCTTATAAATGGCCTGATGCTGGCAATGACTTGATTTTCTCCAACACACCTAATGCCTCTCACCCTGCAGATAAGCTCTAGGACTCCCCAGCCCCATCCCTGGACGTTTGGGCTGCCACATGCCCTGGCAGCCCCTCAGATCCACCCTAGAGCTCCTAAGGATCCTTGTAGTTCTGGATCTGGCACAGGCAGCCAAGCAGACCCAAACGCTCTCCCAGAGCCTCCAGGGGCTGAGTCCAGCCCATTAGGGCTGGGAGTGGGGAGGAGATGGTACGAGGGCGCGACCTAATCTGTGCTCAGTGTCATGGCCCCAACTGGGGAATAGAGAAGGAGGGTACAAAGCAAATCACTGCCTGCTCAGACACTGATCCCCCCGCCCCTTCATCTGCCCATCCTTTGATGTCCTCCGTACGGAATGTCCCTCAAGGACCTCCTGAAGGAACTCCCTCCCAGGGGATCATCACTGCAGTGATACTCAGGAGGCACAAAACCGGATACCCCATGGAGAAGTATCTCTGTTAGCAAGGGCCACTGCCTTATTTATCATCCCTCAGAGAACGCAGCGTGACTGATGGGTCAGAAGTGTCAGTGGCCTGGGGTGGCAGAGCATGGACCAGAGTTACCCCCAGGGCCCGTTTGCAGAGGGCACTGAGGGGGACTGTGGGGACAGGCTGGAAAATGCCTGTAGGATCAGCACACCCCAACCTTGGATGTTTCTGAGACCTGTGTGTGAGTGTCAATTCCTTTTTGCAAGGTGCCCTTATGTCCCTCAGGGCTGTCAAATACATGCACTCAGGTACCCAGATCCCATTTCTACCCTTAAAAGGAGTTTTACCCCACTCCTAACCCTTTCTTGACACCTTCATGGCCTTTAAACACAACTTGAAAGCTGGGCAGGTTGTAGGGTCAAAGTTAGTGCCCAAGGAGACATTGCGTGGTATGTGGATTGCCTGTCCCACCACATTGGTGGCTGGATCTCCTGTCTCACCTCCCAGCCCTCTGCAGAGATCCAACTGAACATCCCTGGTCAAATATCCAGCTTGCATCGAACTGGAGCAACCCATGGATGTGTCCAGAATAGTTCGTCTGCAGAGGAGATGAATCATGGAATGGTTGGGGTTGGAAGGGACCTTAAAGATCACCTTGTTCCAACCGCCCTGCCCTGGGCAGGGACACCGCCCACCAGACCAGGTTGCTCAAAGCCCCGTCCAACCTCAAGCCCCTTGAACATCTCCAGGGATGGGGCAGCCATAGCTTCTCTGGGCAAGCTGGGCCAGCACCTCACCACCCTCAGAATAAAGAATTTCTTCCTCAGATCTCATCTAAATCTCCCCTCTTTCAGTTTGAAACTGTTCCCCCTTGTCCTACCACTCCCCTCCCTGCTCCAGAGTCCCTCCCCAGCTTTCTTGGAGCCCCTTGAGGTACTGCAAGGTGCTCTAAGGTCTCCCCGGAGCCTTCTCTTCTCCAGGCTGAACAAGGAGTGGGAGGCTCTGCAGCAGCCTGAGATGATCACCCAGCCATACGAGAGAGGACCCCAGAGCTGAACTCTAAACCATGCCGGGAAAAGGCTGAAAAGGGAACTGTGCTTCTGAGGGGTGAAAGTAAGTAGAGTGTAACCCTGGGCCACAGCTTTGGGAAGGAGAAGAAAGAAAAGCTAACTTTGCAAAGTCTGATGCATGCAACTCCGTTACCCTCATTCGGGTCGTCAGGGGAGTGACCGTTACCCTGCTCATTAGCAGAGAGTAGGATCAAGGCAGTCCGGGGTCAACACAGGATGTCCTTGTGGCCTAAGGCAGAACTATTCATTCTGATGTACATTTTCATCTCAAAGTGCCTGAAATAAGGTGTGTTTCAGCTGCCTAAGGGGTGTTTTTGCAGCACAAGGTACCATGTGTTGCATTCCCCAGGACCTGGGTGCCCAGTGGGACAAGCCCTGCTGAGATAGCTTTGGAAAACTGGATAAGGGGTGAAGGATCCAGCCCTGCTTTAGTCCCTACCACCCCCCAGAAGCAGCCCATGGAGTGCAGGACATCTGGGGGTGTTCTGGGGCTCTCAAACCCGCAAAGAAACATTCACCTGGTGTTACAGCAGAAGCCTTGAGACACAGGTTGGTGTAGAGGACAGGCATGGGATGATAAGAGATAGGGCACACTGGAAAGCCCAAATCAGCAGCTCATTGATTTTCAGCTTGCAGGCCTGGATCTGGACAAAAACAGCTTTAGGGGTAATGAAGAAAAAGCATCCAACACAGTCAAAAAGCCCCACGTATAGTCAGTTTGGATGTAATATTGATTTGCAGATGGATAAGGGAAGAACAAAATGTGAAAGTATGTCAGAAAACATGTGAATCCAAAAATTGAAGAAGGTGAGGAGGAAGAAGAAACCCCATCAACATGACACTCTTCCCTGGAAAAATCTTGGACCCCTGACAACCTGCTGCTGAGCCCCCTTGCATAAAGAAAACTGGTGCCATTGACCTTCAGATTGAGGGAACACTCTAAATACCTCTCTGTACATACCACAGCCATAGACTTGGCCATAATCTTTCCTGATTCTCCTTTGCGAGTGTCCTGCATGCTGTAGGGTCAGCTTTTACTCATTAGTTCTCCAGGTTTTTGGCCTGTTTGGGCTCTTTATGCACTCCTTTGTTTCCCTTGGCAGATACTTTCCACATATCTTGCAAGCCATCTTCTGTTTTCCAGCTTGGTCAGTCCTCTCAGGGTACTCCAAGCTTTCATCTTCTGAGCCCCTACAACCCAGCACGCATCCTATGTTTCCTCTCGTCCCCTGCCTTGCAGATGTTCATGCTTTTACCCCACCACATCCACGGTATTGATCACATCCCTCATCCCCTTTCCCTCTGGTTGGCTATTTTCTTGGTCTTTTGTGAACAGGACTGTCCTGACAACACACTGCAGGGTGTTTGCACGGGGTCCTGCTCGGCTGCTTGTAGTCCCACACCACTTGGGTTGGCGCGAGCCGCGGTGGTGCCCAGTGCTCATTTCTACGACCAGTTTCTTAAACCTCCTGCCAGTGTCCCTCTGCATGGCTGACTTGCACATCCAAGCCCTTCTCAAGAAGCCCCTGACCTCTGAGAGAATCCAGGAGACTAATGTCCAAGGACACACAACACAGGAGCGTGTTTGGGAGCACAGCAGATGGAACAGATCAGTGAAATCAAGTTGCTTCCACCCATCTAGTGAGGTGTAGGTCCTTTGTCAGGCTTGCCAGTGACATATCAATGTCCAAGAACTAGGGCATCTCGGATGACTCTAAAGATCTGCCTGAGGCCTAAACTGAGCTCTCAGGTGGATTTTGCAAAACTGTTCAACTTAACTGCTGGCAAATACTTCAGGTTAAACTTTGTAGTCTCCACAAAAAAAAAGAAAAAAGAAAACCCTCCAAGAGTAAAACGCTGCGCGAGTCTTAGAGAATGTTTTTATTTTCACAAATGCACGAAAAAAAAATTTGAAAGAGAAATTAAAAAAAAATTAAAATTTCTACGCTTCAAATATCTTCTGCGTGCAGACCATTGGTGCTGCACGGTGTCTGTCACGCCTTGTACCACTTGGGGTAACTGTATGAGGTGGAGATGGAGATGGGTGGTGGATCTAGTGACCTAGCTCTGTAGAGACAAGGTGGTCCAGGGCCCTCGGCGAAAGAGGTGTGTGCTGGGACGTTGCTGCATCACTGGAATTTTAGGCCTGGACTGGTCACAGGCTGTGCTGAGGTCTTCTTGTCAGCATTCCCAGCAGGAGCCACCTTGGCTGCTGCTTGCTCTTCTCCAGGTGTAGAGAGGGATACGTCAGAGACAACCAGCTCCTCCATGCGCACAAAACCTGCAGAGAACGGTGATTCAGTCAACAGTTTGCTCCACACAGCCCGAATTTTCCCGTTTTTAACATGACCGAGGATGCTTGCTCCATTAGAGACAGCGCAAATCACTTTGGCTTGGCCAACAACAGTGGCAGCACAGGACGTACCACCATCACCCCTGCCAGCACCCAGATGTGAAGCCTGCTTTGCAGAAACCACCCTTGATCCAGCATTTGGTCCACACACAGCGCCTTTCATCAATGTGATGGACGTTCAACAAGACAACATGGGGATGTTCAACACGGGCAACCCCAAGTGCTCAACCCCACTTTCCAACAGTCTCCACCACAGCCTTAAAACTTCAGGAACAGACACAATTCTTGGTCTTTTCTCACACCTTGGGTTAAAGGATGGAACATCCCTTGCCAACGGGGAGCTAGGAATCCATAGAGCCATCCTCTGCTCAGAGCTCCTCTCCGACGTACAGGCAGTGGAGGCAGAGGGAAGCAAAGGCTGTGTTCGAGGAGGCTTCAAGGGCTGTCTCACCTCCCAGCGTTTCCATAACCCAGCAGGGAAGATGGTGTCAACGTGAAAGGGGAAGAGTGGAAAGAAAGCGAAAGGGGAAAGGGATGTCCAGAGAAGTGGTCAAACCAGAAAAAGAAGTTCCTTTCAACACAAGCCACAGGAAAAAAAAAACCTTCTGCCCCAGCTCTGCTGACACCAATGTTTTAAACAAAACTCACTTCCAACTCCACATTTCTTCTGCAAACTCCATTGCCCTCTTCACCCACAGCAGAGCTTACCTGGGGGGAAATTAAAAGTCCTGCTTTGCATTCGCCTCCTCCTGAGGTACAGAAGGGCCCCACAGAGCAGCATCGAGACTGGAGGGATGACTGAGACCAGCAATGGGAGCAGTGGCAGAGGCTGCGGAGGTCTGATGGTAACGGAGCCTGGGGAGAGAAAGCAAACGTCTCTTCATCCAGAGCTAATTCAGGAGATAAACGGACATCACAAGGACATGAGGAGATGGGCACAGCGTGTGCCGTGGCCAATTCACATTAGGCAGCAGAAAATACTTTTTTCCCCCCATGAGGATGGTTAAATATTGCAACAGAGATGAGAAAGGCATTTGGATCTCCATCCTTGGGGACTTTCACATCTTCACTGGTCAATGCAATGAACACCATGGTCTAGTTTGTCTAAGAGCGGGTGGAAGATTAGACCAGAGCTCTCCAGAGATCCCTTCCAATCTACATTGTTTTGTGGTCGTATGATTCAGGAAAGGAGATACAAAGAAAGCTTCTGCAAAGACCCTGTCACCATCAGGCACAGTCCCACCGGTGCTACAGCACCTTTGCACTGGTCATGGCTGTTCAATGCCCACATTCACGCGCCATCTGCTGCATCACAACTGTCTATGCTTCAAGGGTGGGCTGCTGGGGAAGCCAAGGCCATGCAAGGTGACACCACTCTGACTGCTCCAAGCAGGGCAATCTGCACAGCAGCTTATTCCTGGTGGGCCCTACTAGAGCTGGACGATTGCATAATGGTGCATAACACCCCATGGTCACCTGTTTCTCCTCTCAGAGAAGCCTGGGGGACCATAAAGACAGAGGTGCCCATGGGATGTGCCACCCTTGTGGTACTCTCCTCAAGGAGACTGTGTTTGAGTCCAGATGGCTCCCAAGCAAGTGCATCCAATCCTGGATAACTCACTGGATGCAGACATCCTTCTTAGAAGGACATGGAAACAGAGATACCTCTCTGCTTCCACTGGCCTTGAGGGGACCACAGAAGCCTTGAGGTTTGTCTGAAGTTGGGTGGGAAGAGAAGGGCAAGGATACTGGGACAAGTCTTTCCAACAACAACCACCACCCTCATCTTCCCAGCTCAGCCATGAGGACATTCCCCATGCTGTAGCTTTTCCTCCTGGAAGGTTTTCATCATAATATTGCCTATGGCCAGGATCATTCTGCTCCTGAACACATACTCGGGAACCCCCACCCTGAGATGACGTTGTAGGCTGTGGTGCTCGAGATGATTCCAGTGGGGTCTACAAGTGTAGGACCCAGCTTCTGCTGAATGAAAGCCCATTTCACTCTCCAGCGTGAAATATCCCTGTTTCTGTCACCTGAGTCACTAGCAGGCGTGCACTTTCTGAGCTTAAGCAAGGAGATCACACCAGCAGAGAACGCTTTGGGCTGGAAGGGACCTTTAAAGGTCACAGAATCGTAGAATTGTCTAGGTTGCAAAAGACCCGTATGATCATTGAGTCCAACTGTAAACCTAACACTGCCAAATCCAGAAGTAAACCGTGTCCCAGATGCCCCATCTACACATCTTTTAAAGACCTCCAAGGATGGTGATTCAACCACTTCCCTGGGCAGCCTGTTCCAACCTTCTCGGTGAAGAAATTTTTCCTAATAACCAATTTAAACCTCCCCTGGTGCAACTTGAGGCCATTTCCTCTCATCCTATCACTTGTTACTTGGGAGAAGAGACTGACCCCCACCTCTCTACACCCTCCTTTCAGGTAGTTGTAGAGAGTGAGAAGGTCTCCCCTCAGTCTCCTTTTCTCCAGGCTAAACAACCTCAGCTCCCTCAGCTGCTCCTCACAAGACTTGTTCTCTAGACTCTAGGTCATCTAGCCCAACGCCCCTGCAATGAGCAGGGACACCTTCAACGCAATCAGGTTGCTCAGAGCCCTGTGACCTCCCATTTTTTCAGGTTGGGGCACGCTCACACCCTTTTCCAAACCAATGGTGGCCACGTCACCTGAGCATACAACACCAGCGTCTTCCCCGTGGTTGCAGTTGTGCGTCCCCCATGGCCTGGCCAGGCACTCCGAGAGGGTGTCCTCCCTCCCCGTGCAGTTCACGTCGTCCAGCCAGATGGCATCGCGCCCTTGCCCAAACTGAGCCGCGCCAGGGGCTGAGATCACCGTCCCGCAGCCCAGCTGCCGGCACACAACCGCGGCGTCCTCTTCATCCCAGCTGTCATCGCACACGGTTCCCCAGTGATGCCTGTAGAGCACTTCAACTCTCCCAGCACAGAGGCTTGAGCCGTTCACCAGCCGCAGCACTGTGGGGTCTGAAACGGGATGAGGCAGACACCCTTTTTGGAGGTCTCCTTCCACACCTGCGCTGCTCATAGTGGCTAATCGCCCATTTTTGCTCCTTTTATGCCATTGCCAACCTGGGCTTTTGGGAAAGATGTACTTGGTCCTGCCGTTATACTGAACATCCTCAAACACCGGAGGGATGTTGGATATTTAAAGCTAGGCTTTAATTAACATCAGCTAGAATAAGAAAACTGCTGAAATAGAGAAAATTCAGACACACTTGCTGGAACGGGGTAAAAGTAGTGGAAGTCGTAAAACTCTTCCCTTCCTAACCATTTGTACAATAGGTCCTTTCTTCCTACCCTGCTCTCAATCCAGCAGCTTTTGGTGGTTTTCTGGATTGCAACAAACTCTACATCTCACCCTCTAGTTCCCTAAGCAAAGCCTCTTTCTTCCCGTCCCCTTGATGCCTTGGTCATGCATCTCTCATTGCTTTGCTGATTCTTGTGCGCAGCATTTCTCAGGTTGCTCAGGTGCTCCACCCCCTGGGGTTTCATCAGCAAGACCAGTCACCAAACAAGGCAGACAGACCTCTGCAGAAGAGTGACCTGAGCTCTCTGTGGGGTTTGGTGCTACCCAGGCTCAGAGGGGACCATGCCACTGGCAGTCACCCTCCACCTTTCCAGCCACACAACCCAACGCTCCCCTGAATAATGCCATTCAAGACTAAAAAAATAAAATTACCTGAGCACACAACACCAGCATCTTCCCCATGGTGGCAATTAATGGGTTCCCCCATCCTGGACCTGCATTCGGAGAGGGAAGCTTCTGCCCCCGTGCACTCAACATCACCCAGCCAGATATGGTTGGACCCTGGCCCAAACTGAGCTGAGACTGGAGCTGACAGGGCTGCCCCGCAGCCCAGCTGCCGGCAGACCACCTCGGCATCACTCAGGTCCCAGCCGTTGCCACACACCGTCCCCCACAGCTGGTTATGAAGCACCTCAACCCTCCCGGAGCAGCGGCTGGAGCCATTCACCAGCCGGAGCTGAGCTGGTCCTGGAATGATGAAAGACGTGTGGAAGTCAAACACATACGTATTTCTTGCCCATGCATTAGAAGATGGGTTCTCAAACGGTGGCCACCTGCAAGGTGATGTGGAGACCATCACCAGCACAAACACAGGCATCTGATCCCATTTTAGGTGCCCTCAGGCACTCAAGAAACCCTGGAGGGGTGGGCAGCTGTGACACAGTGCTGAATGGGAGACCCACCCCCATCTGGAGTCATAGCAGGAGGCCAGTGCATCGCAAGTGGCACTAGATGCTGGTGTCCTGGCCGTCCAACCAGACAAGATCGACCCAAGGTAGAAGGGATATTCAATGGACTTTAGGGTATGGTGACAAGGCATCTCATGTTAGCACTGTACACGTGTGAAAAAGGAAGGGATGCTCATAGCAGAAGAGTCAAGGGACCAGTTAAGGAGCTATAGGGGAGAGCAAGGTGGTTGTTGTGGATGGACACTTGTTCTGGGAGAAAGTCCTCACAATGGCCAAGAGGAGTTGCTGCTCTCAGACAACCTGAAATTTGTTGCTATACAGACACAAGAAGCTTAACGTGAGCAGAGCAGAGGCGCTTCTCTACCGAGTTATCCATGTGCCAATGTTGCTTCTTCCAGAGCTGCACCATGATGGGGTATGGGGTGGCTTACCCAGGCACACCACGCTGGCATCTTCTCGGTGGTCACAGTTACTGTCTCCCCATGGCCTGGCCCTGCACTGGGAGAGGGCAGCTTCAGCACCGGTGCAGTTCACATCGTCCAGCCAGATGGGCTCGTACCCCATCCCAAACTGAGCTCTGGGCGGAGCAGCTACAGCCATCCCGCAGCCCAGCTGCTGGCACACCACTTGTGCATCATCCAGGTCCCAGCCGTCATCACACACACTTCCCCATCGGTGGTTGTGCAGCACCTCAACTCTCCCAGAGCAGCGACTTGAGCCGTTCACCAGCCGTACCTCAATAGGGTCTGAAATGGAAAGATAGAGAGGTGTCGCCTTCTGGTGGTGGACCTAGTGATGGAGAAAGCAAGTGTTGGATATGAGACGGAGGAACTCAGCAGAGGAACAACAGCTACCTGAGCACACCACACCAGCATCTTCTCCGTGGTGGCACCTATTGACTTCTTTTGGCTTGGACCCACATTCAGAGAGGGCAGACTCAGTCCCCGTGCAGTTCACCTCAGCCAGCCAAATGGGATCACGTCCCCGGCCAAAGTGAGCCGAGCCCAGGGCTGCAACGGCTGCCCCGCAGCCCAGCTGCCAGCACACCACCTCGGCATCGTGCAGGTCCCAGCCATCGTCACACACCGTTCCCCACTGCTGCTGATGAAGCACCTCAACCCTCCCGGCACAGCGGCGTGGGCCATCCACCAACCGAATCGCCATGGGGTCTGGAACAAAGAAAGACACCAACAACCCTTCAGGAAGCACTGGTGGAGATGGTCCTGGGCAGGGGATCTCATGCAGGAGCGTAGCCCCCTCTACTCTCAGCTCCCTGACATGACACCCTCACGAAACAGGGATTCCTGTGGGACCCCAGCATGGTCTTCACACCATGGTGTGAATGTCCACCATGTGTGGTTGTCCACTTGGGCTGAAAATGAGCCAGGGAACATGGGAAAAACAGCAGTGATGGGATCCCCCCTGCATCCCTTGCCCTTATTACCATTATTACCATTATTATTATCATTAGTATGAAGGGAATTATCATTCCCTTGCCCTCTGGAGGAAAGGGAGCTATAGCTTGGTGGTGGCACAGCTCTTCCTATGGACACGCAGGAGGAACATGGTGGGGTTACCTGAGCACACCACACTGGCGTCCTCCCCGTGGTGGCAGCTGTGGGTGCCCCACATCTGGGCTCTGCACTCAGAAAGGGCAGCCTCCGTCCCCTGGCAGCTGACCGTCTCCAGCCAGATGGGGTCATAGCCCCTGCCAAACCTAGACCAGCCTGGAGCAGAGATTGGAGCGCCGCAGCCCAGCTGCCGGCACACAACTTTGGCGTCCTCCATGTCCCAATCGTTGTCACACACAGACCCCCACTGTTGGTCGTGAAGCACCTCAAGGCGCCCAGCACAGCGATTTGGGCCATTCACCAGCCGTAGCTCCGTGGGGTCTAAAGGGGGAATGAGACAAATGAATAAATGGAGGCATGGTGCACCTCAACCCTCTGAAGCAGATGTCCTGCTAATGTTGGCGACAACATGCAACCATACAAGGTATGAGTGTACAGTCATGCTTCCCCAATCCACATCAGCATCTTCAGTTGGAAGCAACAGAAAGACCCGGTTGTCTTTAGGAGAAGGTAAAAACACTGTGGGATGCCTCACAGAGAGCGCTTCCCTTGGGCAAAGGCAAGAAGACTCTTGGACATCCATGTCCAAATTATGAGTGTGCTTCGGACATCTGCTAGGGTGACTACATCTGCCTTGGAGAACACATCTAATGAGGAAAGACTTAAAACCTGCATGCATTTACTCTAGCCAAATTAAGGCTTGGTTCTGTCAAGGAGGAGAGTCTTTCCATGCTGTTTCTCTGTTTTCTCTGCTCCACTGCAGCTCCTTGGAAATATTCCATGAAGTCACCCAGGTTTTGCCTTCTGGTAAGACAGGGCTGGCATCCCATTGCAAGCTGGAGGGATGGGGAGGTTGTCTTTCCATCTTGGACCACCTCTAGAGATCCAGAAGCTTGGGACACAGAGATGGAGAAGCTTGTAGCCATGCATGGAAAGCACTGATGGCCAAATGCCTCCTCTGACCACATGCAGGTGTGCATGATGGACCTGGCGAGCCACTTGAGAACTGACATTTTAAGGTCTCAGATAGAGGATTACCACAAACGGGCAGGATTGCATCCAGATAGTCCATTGATATGATGCCTACAGAAGCAGAGCTACCTCACCTCACCTCCCAAGCATTTTTGACTGTTGCTTGCAATGGCGTTATGCCCAAAGGGAAAGAACATGTGCAGAGAGGGAAGCAAACTAAACTAGATGCAAGCGCACCTACAGAAAAACTTCTCCCTGAAGCGATGACCTGGACCGGGCTTACCTGAGCACACAACACCTGCATCTTCACCATGGATGCAGTTATGGGCTCCCCAGGGCCTGAAGCTGCATTCAGTGATGGCACCTTCTGTCCCTGTGCAGTTCACTTCATCCAGCCAGATGGGACCGTGTCCTTGCCCAAACAGAGCCCTGCCAGGGGCTGACACGGCCAGCCCACAGCCCAGCTGACGGCAGACCACCTCGGCATCACTCAGGTCCCAGCTGTCATCGCACACTGTCCCCCACTGCTGGTTGTGGTGGACCTCGACTCGCCCTGAGCAGCGGCTGGAGCCATTCACCAGCCGGACCTGAGTCGGTTCTGGAAAGAGACAAGCACGAAAAACATCCGGATATCCCAGGAGAGGTGACAGGGCTGGAGCTGCCCGGTCCTTCAATCATTCCATATTCTCACAGCTGGAGGGTGAGGAGGTTGCCCACCCAAAACGAGAAGAGCAGGCTCCCCTCAGGTGCTCACCACCTCCCCAGACTCATCACCCTCCCTAGCAGGGGGCGGCTGGATTCGTGTCCCCTCCGAAGCTCCCTCCTCCCTTTCCCAGCGCACATACAGCCATCAGAGCTGCAATGGAGACATCTACATCCAGGACCACTTCAAAGGTCTTCTCTTTTCTCTACCTCTCCCTCAAAAAAAAAAAAAAAATTGTGTGCCAGCCCTGATGGAGCAGGAGTCAAGAGTTACCTGCGCATTCAACACCAGCATCCTCTCCGTGGTGGCAGTTGTGGGTTCCCCAGGACCTGGCCGAGCACAGAGAAAGGGTGGCCTCTGTCCCAGCACAGGTCACTTCATCCAGCCAGATGGGCCCTGACCCCTGCCCGAAGGCAGCCTGGAACAGAGCTGACTGTGCTTGGCCGCAGCCCACCTCCCTGCACACCACTTCGGCGTCCATCAGGCTCCAGCTGTCGTCACACACGGTGCCCCATTTGCCATCGTGGAAGACTTCAACTCTGCCGGAGCAGAAACTTGAGCCGTTCACCAGCCTGGTACGGGTCGCACCTGGAGCGGGTGCCCCTGTAAACACCCCCAGGGAGCAAATGGTCAGAGACTTTGCTGGGCATGCCATCGCCGGCAACGCACAGGAGCTGGGTCTCCTGCCCAGCAAGCCTGGATGGCATCCGACAGGCTGTGCCCCTGAAGGGGTTCATCCCCACGAAACCAAGGAGGTTGTTGGTCTGAGAAATGGCCAGGGAGCTGCAGCCTCGATGCCAGGCGACATGGGGAGCTTTGGAAGGTGAGAATGGCATCTGGAAATCGCCTGGAGTAATGGTGTGAAGAGGCTAAATCTTCACAAAGTTAGGTAGGGAGGGAGTAATTCTGTCTACCTGTAGGGGCCAGCTCCAGCTCAAAATTACGGCTCCTACCTGCCAGTGGCCATAGGTCGTGTCTATCTGTGAGCTGGGTGCCTGCACTCACTGTACAATCAGAGGAAACCCAGTCAACAGCAAAAGGCAATGCATCAACAAGAAATGGCTACCAGCCAACAAGGGGCAGCCAGTCAACAGCTAGAAGCAACCCATCAACAAGAACTGGCCACCAGTCAACAGCAAGGGGCAAGACTATATCCCTGCTGGTTGTCCACAGTGGCTGATGCAAGTCATGGTGGCTGCGTGTTCCTCACCCGAGCACACAACGCTGGCGTCTTCCCCATGCCCACAGTTGTGGGCTCCCCAGGGCCGTGCCTGGCACTCGGAAAGGGCGGCCTCCGTCCCGGCGCAGCGTACGTTGTCCAGCCAGATGGGGTCTGCTCCTCGCCCGTAGCGAGCCCCGCCAATGGCCGATAGCGCCGTCCCGCAGCCCAGCTGCCGGCAGACCACACGGGCTCCATTGAGGTCCCAGTGGTCATCGCACACGGTCCCCCAGGTGCCATTGTAGAACACCTCCAGCCGTCCCGTGCAGGAGTCGGGGCCGTTCACCAGCCTGACGCTGGCAGGACCTGACGCTGTCAACGATGGAGAGCAAAGGGAAGGAGATGTTAATGGGAAATCACGCAAAAGAAGAGGCTGGGCAGCAGCTGGGAAAGCATCTTGATACTTGTTGGCCAAAAAGAATGGAGAAGAGCAGGTAAGAAAAAGACAGGGACATGAGTAATTACAATTTTATTATAATTATTTTCAGGGAGACACATGGAAGCTGGCCCTTGAGCAAACTCCAGGCTTTTCCAGCTGAGAATACAGTCCCTCAAAACCAGGAAGGCCAAAATACATGAAGACATTTTGCTAATTGCTTTTTAAGTGCGTGGCTCTGCGCAGGCTGCAGGATGAACTCCCTAAGCACAACACCAGCGTGGGCAACTGAGTTGCGGGCTCTTTGTGGGAGAGATTTTGAGGAAGACCGTGCAGGCAGAGCACAAGATGCCAGGGACTCTGCACCGACAGCTGGAACCTGGCTCTGCTGGATGAGCAGCCTTCCCCCGGGGTAAAGAATGGAGCCGAGCAAAGGGCTCTCGTATTTTCTGCAAGCACCCACCCTGCTTCCTCGGATCAGCCTGACCCAAGCACATCAACACCGTGATATTTCCTTCCCCATCACAGGGCAGGTAAATCCCATTCCTCCTCATTTTTTTGGCCATTCAAGCTCCATAGCCCATTGTCAGCACTACTGAAATGGCAAGGACACACTTGGTTTCTACACTTTTCCCCCATTTCACTGCTTATTCCTAATGTGCTGTGTGACTCTACTGCATAAAAATTCCCCCCCTCTTTGCGGCCTGCACTTTCTAGAAGATATTGGCACTTGAGGGAGCTTCAAGCCCTCTGCAGCCCACAGCTGGAGGAGAGCTGCTCGTTGCAGCTCAGCTTGACAGGTCTGTGTCCACCCTACTCGCAGAAGCACCCGTGAAACCATGGGCCTTGCTCTACACGCGCACCTTATGAAGCCATGGAACCGTGGGTATTGCTCTAAGCACGCACCTTAAGAAACCATGAAGCCATGGGGGTTGATCTACACATGCGCCTTAACCATGAAACCATGGGTGTTGCTCTAAGCGTGCACCTTCCAAATTTGCAGCAACCACAATCAAATTGTCCAGAAACAAAGAGGAGCGGCAGCCCTCTGACACGCCACGGTCACAAAATGCGGCATGCGGCCAGCACTGAGGATGGGGGGATGTGGGGGAAAAATGCGAGAGCACTCACCACACAGCCCTGCTAGGACAAGGAGGACCTCTGCAGCCCCAAGCCCGGCATGGGTAGATAGTCTGTCGCCCATAGGGTGCCCAGCTGACAGCAACGGACTTTTGGAGAAGCTGCTCCCAGCGTGTCAGGGGTGCGGGAAGAGGTAGGCTTGGCAGAGGCAGAGATCAGGTCCACCATCACCAGCTGGAGAAGAAATACACCGAAGACCTGATGAAGGCAGCTGGGAGAGGACACTTTACGTGTCGCTCTGTCCCCCAGCTCCCTGGTGGCACTTGCATCACGTGGAGTCCAGTGGATAAAGGGGAACTGAATCTTCTGCTTTCAGCTTGATCCTTGGTGACCAGCAAGCATCCTCTGGCCTCAGCTGCTGTGGGTGACGTCCCATGGGTCCACCGCGCAAGAGGACATCAGAATGTGGACGGAGAGGGCTGGGGGAGCTGCAGGGCTTGGTTGTAGGCTTGTAACTTTGCTGAGTGAGTGCGTCTGCTCGTAAGCGATGCAGACTCCACAGCCAACAGACAAGAAAATGGACAAGCTTCAAATGGCCCATCGCCTTGGTGAGGAGCAGCCTCAGGTCCGGCCCCACCAAGGGGGCTAAAACCAGCAGATCAGGTGCGGGCACCAGCACGGCAACCCTCCAGGAGCATCTCAGAGGCTTGGGCCAGGAGCAGGGGCTCTCGCGGGGAAGGAGAGCAGCCTCGTCCACTTTCAGCTGCCACCTCATTCATAAAGATGGACAATAGAAGGAGGGGCAATACAAAAATAAACGATACAAGGAATATATAGCATCGGACAATATAGGGACAGAGAAGATGCACGCGGCCCTGCAGCAACGGAAGATGTGGGGCAGGGAGGGGGTGCAGGAGAAAGGGGGAGATGTGGGGCAAGGGGGGTGTGCAGGAGCAAACGGGGACATGTGGGGCAGGCAGGAGTGGGGCAGCCCCCCTGTACTGGTGGCCCAGGCCAGCAGGAGGGTCCCCTGCCCCATGCCAAGCTCCAGCCCCCCAGGGGGCTATGAGGCACCCCAGGCACAGGGACACATGGGCCACCACAACCTCCAAGACATGCTGCCCCCCCACCTCCGCTGTTCCCCTGTCACCCACCCACCCGCCCCCAGGGGGGACACAACGCGTTGGTGGCTCCAGGGTGGTGATCTGCTCGATCCCAGTCCCGGGGGCTGCGAGCGAGATGGGGCAACAATGTGGAGGGGGGAGGAGAGAGGAGGATGTGGGGGGGTTGTAAGCAGGGCGACAACAAGGGGACCCCCACCCTCTTTCTTATGGCAACCCTGCCCAAGTGACAAGCATCCCCCAAGGGACGTGGCGGGGGGGGAGTCCCCAAGTTTGGGGGGGGCAGTGGGGTGGCCCCCTCAGGAGGCTCCTTGGCTGGGGTGAGGGGGTGTGTGTGTGCTCCTGTGCTCCTGTTCTGCCCCCATCACTGCGTCCTTCGTGTCACGGCCCAGGGAGGGGGTGGCCTGCGGGAGACGGGACATTGCTGGGGGGGGCTAGGAGACATGGGGACAAGAGGTGACAGGGGTCCTGGGATCCTGCCTGTTCCTGTCCCCACCCCACATCCCAGTGGAACCGCGTCCTCTTGGCGGTCTTGGGGGTGTCCTGGGTCCCCCCAATCACTTCCAGCTCCCCCCCAGTCACTTCCAGCCCCCCAATTCCCCCAAAACCCTGCCCCCCCAACAGTGCTCCAGTTGCCCCAACCCCCTCTGAGCCTCCCCCAATTCCTCCAACTCCTTTCTCCCAGCTCCCCCCAAGCCTCTCCGAGCCCCCCAAGCCCCCCCAGCTTCCCCTAAGTCCCTGCCCCCCCCGTTCCCCCAACCCCCCTGAGCCTCCCTAAACCCCAAATCCCCATCAGCCCCCCAACCTTCTGCCCCCCAGTTCCCCCAACCCTCCTGAGCCTCCCCAACTATACCCTGAGCCCCCAACCCCTCCAAATCACCATCAGCCCCCAAAATCCCCACCAGCCCCCCAACCTCCCGCATCCTCCCTCATCCCCTCCCACAGCCACGCTCCTCTGAGCCCCCCCCCGCCAGGACCCCAGTCCCTCCAACACCTTCCGGACCCCCCTGAACCACCCCCAGGCCCCCAATCCCTCCAACTCCCTCCGACCCCGCCAAATCCCCTGCGGAAGAGGGGACAGGGGCACCCCCAGCCCCCGTTGCAGGTCGCACCCCTCATCTCACCCCCAGCCCCGCTCCAAGATGGCGGCGCCGCGGACTCCATTTCCCAGCAGCCCCCGCGCGGGCCCGCCCCCGCCCCCTGGGCGCGCGCGGCACGGCACGGCGCGGCGCCGGGGGGGGGGGGGGGGAGGGGCGTGGCTCCGCGCGCGGCGCGGCCCAGTCGTCGCTCGGCGGCGGCGGCGGCGGCCGGAGCGGGCCCTGCCGTGCCCTGCCCAGCCCGGCCCGGCCTGGCCTGGCCGCGCTGCGGCGGCGCCTCCCCGCGCCCTTCCTGGCAGGTGAGCGGGCAGCGGGGGGGTGGGAGCGGCAGCAGCGGCAAAGCCGGGGCGGCGGCGGCGGCGCCTGCGCGGGGCGGGGCCTGCTGGGGGTTGGGGGGGGGAGGCTGAGGGGAGGAGAGGGCACGGCCTGTAGGCGCGGTGGGGGCGTGGCCTGAAGGGAAAAGCGCGGCGGGGGCGTGGCCTGATGGGGCTTGACGGCGGGCGGCGGGCGGGACTTAAGGGACGGCGGGGGCGGGGCCTGGCGGGGCTCACGGCTCGGTGTGGGCGGGGCCTGAGGGGGAAAGTGGGGCGGGGGCGTGGTCTGTAGGGAGGAGCTGGACGGGGGCGGGGCCTGAGGCGGCTTTGGGGCCCGTGGGGGCGTCGCCTGGCGGGGAGCACCGGCGGGGGGGCGGGCCTTCAGTGCGGTGGCTACGCCCCCCACCTGCCAGGCCACGCCCCCCACTGTCCGCGTGGCCGCGCCGGGTCCCTCTGATGGGGGCGGAGTGTGTGTGTGTGCGTGTGTGTCTGTGTCTTGGGGGGATGTCGCATCCTGCCCACCCAACCCCACAATGTCCCCAACCCCCAGGACTGTCACCATGACGGGAGCCACGCCACCAGCGGGGCCAGCTGGACCCCGGGCCGGGGCTCCGGGGACGCCCGATCAGCCCTACGCTTGCCGGGAATGTGGCAAGGCCTTCAGGTGGTCCTCCCGCCTGGCCCACCATCAACGCAGCCACACAGGCGAGCGGCCCTACAAGTGCCCCGAGTGCCCCAAAGCCTTCAAGGGCTCCTCCGCCCTCCTCTACCACCAGCGGGGCCACACGGGCGAGCGGCCCTACGCCTGCCCCCAGTGTGGCAAGGCCTTCAAGCGGTCCTCCCTCCTCCAGACCCACCAGCGGGTCCACACGGGGCTGCGGGCCTTCGAGTGCGCCCAGTGCGGTCTCACCTTCAAGTGGGCGTCCCACTACCAGTACCACCTCCGTCAGCACACCGGCGAACGACCCTACCGCTGCCCGGCTTGTCCCAAAGCCTTCAAGAACTCTTCCAGCCTCCGCCGGCACCGGCACACCCACACCGGCGAGCGGCCCCACGCCTGCCCCATCTGTGGCAAAGCCTTCGCCCAAGCCACTAACCTCCGGCAACACCAGCGGGTCCACACCGGCGAGCGGCCCTATGCCTGCCCCCAGTGCGGCAAGACCTTCACCCACTCCTCCAACCTCCTCCTCCACCGCCGCACCCACGCCACTGCCCGGCCCCACGAGTGCCCCACCTGCGCCAAGGCCTTCGTCTCCGACGCCTGCCTGCAGAAACACCTGCAGAGCCATGCCGCTATGCCGCCGCTCCTCCCAGCCCCCGCCACCCCACCGGAGACACTCTGGAGGTGCTCCACCTGCCCCATGAGCTTCACCAGTGAGGAGGAGCTGCTGGGCCACCGAAGCAGCCACTCGGTGACAGACATGACCCCGCCAGCTACTCCCCACCATTGCTCCACCTGTGGCAAGACCTTCAAAAACAGCTCGGGGCTGGCCCGGCACCGGCATGGCCACGCTGCCGAGCGGCCCTTCAAGTGCACCATCTGCCCCAAGACCTTCACCCAGTTGGCTGGGCTGTTGGCCCACCAACGCAGCCACCCCACTGCTGTCCCACCGCGTCCCCTCCCCGAGGCTCCTCACCCCCCGGCAGTGTCGCAGCCCACCCCGGAGCGCCCTTACCAATGCACTGAGTGCGGCAAAGCTTTCAAGGGCTCCTCGGGGCTGCGGTACCACATGCGGGACCATACAGGTGAGCGTCCGTACGCCTGCCGTGAGTGTGGCAAGGCCTTCAAGCGATCTTCCCTCCTCCAGATCCACCAGCGGGTTCACACGGGGCTGCGGGCCTTCGAGTGCGCCCAGTGCGGTCTCACCTTCAAGTGGGCGTCCCACTACCAGTACCACCTCCGGCAGCATACCGGCGAACGACCCTACCGCTGCCCCGACTGCCCCAAAGCCTTCAAGAACACCTCCTGCCTCCGCCGCCATCGCCAGCTCCACACCGGTGAGCGGCCCCACGCCTGCCCCATCTGCGGCAAAGCCTTCGCCCAAACCTCCAACCTCCGGCAACACCAGCGGGTCCACACCGGCGAGCGGCCCTACGCCTGCCCCCAGTGCGGCAAGACCTTCACCCACTCCTCTAACCTCCAGCTCCACCGCCGCACGCACTCCGCTGCCCGGCCCTACCGCTGCCCACTCTGCCCCAAGGCCTTCGTCATGGCCTCCTACCTCCAGCGTCACCTCCGCACCCACGCCCCTGGTCCTCGCGGAACCCCCCACCGTCCCCCTCCACCTCCCCCTGAACCCCAAACCTTCCTGCTGGTGCAGACCCCCCAGGGCCTGCAGCTCATCCCCAGCCCCCCGGCACCCCCGCGGAAGGTCCTCCTGCTCCCCAGCACCCCAGCCGAGCCCCCCACCTTCACCCTTCTGCCTACTGAGGGTCCCCCGCCCCAGGTGGGGAAGGGCCCCCAGGTGTCGGGACACCCTGCTGCCGGGCAGAGCATCCTCTTGGTACCCGGCACAGGGCAGGCGCTGCCCAGTATCCAGCTCCAGGCTGTGGCGGGGACCCCGGCGGGGGCCAATGTCATCGTCTTGAGGGGTGGCGTCAGTGGTGTCCTCCCCCCGCGGGGGCCGCAGCCGCCCGAGATCAGCAGCGTCCAGCTGCAGGCAGCCGAGGTGACCAACATCCAGCTGCAAGCCCTGCCACAACCCTTAGAGGTCACCAATATCCAACTCCAAGCCGCCGAGGTGACGAATGTCCAGCTCCAAGCCACGGAGGTGACAAGTGTGCAGCTCCAAGCCCTGCCACAGCCCTTGGATGTCACCAACATCCAGCTCCAAGCTGCCGAGGTGACAAATGTCCAGCTCCAAGCCCTGCCGCAACGCTCCAAGGTGACTAACGTTCAGCTCCAAGCTCTGCCACAGCCTCTGGACGTCACTAACATCCATCTCCAAGCTGCCGAGGTGACAAATGTCCAGCTGCAAGCCTTGCCGCAGCCCTTGGATGTCACCAACATCCAGCTCCAAGCCAGTGAGGTGACAAATGTCCAGCTGCAAGCCCTGCCACAGCCCTCCAAGGTGGCCAACATCCAGCTCCACGCCTTGCCACAACCCTCAGATGTCACCAACATCCAGCTCCAAGCTGTGCCACAACCTTCAGATGTCACCAACATCCAGCTGCAGGCCACCGAGGTGACAAATGTCCAGCTGCAAGCCCTGCCACAACCTTTGGATGTCGCCAACATCCAGCTCCAAGCCCTGCCGCAACCCTCCAAGGTGACCAACATCCAGCTCCAAACCCTACCACAACCCTTGGATGTCACCAACATCCAGCTGCAGGCCACCGAGGTGACAAATGTTCAGCTCCAAGCCCTGCCACAGCCCTCGGACATCACCAACATCCAGCTCCAAGCCCTGCCGCAGCCCTCAGAGACACCCAGCATCCATCTCCAGGCCACGGAGGTGACAGATGTCCATCTCCAGGCCACGGAGGCGCCCAGCGTCCATCTCCAGGCCTTGGAGGTGCCCGATGTCCATCTCCAGGCCACAGAGGTGCCCAGTGTCCATCTCCAGGCCACGGAGGTACCTGACATCCAGCTGCAGACCACAGAGGTGGCAAATGTCCATCTCCAGGCCACAGAGGTACCTAACATCCATCTCCAAGCCACAGAGGTATCCAACATCCGTCTCCAAACCACAGAGGTCCCCAGTGTGCATCTCGAGGCCACGGAGGTGCCCAACATCCAGCTCCAGGCCATGGAGGTGCCCAACGTCCAGCTCCAGGCCACAGAGGTGCCCGATGTCCAGCTCCAGGCCACGGAGGTGCCCGACATCCAGCTCCAGGCCACGGAGGTGTCTGACATCCAGATGCAGACCACAGAGGTGCCTAATGTCCATCTGGAATCCACTGAGGTGCCCGATGTCCATCTCGAAACCACTGAGGTGCCCAACATCCATCTCCAAGCCACAGAGGTGACGAACGTTAACCTGCATGCCACCGAGGTGACCAGCATCCATCACCAAACTGTGGAGGTCCATCACCAGGATGCAGAGGTGACCACTGTCCAGCTGCAAGCCACTGAGGTGCCCAGTGTCCATCCCCAAACCGTGGAGGTGGCAAATGTCCATCTTGAGGCCGCAGAGGTGCCCAGTGTCCATCTCCAGACCACTGAGGTGCCCAATGTGTGTCACCAAACCACTGAGGTGCCCAGTGTCCAGCTACAAGTCACGGAGGTGCCCAGCATCCATCTCCAGACCACGGAGATGGCCAATGTCCATCTCCAAGACACCAAAGTGTCCAGTGTCCATCATCAAATGATGGAGGTGCCCAACATCCATCTCAAGATCACAGAGGCTCCCAACATCCAACTGAAGACAATGGAGGTGACAGATGTGCATCTCCAGGCCACTGAGGTGCCCAGTGCCTGTCACCAAATGATGGAGGTGCCCAGCGTGCAACTCAGGGCCACAGAGATGCCTAACATGCCTCTCAAGACCATGGGCGTACCTAATGTCCAACTCAAGACCACAGAGGAGGTCCCCAACATTCAACTCAAGACCATGGAGGTGCCCAGCGTCCAACTCAAGACTGTGGAGGAGGTACCCAACATCCAGCTGAAGACTGTTGAGGTGCCCAACATCCAACTGAAGGCCATGGAGCTGCCCAGCGTCCAACTCAAGACGGTGGAGGTGCCCAACATCCAACTGAAGACTGTTGAGGTGCCCAACATCCAGCTCCAGACCATGGAGGTGCCCAGTGTCCACCTTGAGCCCGCGGAGGTGACAAATGTCCATCTCCAGGCCGCAGAAGAACCCAATATCCAGCCTCAGCCCCCCGAGGTGCTGGTGGCGGGGGGGTGCCCGTCCCCCTCCGCATCCCCACGGCTGGCAGTGGTGGGGGCTGCCGGAGGGCTGCCCCCCGTCCTGCTGCTGCGGGGGGCTGGGGGGGGACCTGCCCGCCTCTGCCTGCAGGCACTGGCCCAGCTGCCCCCCCCCGGCCCCCCCCGGATCCTCCTGGTCCGGGGTGAGTCAGCACCGGGGGGCAGTGACGGGGGGCAGCCCCCCCACCCCGGCCCTGGGGGCGGCTGGGGGGTGGCAGCAGTGGAGGGGGGACGGGCCCCCCCACCCCAGAGCTGCCCAGTGTCCCCCTGGTTCACACCTTCTGAGGGGGGGCGGGGCGGACCTCCCCGGGACCCTCACGAACACCGCTGTGCAGCCGGAGCTGGGGGGGCTCATTGGGGTCCCAGTTATGCACATCTTCTGGGGGGGGCTGTCCCCCATGACCCTCGAGACATCCAGGGCCCCCCACCACGGGCACCCAGGACCTCCCCCGCCCCGGCCCCCCCTGCGGAGCTGGAGCTGGAGTGGGGGTTCTTAGCCGTGGAGTCCCGGGGGGAGAGGGGGGTGGGTCGGCCCCCCCTGACGCCTGGATCCGCCTGCGGGGGAAGGGGGGGGCTGGGTCCGCCGTGGGATGGGTCAATAAACGGTGCCCCCCCCCGTCTCCCCCCGCCCCAGCGCCGTGCGGCTCTTCCTTCGCGGCGGGAGGCGGGGAGGGGGGGGGGCGCTGTTGCTACGGGCTGGTCGCTAGGGGGCGGGGCGTCGCTAGGGGGCGGGGCCGCTGCACCCGTGGCGGGGGCGGTGCAGCGCGGCCGCGGGCGGGTCCATGAGCGTGGCGGGGAGGGGGGAGCGCGGGAGGGACTATAGCGGGGGGGGGGGGGGGTGGTGCGTACTGGGAACACTGGGGAGGGGGAATAGAGGGCACTGGGAGGCGAGGGGTGGGCTCTGAGGGACATCGGGGGACCCCGAACCCTGCCTCGCTGCCCCCGGCCATGCTCCCAGTCCTCTTCATCCCCCCCCATCAGCCCTACCGTGCCTGTGAGCCCCCCCCCAGTACAGCCCAACTGACCCCAGTATGGCCCCCAGTGTGGTGCTGGAACTTTCCCCAGTATGTTCCCGCTGACGCCCAGTATGTGTGTGCGGGGGGGGGGGTGTGCATTTGTGTGCGCGCACGTGGGTGCCTGCATGTGTACGCGTGTCCGTGCACATGTATGTACCCGTGTGGGAGGGGCGTGTACGTGTGTGCTCCTGTGTGCATGTACGCGTGTGTGTGCGTGTGTGTGTGTACATCTGGATGTGTTTGCCTGCGTGTGTGTGTGTGTGTGTGTGCACGCGTGTGTGTGTCTACACGTGTGTGCATGTGCATGTGTGTCTACCCGCCTGCATGTGCACGTGTTTGCACATGTATGTGCGCGTGTGCGTGTCTTCGTTCACACGTGTGCGCGTGTGTGCAAGCGTGCGTATGTATGCACAAGTGTGTGCAAGTGCGTGTGTGCATCTGCACATGTGTGTGCACGTGTGCATATCTGTGCCCACGCGTGTGCCCATCTCCGTGCACGTGTGAGCGTGCGGGCAGCGGCTGCGTGTGCCCTGTGCTCATGTGTCGTGCTGCGGGAGGCCCCGTGCACACGCGTGTTTGTGGGAGGCCACGTGCACACGCGTGGCGGGGCGGCAGAGGGCATGTGCCCACGCGTGTTGGGGTAACAGGAGGCCCCATGCGCACACGTGTTGGTGGGAGGCCACATGCACACACATGGCGGGGCGGCGGAGGGCATGTGCCCACACATGGCGGGGCGGCGGGAGACCACGTGCACACGTGTGTTGGTGGGAGGCCACGTGCCCACGTGTGTTGGTGGGAGGCCACATGCACACCCATGTTGATGGGAGGCCCCGTGCCCACGCATGTTGGGGGGAGGCCCCGTGCCCACGCGTGTTGGGGTGGTGGGAGGCCCCGTGCACACGTGCGTTGGTGAGAGGCCACGTGCCCACGTGTGTTGGGACAGCGGGAGGCCACGTGCACACGCGTGGGCGCTGCACGTGTGTCCCCTGGGCGCCACGTGGCTCCGGCGTTGCCCCCTGCTGGCCCTGGGGCTGGGGGGGGGAAGGGGGGTGACACACAACCGGGGGACCCTCCTGCCCCTTCCACCCCCCCCAACCCGTCCCCAGCCCAGGGGGTCCCAGCACCCCCCCCCGCCCCCCAGCCTGGCCCCTGGATGGATGGACGGACGGACTGAGTCATCCTTGGCCCGGCAGCCCCGGCTCGGCCTCGCCCCCCCCCCCGCCGGCCCCAGCGCCACCAGCACCCACCATGGCCTTCGCCATCCTGCTGCTGGGTGAGCCCGGGCGGCACCGCCTGTGCTGGCACTGGCACTGGCACTGGCACTGACACTGGCACTGCACCGCACTGCGCTGCATGGCACGGCACAGCACTGCAAGGGTGGGTGTGCGTGTGGCACAGGTACGGCGTGGGTGCTGGGAAGGGTGCATGGGCGCTGCATGGGCCCTGGCACTGCACTGGCACTGCATGGCACTGGCACTGGCACTGGCAAAGTCCCTGCATGGGGTGGGTGTGCATGCGGCACGGGTACGGCGTGGGTGCTCGGAGGGGGGTGAAATAAAACGCCAGGCGCTGCAAGGGTGTTGTGCTGGCGCTGCACGGCACGGGCACTGCACGGGCACTGCACAGGGTTGATGTGCGTATGGCATGGCTGCGGTGCGGGAGCTTGGAAAGGGGTTGGATACAGCACCAGGCACTGCACAGGCACCGAGATGACACGGCACTGGCACTGGCACTGGCACTGCACGGGCACTGCCGCTGCACAGGGTTGGTGTGTGTATGGCACGGCTATGGCACGGGTGCTGGGAGGGGGGGTTGAACACGGCACTGGGTGCTGCACAGGCACAGTGCTGGCACCGCACTGGCACTGCACGGGCACTGCATGGGGTTGGTGTGCGTATGGCAGCGCTACAGCACGGGGGTGGCGTGGGTGCTGGGGGGGGGGTAAATACAGGACTGGGCATGGCACTGGCACTGCACAGGCGCTGCAGTGGGCACTACACGGGGGGGCTGGGTACTGCCCTGGGCACTGCACAGGACTGGGCGCTGCACTGGGCACTGGAAGGGAAGGGCACTGCTGGGGGGGGGCACTGAGAGCTGCAAAGGGGGCTGGGCGCTGCAGGGGCACTGCATGGGGCTGTGGGACACTGCGGGGGGGGGGACAGGCACTGGGCACCGTGGGTGGTGCTGGGAGCTGGGCTGGGCACTGGGAACTGGGCACTGGGAAGGGCACTGGGTGCCATGGGACATACTGGGCACTGGGAAGGACATGGGGCACTGGGAACTGGGCACTGGGAATTGCACTGGGTGCCATGGGCCATACTGGGTACTGGGAAGGGCATGGGGCACTGGGAACTGGGCACTGGGAAAGGGCACTGGGTGCCATGGGCCATACTGGGCACTGGGAAGGACATGGGGCACTGGGCACTTGTCACTGGGAAGGGCACTGGGTGCCATGGGCCATACTGGGCACTGGGAAGGGCATGGGGCACTGGGAACTGGGCACTGGGAATTGCACTGGGTGCCATGGGCCATACTGGGCACTGGGAAGGACATGGGGCACTGGGCACTTGTCACTGGGAAGGGCACTGGGTGCCATGGGCCATACTGGGCACTGGGAAGGGCATGGGGCACTGGGAACTGGGCACTGGGAATTGCACTGGGTGCCATGGGCCATACTGGGCACTGGGAAGGGCATGGGGCACTGGCCACTGGGAAGGGCGCTGGGTGCCACGGGCCATAATGGGCACTGGGAAGGGCATGGGGCACTGGGAACTGGGCACTGGGAAAGGGCACTGGGTGCCATGGGCCATAATGGGCACTGGGTGTGGGGCACTGCGGGCTGTGCTGGTAACTGGTTACTGGGCTCTGCAGGATACTGGGAAGGCTGTGACACACTGGGCAGGGCACTGGGTGGTCTGGGCTGTCCTGGGAACTGGTCGCTGGGAGGGGAACTGTGTAGGGTGGGCTGTGATGGGCACTGGGAAGGGCACTGGTCGCTGGTGATGGGGCACTGGGCTCTGGGAACTGGGAAGGGCACTGGGCACTGGGCATGGACACTGGGATGGGCACTGGGCACTGGTTGCTGGTGATGGGGCACTGGGCTCTGGGAACCGGGAAGGGCGCTGGGCACTGGTCATGGGGCACCGGGTACTGGGCACTGGGCTCCAGGATCTGGGAAAGGCACTGGGCAGTGGGCACTGAGAAGGGCACTGGTCATGGTCATGGGGCAGTGGGCACTGGGAAAGACATGGGGCACTGGGCTCTGGGAGCCGGGAAGGGCAGTGGGCACTGGCCATGGGGCACCAGGCACTGGGAAAAGCACCAGTCACTGGTCACAGGGAACTGGTCGTTGGGTGCTGGGAACTGGGAAGGGCACTGGGCACTGGGCATGGGGCACCGGGCACTGGGAAGGGCAGTGGTCACAGGGCACTGGGCACTGGGAAGGGCACTGGGCACTGGGCACTGGTCTCTGGGAGGGGCACTGTGCTTGGGGCAGTAGGGACTGGGACCTGCAGGAGGCCACTGGGCATGGAGCAGTGGGCACTGGGCAGGGCAGTGGTCACTGGGTCCAGGGAATGGCACTGGACACTGAGAAGGGCACCAGGCACTGGTCATGGACACTGGGAAGGGCACTGGTCGTGGGGCACCAGGCACTGGGAAAGGCACTAGGCACAGGGAACTGTGAATGGCACTGGGCAGTGGGCACAGGGAACTGGGAAGGGCACTGGCCTCTGGGCACTGGTCCCCACTGCTGGGTGCCCCGGGCCCCCCGGGGGAGCCTGGGATGGGGGGAGATGCCCAGGCGCCTGTGTCCCCCGCTCATCCTTCCACTTGGTCTCCAGTGGGGCTGCTGGGACCCCGCAGCACAGGTACTGGGGTGGGGGGGGGAGGGGGGCAGCGCGGTGGGGAGGGGTCTGACCCAGTGGCTCCCAGTGAGTCCCAGTGAGGGGGAGCTCTTGGGGGGTCCCAGTTTGTGCAAAGGATCCCAGTAGGTCCCAGCAGGTCCCAGGATCCCAGCAGGTCCCAGTGTGTGCAGAGGGTCCCAGTGGGTCCCAGTGGGTGCAGGGGTCACAGAAGGTCCCACGAGGTTCCCTAGTGTGCAAAGGAGCCCAGCGGGTCCCAGTAGGTCCCAGCAGGTCCCAGGATCCCAGTGGGTCCCGGTTTGTGCAAAGGATCCCAGCAGGTCCCAGTGTGCACAAAGGAGCCCAGCGGGTCCCAGTAGGTCCCAGCAGGTCCCAGGATCCCAGTGGGTCCCAGCGGGTGTTGTGGGGTGCCATTGGCCCCGGTGCCTGAGCACGGGCTGTCCCCAGGGCCCTTCCCGGTGCGGCTGGCTGGGGGCCCCGGGCGCTGTGCCGGGCGAGTGGAGGTGCAGCACGACGGGCGCTGGGGCACTGTCTGCGACGACGATTGGGGGCTGCCAGACGCGGCGGTGGTCTGCAGGCAGCTGGGCTGCGGGGCCGCCCTGGCTGCCCCCCCAGGAGCCTGGTTTGGAGAGGGCTTGGGTCCCATCTGGCTCAACGGGTTGCGGTGCCGGGGCACCGAGGAGCGCCTGGTCCTATGCCGGCACCGGGGTTGGCGTCCCCACGTCTGCGCCCACGAAGAGGATGCCAGCGCCGTCTGCTCAGGTGGGCTGCAGCGGGCAGGTGGGTGAGCCGGGGCGGGGGGACCCGAGCTGGGGACCCCTCGCCTGACTGCCGCTCCCCACAGCTCACCGCTTCCAGCCCCTCGGCACCACCGAGCCCCCCTGGATGCCCACCCCGCCGCCCACCCTCACCCCGCCACCCCTTACAGCCTGTGCGGGTGCAGCATGCGCAGGTACGGTGTGCACGGGGACGTTGTGCACGGGTACAGCATGCCACGGGTACAGCGTGCACAGATACAGTGTGTGCAAGTACGGCGTGCACAGGTACAGCGTGCGCAGGTTCAGTGTGCATAGGCATGGCATGCACGGGTACAGCGTGCACGGTCACGGTGTGCCCAGGCAGGGTGTGCACAGGCACCCCCCACCCATGGCTCCCCTGGGTTGCGCCGGTGCTGACCCTGGTCTCTCTCCCAGGGGCTCCCACCGTGCGGCTAGTGGGGGCCGCGGGGCGCTGCGCCGGCCGGCTGGAGATCTTCCACGACGGGCACTGGGGCACCGTCTGCGATGACCTGTGGGGGCTGCCGGACGCGGCGGTGGTCTGCCGGCAGCTGGGCTGCGGTGCCGCCCTTGACGCACCCCGGGCAGCTTTTTTCGGCGAGGGCACAGGGCCCATCTGGCTGGACGATGTGCGGTGTCAGGGGAACGAGTCGTCTCTGCTGGGGTGCCCGGCTTCCCCCTGGGGCCTCACCAACTGCCAGCACCGGGAGGATGCGGCTGTTGTCTGCGCAGGTACCTGCGATGGGGGGGCGGCTGGGGGCCGGGCAGTCCCCGTACCCATGCAGTGGGCACGGGGCAGTGGGTGGGCACAGGGACACCGCGTCTGAATTGCAAACCCTGTGGGTGCAGGGTCTGCAGGGTGCAGCGCGGCTTTGCCGCAAGCGGCTGCAGTGAGAGTGCAGTGCAGGTGCAGTGTGCACGTGGGCAGGGTGCAGCGTGTGTGTGTGCGCAGTGCATGGGGACACCGAGTCTGTGCAGTGCGCGCATGGGCAGGGTGCAGTGAGTGCGTGCTGTGCATGCGTGTGTGCAGTGCATGCATGGGCAGGGTGCAGTGCGTGTGTGCAGCACACGGACACAAGGAGTCTGTGCAGCGCATGTGTAGGCAGGGTGCAGCGCACGTGTGTAGTGTGTATGTGGGCAGGGTGGAGCGTGTGTGTGCAGTGCATGCGTGGGCACGGTGCCGTGTGGGTGCAGTGCGCAGGGACATGGGGTCTGTGCAGTGCGCGCATGGGCAGGGTGCAGTGTGTGTGCAGTGCGTGTTTCCGCTGCATCGGGACACCGAGTCTGTGCAGTGCATGTGAGGGCAGGGTGCATGCATGCAGTGCATTCGTAGGCAGGATGCAGTGTGTATACAGTGCACATCCAGTGCACGCACTGCAGGGCTCACGCTGGTCTCCTCCACCCGCAGATGAGCTGGCCACCCTGGATGTCCGCCCTGCAGAGCCCACTCGCCACCAGCCGACGATGAAGCCATCCCGGGTGCTCCCCTCCGCCCGGCCCCACATTCCTGGCTCTCCCCGGAGCACCGCAGCCATCCCACCCGCCGCACGGACAGCCCGCAAGGGTAGGAGGAGCAGGGATGGGGGTCCCAGAGACCCTGTCCCCAAGAGATGCCCGCACCTCTGGGGCTGAGTGTCCCCCAAGAGCTGGGCTGAGTGACCCTCTCGTTGCTGCAGGGCAAGGGGACCTGCTGTCACCAATGGGGACATCTCCACCGGTCAGCAGCACCCAGCACCCTGCAGGACAGGGTCCGGCCAACACCACCCCTGGCACCCAGCGCCCCACGGAATGGGATGCAACTGGTGTCACCCCCAGCACCCAGCAGCCTGCAGGATGGGATTCAACTGGTGCCACCCCCGGCACGCAGCGCCCCACAGGACAAAGTCGAATCGGTGTCACGCAAGCCAAAGCGGTACGAGATCCCATTCGTATCATCAGGATCACCCGACTCAAGGCAGAACAGGACCCAGCTGGCATCATCCAGAGCACCAAGCCCAAGGCAGGACGGGATCCAGCTGGTGCCACCAGGTCTAAAGTGGGACGGGATCCAGCTGGTGCCACCAGGTCCAAGGCAGGACGGGATCCAGCTGGCACCAACAGGTCCAAGGCAGGATGGAATCCAGCTGGCACCAACAGGTCCAAGGCAGGACGGGATCCAGCCAGTATCAACAGGTCCAAGGCAGGATGGCATCCTGCTGGCACCAACAGGTCCAAGGCAGGACGGGATCCAGTCGGTACCAACAGGTCCAAGGCAGGATGGGATTCAGCTGGCACCAACAGGTCCAAGGCAGGACGGGATCCAGTCGGTACCAACAGGTCCAAGGCAGGACAGGATCCAGTCAGTACCATCCGTGTCATCCGACCCAAAGCAGGGCGGGATCCAACCAGTACCATACGGATCACCCAACCCAAAGCTGGGCAGATTCTGGCAGGTGCCAACCGGACCACCAGGAAACCACCAGGGCGGGGTTTGGTTGGGACTATGCAAGGTACCAAGCTCAAAGCAGGGTGGGATCTACTTGGTGCCACTCAACCACCAACAGGGCAGGATGTGGCAGTTGACATCCAGCCCACCCAGCCCCTACCAGGAAAGCATCCTGTTGATGCCACTCAAGCCAAAGTGGGGCAGCATCTGGTTAGAACCACACAAGGGACCAGGCCCAAAGCAAGGCAGGAGTTGGCCCCCACCATGGTGGTCCCAATAGGGGATACCATGTGGAGTAACCAGAACGTGACAGAACCAGGTCCTGAAGGTACCATGAAGAGCACACGTCCTCCAGCAGAACTGGATGTAGATGGTACCAAATGGGCAACACGTTCTTCAACAGATTTTGGTCTAGATGATACCCTGAGGAGCACACGTCCTGCAGCAGAACCAGGTCCTGAAGGTACCATGCAGAGAACACATCCTACAGCAAAAGAACCAGGTCCTGAAGGGACCATGAGTACTACACATCCTGCAGCAGAACTGGGTCCAGAAGGTACCATGATGAGCACAGGTCCTCCAGTGGAACTGTTTCCAGGTGGTACCATGTGGAGCACACGTTCTCCAGTGGAACTGGATTCAGATGGTACCACATGGGGCACATATCCTGCAGCCGAATCAGGTCCAGAAAGTGCCATGAGAAGCACACATCCTCCAGCAGAACCAGGTCCAGAAGGTACCACGAGAAGCACACGTCCTCCAGTGGAACTGGTTCCAGATGGTACCACATGGAGCACATATCCTGCAGCAGAACCAGGTCCAGAAGGTACCATGAGAAGCACACATCCTCCAGTGGAACTGGTTCCAGGTGGTACCACACGGAGCACACATCCTGCAGCAGAACCGGGTCCAGAAGGTACCATGAGAAGCACACATCCTCCAGTGGAACTGGTTCCAGATGGTACCACACGGAGCACACATCCTGCAGCAGAACCGGGTCCAGAAGGTACCATGAGAAGCACACGTCCTCCAGTGGAACTGGTTCCAGGTGGTACCATGTGGAGCACACGTTCTCCAGTGGAACTGGATTCAGATGGTACCACAAGGGGCACAGATCCTGCAGCAGAACTGGGTCCAGAAGGTACCACAAGAAGCACACGTCCTCCAGTGGAACTGGTTCCAGGTGGTACCATGTGGAGCACACATTCTCCAGTGGAACTGGATTCAGATGGTACCACAAGGGGCACAAATCCCGCAGCAGAACTGGGTCCAGAAGGTACCACAAGAAGCACACATCCTTCAGTGGAACTGGTTCCGGGTGGTACCATGTGGAGCACACGTTCTCCAGTGGAACTGGATTCAGATGGTACCACATGGGGCACATATCCTGCAGCCGAATCAGGTCCAGAAAGTGCCATGAGAAGCACACATCCTCCAGCAGAACCAGGTCCAGAAGGTACCACGAGAAGCACACGTCCTCCAGTGGAACTGGTTCCAGATGGTACCACATGGAGCACATATCCTGCAGCAGAACCAGGTCCAGAAGGTACCATGAGAAGCACACATCCTCCAGTGGAACTGGTTCCAGGTGGTACCACACGGAGCACACATCCTGCAGCAGAACCGGGTCCAGAAGGTACCATGAGAAGCACACATCCTCCAGTGGAACTGGTTCCAGATGGTACCACATGGAGCACACATCCTGCAGCAGAACCGGGTCCAGAAGGTACCACAAGAAGCACACATCCTCCAGTGGAACTGGTTCCGGGTGGTACCAT
The DNA here is from genome assembly GCF_028500815.1 of Rissa tridactyla. Classification (NCBI taxonomy): domain Eukaryota; kingdom Metazoa; phylum Chordata; class Aves; order Charadriiformes; family Laridae; genus Rissa; species Rissa tridactyla. Next base: position 773,102 of record NC_071491.1, on the reverse strand, counting down.
GTGGAGCACACGTTCTCCAGTGGAACTGGATTCAGATGGTACCACATGGGGCACATATCCTGCAGCAGAATCAGGTCCAGAAAGTGCCATGAGGAGCACACATCCTCCAGCAGAACCAGGTCCAGAAGGTACCATGAGAAGCACACGTCCTCCAGTGGAACTGGTTCCAGATGGTACCACATGGAGCACATATCCTGCAGCAGAACCAGGTCCAGAAGGTATCATGAGAAGCATGCATCCTCCAGTGGAACTGGTTCCAGGTGGTACCACATGGAGCACACATCCTCCAGCAGAATCAGGTCCTGAAGATACCATGATGAGCACACGTCCTCCAGCAGAACCAGGTCCAGAAGGTAGCATGCAAAGCACACGTCCTGCAGAAGAACTAGATCCTGAAGGTACTATGAGGAGCACTCGTCCTCCAGCAGATCTGGGTCCGGGTGGCACAATGCAGAGAGCACATTCTTCAGCAGAAAGGGGTCTGGATGATACCATGTGGAGTGCACATCCCACAGCAGAACCTGGTCCCAGTGGTGCCACACCATATGCACATCCTTCAGGAGAACTGGATGCAGATGGTACCACACAGAGCACAGGTTCTTTAGCAGATTTCAGTCTAGATGATACCCTGAGGAGCACACACCCTGCAGCAGCACCAGATCCAGAAGGTACCATGATGAGCACGCATCCTGCATCAGAATCGGGTCCAGATGGTACCATGAGGAGCATACATTCTCCAGCAGAACTGAGTCCAGATGCTATCACATGGAGCATACATCCAGGAGACAAACATGGTCCAGAAGCTACCACGAGGAGCACACGTCCTCCAGCAAATCTGGATCCAGATGGTAGTAAGCAAGAAATCTCATGGAAGAAATTTTCAGGACAAGGATAAAATGTTGGAGGGCTGGGGTGGGTGGAAAGACAGTAGGGGCTATGCATGGGTAGACCGAGAGGGGAAGGGGTGACTGAATGGAGAGAAAGGTGGAGGGAAGGAAGGACAGAAAGTTAGGAGAAAGGGTAGATGGATTGATGGATGGATGGCAAGGAAGGATTTGTTGGAGAATGGAGGCATGGACAGTAACGAAAGAGGAATGGATGGACGGGTGGGTAGATGGAAGGATGGAGGGATGGTTGGATGGATGGATGGACGGACAGATGGATTGTTGGACGGACGGATGGATGTTTGGATGCATGGATGTTTGGATGGATGGACGGATGGATGGATGTTTGGATGGATGGACGGATGGATGGATGGATGTTTGGATGGATGTTTGGATGGATGGACAGCTGTTTGGATGGATGGATGGATGGATGGATAGATGGATGGATGGATAGATGGATGGATGTGGTGCTCTTCACCCAGCACCCAGGGTGAAGGGGCCTGGAGACAGTGGTGCAGGGGCCTCACAGATCTTTGTGTCCCTTCCCTCCCCAGGTGCAGACCTGGACCCAAGCCCCTCTGGGGTTTCTGCTCCCCCCACAGAGCCCCCATCACCCCCTCCATCACAGAACCCCACCCTGATGTCAGCAGCCCCTCCTGCCCTTGCAGTACAACTGGATACAGGCTCCAGCATCCCCTCCGAGAGCCCCCCAGAGCCCTCCAGCACCCAGAGCCCCCCAGTACCCACCCAGCTCCCCAAGGACACCCCTAGTGCACAGCCCCCCCCAGCACCCCCCCAGCACCCCATGGAAATCGCCAGCCCCCACATAGGCCCAGCACTCCTTCAGCATCCCATGGAGACCCTCAGCAGCCAGACACCCCCAGTACCCTCCCAGCACCCCACAGAGACCCTCAGCACCCAGACCCCCCCAGTACCCTCCCAGCACCCCACAGAGACCCTCAACACTCAGACCCCCCCAGCATCCTCCCAGCACCCCATGGAGCCCTTTGGCACCCAGATCCTCCCAGTACCCTCCCAGCATCCCACAGAGACCCTCAACACTCAGACCCCCCCAGAACCCTCCCAGCACCCCACGGAACCCCTCAGCACCCAGACCCCCCCAGCACTCCCCCAGCACCCCACAGAGACCCTCAACACTCAGACACCCCCAGCATCCCAGGAGCACCCCATGGAGCCCTTTGGCACGCAGACCCCCCCAGCACCCTCCCAGCACCCCACGGAGCTGCTCAACACCCAGACCCCCCCATCACCCTCCCAGCCCACTCCGGAGCCGCTCAGCACCCATCCGTCCCGCACCCCAGCAGACCCCGTGCTCCCAAGGGCACCATGCACAGGTAAGGGGGGGGCATAGCAGCAAAAGGGGTGTCCTGCCACCCCCCTGGAGTGATACCCATTGGGACCCCTGTGCTCTGTGGCAGTGTGGGGGTGGGTGCTGGCAGGGTGGGAGAGGGATGCAGGCCCCCCCTGCACCTGAAATTCTGGTATTTTTTGGGCGGGGGGGAAACACAACTGGGGGAGGTATCGCTCATGGCTGTGCTTTAGGAGGTCTCTATATCTCCCCCCACAGGTCCGGCTCCCCCAGCAGCGCCGCTGCCAGCCCACCCTGCAGCTGGAGGGCACTGGGGAGGGGAGTCCGGCAGCTGCCCCCCATGTCCGGCCCCCCCAGCTGCAGGCCCTGCTGCAGGAGGTGCAGGGGCTGCGGGGGGACCTACGGGCGCTCACCTTGACCCTCCAGCATCTCCTGAGGGGCTTTTCAGGCTCCCCCCGTGCCACCGGCTCTCAGACATAATGGGGTCTTGACACACTCCCCCCAGGCTGGGTGGCTCGGGGGACGCTGCTGTGACCTCCAGATGGAATAAAATGGGGCTGGACCCACCCCTGCTCGCTCCTGATCCTGGAGCCTATTGAGGTTGTGGGCTGGTGGGATGGGGAGCATCGTTTTGGGGGAGACATAGGGGGATCAGCCCCATCTTGGGTGCACCCTTGGCTGGGGGGGGTGACCTGGGGAGCGCAGGCAGCAGGGCCCCTTCTTTTGGGCGGAGGGGGGGCCTGATCCTGCTCCCCATCACACGCCCCCATCTCTGCTGGCCCCATGGCGCCGGGCTGGCTCCTTCAGCACTTCCCCACAGCGTTTTCGCTTCCTCCCCTCTTCCCCCTCCCCGCCCCGCTGCCCCCCACGGCCCTCCCTGGGCGGGAGCCTTAAAAGGGGGGGGGGGGCCCTGGGAGGGGGGGCCCAGGCAGCTGCGGCATGGGGGGGCTGGTTGGCCTTGGGCTGTGCCTCGGTGAGGGACTGGGGGTCGTGGGGGGGTGGGCGGGGGTGTGGGGCAGGGGCTTCGGGGGGTCACAGATCTGGGGATGAATTGGGGGGGGGGGGGCTCAGATCTGGGGGGGGACAGGACTTTGGTGGCAGAGCTGGGGGTGCTCATGAGGGGCACGGAGCTGGGGGTGAACTTGGTGGGGGCAGAGCTGGGAGTGGATTTGGGGGGTGTGTTGGGGATTTTACTGGGGTGTGCAGGGTGGGATGTCCACGGCGTGTGTGTTGCTGGGGGGGGTGGGTGTGTCAGTAGGGTCGGGGGGTGTCTGTGGGTGTGTGTTGGGGGGACAACAAGGAGTGTGGAGCGTGGGGGTGTCCGTGGGGTGTATGTTGTAGGTCAGTGGGGCGCGGGGAAGGGGGGGTGTGTGTGTGTGTCTGTGGGGCGAGGGCTGGGTCCCGACTCCCATCCCTTCCCTCTCTCCCCCCAGCTCTGTGCTGCAGCGTTGTGGCCGGATCTGGTACGTTGGGAGTCCCCTGGGTGTCCCCTGGTGGCCCCGGTGTGTCCCCCCGGTGACACTCGGGGGCCACGGGGTCAGCAGCCACGGGATATGGCAGGCACTGGGGCATGGATCACACATAGGAGGGCTTGTACTGGGCAGACTGGGGCCGTCCTGGGCATACTGGGCAGACCAGGGATGGGCTGGCCAAACTGGGTTTGTGTTGGGTATATGGGGTTGTGCTGGACAGACTGGAGCTTTGCTGGGAAGACTGGGGTTGTGCTGGATGTGCTGGGGCCATGCTGGGCAGATTAGGGAGCGGATTGGGCAAACAGAGGTTGGGTCGGGCAGACTGGGCAGACTGGGGCTATCCTGGGCAGACTGAGGCTGTACTGGTCATACTGGTTCCGTATCCCCGCAGCGGTGCCAGCCCGGTTGCAAGGTGGCCGTTCACGCTGTGCCGGGCGCCTGGAGCTCCTCTTTGCTGGCACCTGGGGCTCCGTCTGTGCCGAGGGCTGGGATCCGGCGGCTGCCCGGGTGCTGTGCCGCCAGCTGGCCTGCGGTCGCCCGCGGTTCGTCCCAGCGCCCTGCGGCTCCACGGCGGCCGGTGCTCCCCCGGTGGTGCTGCGGCAGGTGCAGTGCACTGGGCAGGAGCCGGCCCTGGAGCACTGCATCCTCCAACCGGGGCACCCGTCTCCCTGCCCCATGGATCGGGTGGCCGCTGTTGAGTGCGAGGGTGAGTGTGCCAGCAGCATGGGGTGATGCTGCCCTAGATGGGGGGGTGTCCCTTGGGGCTGGTGTCACGATGATGTCCCCGCAGACCCCTTCCAGCTGCGGTTGGTGGGTGGCCCCGGGCGCTGCGCCGGGCGGTTGGAGGTGAACCACGCTGGGCAGTGGGGCACAGTCTGCGATGACGGCTGGAGCGGGACCAACGCGGCGGTGGTTTGCCGGGAGCTGAGCTGTGGGGCAGCGGGGAAAGTTGGCGACCTTCCCCGGGGACGGCCCCGCTTCGGCCCCGGTGCTGGGCGCATCTGGCTGGACGACGTCCGCTGCCGGGGTCAGGAGGGGACCCTGCGGGATTGCGCCCACCGCACGTGGGGACGCCACGACTGCACCCACCAGGAGGATGTCAGCGTGGTCTGCCAGGTCTGGGACCCCCTCCCGCCGCCATGGGATACCCGGGGTGGCCTGGCAGGGCAGGATCACGCCATGGTCATCCTTTTGTCCCTGCAGGATGCCTGAGCTCTGCCCCTCGATGGCCCCCAGCCACCGTGTCCCCCTGCGGAGCATCCCTCCTGCATCCGTCCCCAGGCAGCCCCTGGCCCCATGGGAGACCCCAGACACAAGACTCCACAGGAGGCCGTCAGTGGCAGCAGGGGATCCTGCCCCAGCCCCTCATCCCTCTGCCCAGTCATTAAATGTGGGAAACTGAGCGTCTGCCTGCACCATGCCTGTGCCCGGGGATGTGGGCACCCAGCCCCACAAGGCACCATGGGGTGCCTGCGCACAGCCATGTCCACGCTGTGGGGCCTCAGTGGGGTGAGTGCAGGGATCCTGCTGTCCCAGGTGTGGGGCTGAGCCCAGCCTGGCCCCCTGCCCACGCTCCCCCCGTGGCCTCTTGACCCTGTTATGAAACAGCTCGTTAGCGCTAATCCCTGCAGCCACCTGTCCCGCTCCCAGCAGCCAGACTGCCAGGGGAGGGGACCATGCCTGCGGCTCTGCCCCATGGAATGTGGGGCAGGGGCCGGACTGGGTCTTGCTGGGAGGCAGGTGGGGGGCTGGGGCAGGTGGGGCAGCAGGGCAGGAACTGGGGCAATGGGGTTTGGGGGACAGAGGGGCCAGGTGGGGGGCAGTGAACTCAGGGGTGCAGAGGGGCAGAGAGTGAGTCAATGGAGTCAGGGGGGCAGAGGGTCAGGGCATGGGGCACTGGGGGCCAGAGCTTGCAGACGGGGAGGGTGTGGGGCAATGGGAGCTATGGGAGCAGAGAATGTGGGTGCTGTGGGGCCAGGGGCTGCAGAGGGGGAGGCCATGGGGCAGTGGGGGCCAGGGTTGCAGAGGGGCAGGGCGTGGGTCTATAGGGGCCAAGGGGGCAGAGCGGTGGGGTGTAGGGCAATGGGGACCAGGGGAGCAGAGGGTGTGGGGGCAGTGGGACCAGGGGCTGCAGAGGGGCAGGGCACAGGGCAGTGGGAGCTCTGGGTGTAGAGGGTGTGGGTGCCGTGGGGCCAGAGGGGCAGGCCATGGGGCAGTGGGACAACAAGGGGGCACATCTGCCCCCTGCGATGACAGAGGGGGAATTTGGGGATGCCGTCAGGGGCAGAGAGGATGGGGGCAGTGGGGCGGTGGCTTATGGGGCTCAGCACTGGGCTGTGCCCCCCCACCTCAGCCCCAGCCCTGGGGATGAGGACAGGGACAAGCTGGTGCCACCTGGCCCGGCTGCCCGCTGGCTATTTCGGTGCCCCCGCAGCTGTCCGTCCCTCCGCCCCCGTGGCCCTGCCACCGCGCTCCCTCCCACGCTCCCGGGACTCCGGCCAGCAAAGGCCCCCCCCCCGGCGGGGGCACGGACAGGGACAGGCGCCCGCATCCTCCGCATGCCACTGAGGCCAGAGACGTGCCTGTGGGGCTGGACGGCTGGACCATGGGGGTGGTCCCCAGTGGGGCAGGGGGATCACAACCCTCTGATTCCTGCCCCATGGAGGGAGCTGGGGGGGCACCCCCCTGGGAGCAGCCCCTGCTCCCCGGGGAGGGTGGGTAACAGGGGGGCACGACCTTTCCCCTGTCGGCCGCCCGCCAAGCGGGTCCTGCTAATGTGCTGTCAAATATTAATTACCTTCCAGCAGGGTCGGGGTCAGGGCTCCGCGAGCAGATGGGCTGGGGGGAAAGAGCAGGTGGGGAGGGAGAGGGAGCGGGAGGGACGCGGCCCTGGGGAGCTGGGGAGAGGGAGGTGGCCGTGGGAAATGGTGGGGGGGAGATGGTCGTGGGAACAGGGAGAGGGAGGTGGCCATGGGAAACGGCGGGGGGCACAGGTATTACTGTGAGAAGTGCAGAGAGGGAGACAGTCATGGGAAGTGGGGAGAGGGATGAGTACGGTCATGGGAAGTGGGGAGAGGGAGGGGTACGATCGTGGGAACTGGGGAGAGGGATGAGTATTATTGTGGGAAGTGGGGAGAGGGAGGGAGTAGGTGATGGGAACTGGGTGGGAAGAGGCACAAGTATTATTGTGGGAAGTGGGGAGAGGGAGGGCTACAATTGTGGGAAGAGGGGAGAGCTACAATTGTGGGAAGAGGGGAGAGGGACGAGTATTGTTAGAGCAAATGAGGAGAGGGAGAGGGATGGCTGCGGGAAGTGGGGAGAGGGAGGGAGATGGTCCTGGGCAATGGGGAGAGGAAGGGAGACAGTTGTGGGAAGCCGGGGAGAAGGAAGGGTATGGCCCTGAAAACTGTGAGGGAGGGATCCAGCCAGGGGACCATGGGAGAGGGTGGATGCTGGGGCAGGCGCAGCCCTGGGGTGCGGGTGGAGGGATGACCAGGGTGCCCTGACCCCTGGGTGCTGTCGTCCCCCCACCCCAGCCCGAGGAGACCCCCCAGCACCCGCATGGCTGACCGCCGCGTTTCGGCACGGCCAGTACTTCCTTGGCAGGACACCGGGTGCGTGTGCCGCCAGCCGGGCTCTGCCAGCCCCATCCCAAAATAGACCCCCCAGGAACGCGCCCCGCTGAGGGGGCCCAGATGTGAGTCAGAGCTGGGGGCGGGGGGGGGCGGACAGCGGGGAACGGGGCGGGGGGTGGCGTGGCCAGGGCTGAGGACGCTGGGGACAGCGGTGGAGGGGGCTCGGTGTGGGGACGACGTCTCCCAGGGTTGGTGCCAGCCCCATGGGACGATGCCTTGGTCCTGGAGATTGCGGGGGGTCAGCAACCAGGGCTGGCATCCCCACTCTGTCCCCAAATCACCCTGCCCCACATCTGGGGGTCTGGCACCCACTGCTTGCTCTCGGTCTCTGGCCCTCACCCCCGTGGGAGCCGTCTGGCACGTAGGTGGGTGAAGCTGGAGCTGTGAGATGCTGGGTGGCTAGGGGACACACGACAAAATGGGTCACCCCTGTCCTCTCAGGGAGGTGGCACCGGAGAGGGGAAACTGAGGCAGGTGGAGGGATGCCCATGACTTTCTGCATCCTGCCGGGATGCCACCGCAGCGGGATGAGGGGTCATGGCCAGGCCGGGGCTGGGGCTGTGCTGGGACGTGGCGGGGCCGGGGAGGGGGTGGGGGGGGACTGTGGCAATGGGGGTAGGTGGCGTGTGGTTGTGGCATGGCTGGGCTGTGCTGTGGCATGACCGTGCTGTGGCATGACCAGGCTGTGTCATGGCACGGCTGGGTTGTGTCACGGCACGTCTGAGCCGTGTTGTGGCATTGCTTCGTTGTGTCCTGGCGTTGACGGGCTGTGTCGTGGCATGGCCGGGCTGTGTCATGGCATGACTGAGCTGTGTTGTGGCATTGCTGGGCTGTGTCATGGCATGGTTAGGGTTGCGCTGTGGGACGGCAACTGTGATGGCATTGCATGGGGGACAGACAGAGAGGCATGGGGTGCAGGCAGGGCACTGCACGTGGGGACAGACAGACGTCAAGGAGCACGGCTCAGTGAAGTGGGTCGGATGGGGAGGCAGCACTGCGAGGAAGGACAGAGGGACAGGATGGAGCGCCCCATGGGGGGACAAACAGGTGGCATGAGGCAGCTGTCACAGAGGACTGTGGACGTGGACAGACAGAGAGAATGATGCATGGCGTGGGGGGATGGACAGAACAGGGTGCCTGGGGGGGGATGGACAGACAGCACAGGCAGGGGCAGCAAAGTTAAGCAGCAAGGTGTGTGGGGACAGATGGACCAGGCACTGTGTGGGATGGATGGATGGATGGATGGATGGATGGATGGATGGATGTACGGGCAGTGTGGAGGACAGCTTGCAGGAACGGATGGACAGAGCGTGGTGCTGGGAACAGGCCCCCTCTCTGGGTGGACAAGCAGCTCGGAGACAGACAGACAGACAGTGCAGAGCAGCGTGCTGAGGGACAGCCACAAGGCCTGCATCCTGCTTCCCCACCCCGCATCGGGCGCACTGATCCCACCGCACGGCTCAGCCCCCATCCCCATCCTGTCCCTCTGTCCCCCCGTTCAATGTCCTGTCTGTCCCCCATTCTCAGCTCTACCCTGTCTGTCTGTCCCCCCATTCAATGTCCCGTCTGTCCCCCATCCCCAGCTCCATCCTGTCCCTCTGTCCCCCCATGCAATGTCCTGTCTGTCCCCCATTCTCAGCTCCATCCTGTCCGTCTGTCCCCCCCATTCAATGTCCCGTCTGTCCCCCATCCCCAGCTCCATCCTGTCCTGTCTGTCCCCCATTCTCAGCTCCATCCTGTCCCTCTGTCCCCCCCATTCAATGTCCCGTCTGTCCCCCATCCCCAGCTCCATCCTGTCCCTCTGTCCCCCCATGCAATGTCCTGTCTGTCCCCCATCCCCAGCTCCATCCTGTCCGTCTGTCCCCCCATGCAATGCCCTGCCTGTCCTGCCTCCTGCCTATCTTTGGCCCTCGGCACGCGTTGGGGCTGACACATGTTCCCTGCGCGCGAGCGGCAGAGATTAGCGCGGGCCGGTGGCATGGGAGCGGGCAGGAAAGTCTGAGTCACAGCTCCCGGTGCCGGGGGCGGCTGTGGGGCTGGGGGCAGCCAGCCGTGCCCTGGGAGCACCCGACCCTGCTGGGACACACGGTGGGGGACACAGGTGAGGCATGCACTGCTCCTGGGCTGCTCGGCTGTCCCCATGCAACCCCAAGGGACACTCGACCCTGCCTGCTGCTTCTGGCTTGCTTGCATGGCCCTCTTGGCTGAGCCCCACGGCAGTGGGGGGTGTGTTGGGGGGGAGACAGGCTGGTTGTCCTGGCCCTGCACACCTGGAGGTGTCAGTGGTGGTGGTGACCTCGCTGCAGCTGTGCTGATACAGGTGGCTACAGGTGGTGGGATGGGAGAAGGGTCCAGGGTCCTGCTTCAGGGCTGGGGATGGAGGAGCAAAGAGTCATCCCTGGCTCCCTGCAATGCGGGGATGTGGGGAGGGACAGAGCCAGCCCTGACCCTTGCAATGGCGGGGGACGTAGGGTGGAGCGATGGAGCCCTGACTGCTGCTGTGGGGTGATCTGGGGGGTGATGTGGAGCTTCCTGTCCCTTCATTGAGAGGTGACAGGGCTCACTGCCTCTCCTCTGGGGTGTGATGCGGCGCTGGCCCTCCCTCCTAACAAGGCGATACAGGAGCTCAATGGAGCAAGTGTCCCACCCTCCCCCCCAGCTCCAGCCAGGGGTGCTCAGCCCCACTGGGCAGGGGCGTTTTGGGGTCCCCATCACCTCTTGGTGTGGGGCTGCACCTTCGCATCAGCCAGGACCCCCATGGCTATGCAGCACCTGGGGCAGAGAGGCAGGGCTTGATCCCAGCCAGGGACACCATGGGGAGAGCCCCCGGGGTGGGACTGGGCTGTACTGGGCTAAGCTGGGCTGTACTGGACTTGACTATGCTGGGTTGGGCTGGACTGGACTGACCTAGAATGGGTTGGGCTGGGCTGGGCTGCACTGGACCGGACCGGGCTGGGCTAAACTGACCTGGACTGGGCTGGACTGGGCTGGACTGGAGAAGGTGACCAGGCTTGACTGGGCAGGGAAGGACTGGATTGGGTTTGGGTGCATTGTACTGGGCTGGTTGGAACTGGACTATACTGGGATGCTTCAGAGCAGGTTGGTCTGGGCTCCACTAGGCTGAGCTGGGCTAAACTGGACTGGACCAGGCTGGACTGGGCTGGACTGGGCTACACTGGGTTGTCCCAGCCGGGTGGGTGGTGCTGCCACTGTCTCCCCATGCAAGGGGCTGGGGCTCTGCAGCAGCGCGGGGGGCTTGGCTCTCCCCAGGGCCCATGGAGGAGTCGGACGAGGATGGGGAGGACAACGAGGAGTTCCTGGAGCGGCTGATGGTGCAGACGGGCCGCGAGGTGCCGCAGCAGGAGCTGGAGGAGCACTACGCTGTGCTGGAGGAGCTGGGCAGCGGGACCTATGGCCGCGTGGTGCTGACGGAGCCCCGGGATGGTGGTGAGGGGCACTGGAAGGAGGGCAGGGAGGGTGACCTTGCTGCTGGCTAGGGAAACCTGCTCCCCAGATGTGTACAGATGTACCCGACCCATCCAAGCCAAACCCCAGCTCTGCCCAAACCACCCTGTCTCTGCCCCATTGCTGCCCCAGAATGGGGATGACCCTGCTTCGGCTCTCCCCCTGTTTCCCAGGCTCGCCGGTGGTCCTCAAGCTGATACTGAAGGAGCAGACGGAGCGGCGGGCGTTCCTGCGGGAGTATTGCATCGCCCTGTGCCTCTCCAGCCATGCCGCCTGCCTGCGCGCCCTGCCCATCGCCTTCGAGACAGCCACGCACTTCGCTTTTGGGCAGGAGCTCGCTCCCGCCGGGGATCTGTGTGCTCTGCTCAACCCGGGGGTGTGTGCTGCCCCGGGGGCTCTGTGGGAGGGGGACGGGGGCCAGGAAGGGTGGGAGGATGGAGAAGGAGGTGCCAGGACAGATTTGCAGTGGGGTGCAGTGACACTGTGTGGGGAGAGGCCCTTTGCAGTGTGGTGCATGGTCACGCTTTTGGTGGGGGGACCCTTTGCAGTGGGGTGCAAGTGATGCTGAGCACAGGAGGAGACACTTTGCAGTGGGTGCAGTGGAGGCGTGCACTGGAGGAGACACCTTGCAGTGAGGTGCGTGCTCATGCTGTGCACAGGGAGACCCTTTGCAGCACTGGCAGGTGGCTACAGGCTGCTGTGGGACAAAGAACGGGTTGGCGGTGCTGGGCAGGGGTCTGGGTGCTGCAGGCCCCACTTTGGGGAGGGAGCCGAGCAGCAGGTGAGGTTACCACCCTCCCTGCAGGAGGGCCTGGCGGAGGAGCTGGTGAAGCGCTGCGCATCCCAACTGGCCGAGGCGCTGGACTTCATGCACAGCCGTGCCCTGGTGCACCGGGATGTCAAGCTGGACAACGTGCTGCTCTTCGACCGCGAGTGCCGGCGGGTGAAGCTTGGAGACTTCGGGCTCACCCGCGTGCAGGGCTCAGCAGTGGGTGCCATGTCTGGCACCCTGCCCTACACCCCGCCGGAGCTCTGCCTGCTGCAGGGCTCTGACACACTGGAGCTGGACTCCAGCCTGGACGTCTGGGCCTTTGCCGTCCTGCTCTTCTGCCTCTGCACTGGCTGCTTCCCCTGGGCTGTGGCCACCAGCTCTGACCCCCAGTTTGAGGACTTCAGTGCCTGGCAGGGCGGCGTGGCGGGGCGGGGGGTGCCGGTGTCCTGGCAAGGATTCGGCTCTGGGGCACTGGAGATGCTTCGGCGCTTGCTGACACTAGACCCCGACCGCCGGAGCCCAGCCATCGAGGTGCAAAAATACTTGTCCCTGCCCTGGGTGACGGCCCCCAGCACCAGGGAGCCAACACCAAGCAGCTCCCGGTCCCCCCTTACCAGTGGCACAGGGGAGAGCCTGGGGGGCACTGGGGGATGGGGTGCTGCTGGTGGGGGAGGCGAGGTTCCCATGCTCCCCACTAATGCCCTGGCCCCGTGCCGGTAGCCAGCACCTCCTCTCCATCCCGGGGCTGGTGTCGTGGTGGGCAGTCCCCGGGGGTCTGGGCTCCCTGTCCAATGCCTGAGGCTTGTGGGGCTAGAAATGGGCTGCAAGCGCAGGAAGGAGAAGCGATACCTCGGGCAGCACTTGGAGACCCCAGCCCTGCAGCTGGATGCCCAGCACCTTGCAAATCGATGTCACTCAGCAGTGGTGACGACAGTCCACCCAAGCAGCGTTGCACAGCTCTGAGATACACAAGGGAAACCCAAGGCAGAAGCAGCCCACAGGATGACAGAGAGGAAAAGGAGGAGAGCAAGCAACTAATTAGAAATTAAAGCTGTTAAGGCTGATGCAAGACCTTGGCAGAGGCAAATTGTGAAATTGCTCAGCAGAGGAACCCAGAAATGCATCTGACCTTGACCTTGACCTCCTTCTTGCACCTTCGGGATGAGGAGGTTGTCACATTAGGGAAGATGCTAAACAGCCTCCCTGGGGGGTAACTGATGTAATTAGGGAGAGGTGCTAAACAGATTCCTGGGGGGTTAAGGAGCTACAGAAACAAGTGTAAGCCCTCAAGGCATGCAGCTGAACTGGGGTGTGATGGGGCTGGGAGGAACTGCCAAGTGGATCTCTAGGACTTGAGTTAAAACCAGACAAACCTGGGATCTGGCTCTGTCTGAACAATAACACGGGCAGCGTGATTTGCACCCTTAAGGGCTGGATGTGGCTTGGCTGATATTGCAAAAGGCTAAAGAGACACAGCAAGAGGGCAAACTGGGACGGCTCTGAGTGTGCAGGAGGGAACATGAAAATCAGCTTCAACAGCTGCAAATACTCTCCATCTTCAACAAGGAAGGGACTAGACAGACTCTGGAGAGAGTTTGTGGGGTGAGCTCAAGGTTTGGAGGCTGGACAAACACCTGCCCAGGCTCAACCATCCGTCTGGTCCCCACTGGTTTTCCCATCAGCCAGCTGGGAGGAGAGCAGCGGGGAGGGGAGCAGCAGGGTCCCATGAACTTTGGTACCTAACCTTGGTGCCTCACCATGCCCGGGCAGGGCTCTGCCTGCTTGGGAGCGCAGTCCTGTGAATCTCTGCACCCCTTTGAGCAGTCTGCACCTCAGTTTTAGGATATGGGGCTCCTGGAGCTTCCTCCTGGGGCCCCTCCACGTTCTGCCTGGTGAGCTTGTGCCCACCCCACCCCAGGGACCCCCAGCTGGGGGAAGCTGCTCTGCTATCGGCAGAGGATCCATCTCCTGCATTGCCAACCCTGGTGCAAAGTGGAAGGAGAGGGAAAAAATTAGCTGAGATGACAGAATCACAGAATGGTAGGTGTGGTAGGGACCTTCGGAGACCATCTAGTCCAACCCCCTGCCAAAGCAGGTTCACCGAGAGCAGGTTGGACAGGAACGCATCCAGGTGGGTTTGGAAGATCTCCAGAGAAAGAGACTCCACCACCTCTCTGGGCAGCCTGTTCCAGGGCCCTGCGACCCTCAAAGTAAAGAAGTTCCTCCTCATGTTGAGATGGAACTTTCTGTGTTCCAATTTGTGTCTGTTGCCCCTTGTCCTGTCGCTGGGCACCACTGACAAGAGCCTGGCCCCATCCTCCTGACACCCGCCCTTTAGATATTGATAAGCATTGATGAAATCCTCTCTCAGTCTTCTCTTCTCCAGGCTAAACACACACAGGTCTCTCAGCCTTTGTCATCAGAGAGGTGCTCCATCCCCTTGATCATCTTTTGTAGCCTCTGCTGGACTCTCTCCGATAGTTCTCTGTCCTTCTTGAACTTGAGGAGGGGGGACAGAACTGAACACAGTACTCCAGATGTGTCTTTAACCAGTTGAGGAGGGAAATGACCTCCCTTAACTTGTTGGCCACTCTCTTTTTAATGCACCCCAGGAGACCATTGGCCTTCTTGGCCATGAGGGCACATTGCTGCCTCATGGTCAACTTGTTGTCCACCAGGACTCCCAGGTCCCTCTCTGCTGAAGCTTAATAAAATTCTCTGTTATTTTGCCTCTTTTTTAAACTGTGTTTTCCCATGAACCTGCTGCTTGAGCCCTAAATCCTTCTTTTTCTCTTCCTTGGGGGCAGGCAGACTCTGACCAAAGGTGGTCCAGCCCCCTCACCCCTCCATGCTGATGGGAAGTCTCTGGAGAGGAGAGGGCACATGGGCAGCTGAGAGGCATGACTAATGCCCAGCTTTGGAAACACAGTGGCTTTTCCTTTGCAGCTGCCTCTCCTGAATTGCAGCCTCGAGATGCTCGACCTGGGGGTGGCAATGCCGGGCTGGACCATGGTGCTCCCTGTAGCTGGGGGTGGAAAACTCCCCTGTCCCAGAGGAATCGTCTCACAGGTGGCATCCTGCAGCCTGTTGATGAATTTCTCCTTAACCACTCAGTTTTCCAGGCGAGGAACCCCCCCTCAGCACAGCACCAGCGCGCACGCTGTGGGGCTTCCTCCAAAGGAAATAATGCTCCATGAAAAATGCATACAGTAATGCTTGCAACAAGCAGCTTGTGAACGTATTTGAGCATGAGTTGATCCACCATCCACACAAATATATGGCTCTAGCCCTCACTCAGGCTTCCCAGTGGCCGGGGAGAGCTGGGCCAGTGAAGCTGGAGAGGGTGGTCCAGAGATGCTGCTGGCTGAACGGCAAAGGGGGCATCATGCAAGGGACAGCCAAGCCCCCTGAATGATTTACGGGAGGGTCTCAGGGACTTTATGGGGGAGTGCAACCTTGCAACAGCCCCTTGTTATCAGGTAGAAAGCAGTGCAACCGTACCAGCAACAAAAAAAGCACTAGCTGCATCTCTGCTGCCAGGATGGGAGAAACCTCCTGGTCTGAGTCCACCAATCTCTTCTCTAGGGTACCAGGAAGGAGAAATCCCTCGAGGGGTCAAGATCTGCAGGATTAGGCTTCTCCTTAATAGGCAAACCCTCCCGTGTCTAGCCACCAGCATCATGGTGAGGGGGGCTGTGTGTGTGTGCGGGACACACTGCAAAAACCCTGGGCAGTGGCTGGCAGAATGGCTTATTGAGATATCCAGAAATAACGCATATGGACACATAGCCAATCCAACGTATTTAATCTGGGCATATCCAGCTGAAGCACCAAAAGCAAACCCCAAGAGTGCTGTTGAGGGGTGGTCCCCAAACCAAGCTGAAGCATCATCACGTCACCTCCACCCTCCTCTTCCCCAGACAGGAGTGAAGTTGCGTATAAGACGTTAGAGCATATTGGAGGCTTAACTCGTGGGCGCTACTGAAGAACAGAACTGCTCCTAATTCTTCTTTCAGGATGGACTTTAATGGGAAAGAGAGGAAAGTCACGTTGGGAGATAGCAGCACTTGTGGAGAGATGCTGCTATCAGGCTCTTGGTGTTGCAGGAGCAGGCACAGAGCAACATGAGAACAAAGCCTCTCGACTGCTGCTGTAGTCAACAGAGCTCCCAGCAGGGTCTTGGAGGGTCTCAGGGGTTCTTCCATGGCTTGTACTGACCCAGAAGTCTTGTGTAGGTCAACCTTGTGTCACCTGCCTTGGTCTGAACCTGTTGTTGCACTTCGCAGCTAGAAGACCAGATGCAGGGGGAAATGCTTAGGAGATTAAAATCCCCTCATGTCTGCTTGTGTTCCTTAAAACCCACTGAAAACAAGGCACTTGCACTCAGAAGAGGTTGCAGAAACCCCAACTCCTCAAATGCCCAATTGATGGTCCAGACATTTTGGCATCACCACCAGGGACCCCTCCTGGGCACTCCAATGAGAAACAATCAGAGATGACTTTTGGCTTCTTTGAGGATTTTTTTTATGGTGGTTTTTTTTGTTGTTGTTGTTGTTGCTGTTGTTTGGTTTTGGTTTTGTTTTTCTTTTTTTTTAACTCTGCTTTTCTGAGAAATGGGAATTATTTGCAAGGTTTGCCATTGCGGGCAGATCCAGAGTTGCAGAGCCGTGTGTTTAACCCCCAGAATTTATTCAGTGAGATACAGTATAGATTACTGTCAGGGCCAGTGATTTAGTCTCATTTCTCTTGATTATTTTTGATTAATTGGTGTTTCTCCTCAGTTGCTTCCCTCCTCGATGATGTAAGTGGCGGAGAAACAAATAGAATAACACTTCCTATAAGCTGCAGATTTTTCTTGAGAATTGTAGCAGGTTACTGCAAAATCCTAAAATTATGTCAAGGATCTGGCAGTTCAGGACTTTAGGATTGCTGTGTGGGAAACGACTGCTTGTTGCACTGAAACCAACCCTGCTTTGACAGTCATGCTGATTCAGATTCTGGAAAACTCCTTTCAACTCAGCAGTGAGCCCACTCTGAATTTTAAGCGAAGCAGCTCCATATCCTCAATGACCATCAGGAATGGATTTTTTTTTTTTAATTTAAATTTTTATTAAAATATTCATGACAATATTTAGTTTAATATTATTTTTTAATCTCTCGAGGGGGAGTTGGATGAAGGCAGTGTCCTTTCATTCTGTTTCTCTCCAAGAAACGATGTCCCAATGAGTGCTCAGAAAAGGACCTCCTTTGCTGCTAAGCACCCCCATCTTGTGCAGTTATTTTGTTTAGTAAAGTTGCAAATTGCAAATGCCAGCACGTTCCCCTTAGAGCTGCACTCTCTACCGTTTACAGTCATAGAATCACAGAACGGTTCGGGTTGGAAGGGACCTTAAAGATCACCTAGTTCCAGTCCCCCCTCCCCCGGGCAGGGACACCTCCCACCAGACGAGGCTGCCCAAAGCCCCATCCAGCCTGGCCTTGAACATCTCCAGGGATGGGGCAGCCACAGCTTCTCTGGGCAACCTGTTCCCGTGTTTCACTACCCTCATGGTGAATAATTTCTTCCTAATATCTAATCTCAATCTACCCTCCTCCAATTTGAAGCCATTACCCCTTGTCCTATCACTACAGTCATCTTCTTTAAACCTCTATGCAAGACCTCAACACATAACCGGCACTTGACGAGCTCTTTTTCTGGCTCAGACCAGGCTGATTCCTGATTCTCCTCACTGTCTTTCCTTGGGAAGGGCTGTATGTCCTCTAGGATCTTTTTGTGGGTGCACAGCTCAGACGTCCATTCCTCCTCGCAACAACCTCATCTACAGCAGGCCCTTTGCTCGACTCCTCTCTCCTTGATGTAGAAGTGGGTGCAGCTTTTTAGGGGCAAGAGGAAATTGCCCTGGGGTGTGGGAGGAGGGCAGAGGCAGCCTCCTAAATCTCCCATTGCAGTTCCATGCCCAACACAGGGCCTGGACATGTTGGAAGTGGTTGCTGGGACCCTTCTATGACAACTCAAGTGCGGTTATCCTTTTATTTCTATTTTTAAACCAGAAAAAACATCTCTGCGTTCCATAGCAATATACAGATGTGCAAGGTACCAGTTTCTTCAGAGTGGAGAAGGCAAACAGCTGGGGGCACTCCCAGGGGTTTATCACAATTATTGCACACTTGTTTGATGATTTCTAGCTGAGGGATGGGACTGACTCACCCTCTCTTTTGCTTCACCGTGTGTTTTCTTAGAGAGTAAAGGGAGAGAAAATGTCCAGATGACATGGCTCTTTGAGCATGGTGAAGTGCTGCACACCAGAAGTGGCCAGGGTCAAAGGACCATGCCCGTGCCCTGAGAAACCCTCATCCAAGTTTTCCACTGGTAAAAGAAAATGCTCATGAATGCGCCTTCTCTGCTCCTCTGTCAGAATAAGTGGACTGAGGGCTTCCTGTCCTTCAGAGGAAAATCATAGGCTGGAAAAAATTAATTTCTGGTCGCAAATTCCGATTGCAAACTGCAATCGCAGAGTGATTTGAGGATGGTCCTTGCAGCTGCTGTACCTCCTGGTTAGACAAGACAGCTCTTCAGCAACAGATCATTTCTGAGCCTGCTCAACCATTCTGCAAGTCACAGCTGTTGTGTGAATAATATTGTTGTTTTCTAGGTGTTGCACAAATTGCTCCATTTCCTGCTCAAATCTTCTGCTTTGCAGAAGCTGGCACACAGTTGCATGGGGGTGTCCCTGCTCTTTTTTCTCTAATGCCACAGAGAGACGACATGACACCAACTTTATGTTCAAGTGCATTGGCATTTATAATGTGTGAGGGAAAGAAGTGACCACCAAACTTTACAAAAAACGTTCTTGAATCTCTGGATGAATCTGGAAAGCTGGCAGATGCTCTTATTACTCTAAGTTTATAATTTTGATGGTGCTACTTAGAGAGACTGAGCCCTTGCTGAGGCCAGACCCCCTTTTGTTGCCAGCCACCAGAAGCCCAGGCTCATGATGTGCCTTCCATCACTCTTGCCTCTGTTGACTTTTTCTTCCCAAAGAAGCCATCTCCTGACTAGGCCTTTGGCTCTTGTCCTTGCAAAAAGGCTGACAACGTTCCCAGCCCTGGCAGATTCATTTGAGCTGAGGTGAGAACACTTGGTGGGACGTTTGCTGAAAAGCAGCCCATCCTTGGAGCTATAGAAAGGCCATTTGTGGATGCTGAGACCATTTCCTTGGAGTCGCACTAGATGTGCCTGGTTGCAGTGTGCACGGATGAAGGATTTGACCCACCAAGTAAAGGAGTTCTTCCTATGATCCCCTCTTGCTGTGTCCACCTCTTCCCACAGTGACAGCATTTGTTGCTGCAGCCTTTCTCTGACCAAGCCAGGACCTGCTCAGCCCAAGTTCAGTTAGTGGTGTCTCCTTTTGGAAGCCGGGGGCTTTCACATTGAATGTTTTAGTGACCCCAGTGTTAACATAAGCCACAAAGGGGATATTCTACCCTTTCATCAAACTACTGTCATCTTCCTTCTTTTTTTTCAGGCTCTGGGCTCTGAGAGCGCATGAAAAAACAGCTAAGACATTTCCCCTGAAAACTGGGGAATCTTCTTCCCCCAAAGAAAAGAAGCCATGAGTGTGGACTGAATTCCTTTTCTTTTTTCATTGCTGGCAGGTGCTTGGAGCCCAGGTTGCAATGAAATGCCTGGGATAGCAGACTGTACCTTTCGTGTAAATCTCAAGGGACTCATTTTTGAACAGGATCCCGGGAGCTCTCAGCCCCACCTGCTGCAGTGGATGGTGCTGAGGTGCATTTTGCTCCACTACTCCACTCCCTAGAGTATAACTCTTCCATTCTGTGAGCCTGGTTGTAACAGAAGAAGTAAAAGTTTAGGGGAGCCCATTCGAACTGTGAGTAACAAAATCTGCCTTGGTTGTGAGAGACTGGGCATTGGCTTATGTCTTGGAATGTGTCTTAATTCATTGAGAAAAGTCCTGTAGAGGACCACTGTCCAAAGATTGCCAAGCTCTGCTGAAATCTTATTCCTCTTTGTCGTGGTTTAACCCCAGCTGGCAGCCAGAACCAAGCAGCCGCTTGCTCACTCCCTCTGGTTTAGATGGGGGAGAGAATTGCAAGAGTAAAAGTGAGAAAAACTCCTGGGTTGAGATAAAGACAGTTTATCAGCTAAAGCAAACACCACGCATGCAAGCAAAGCAAACCAAGGAATTTAATCACTGCTTCCCATTGGCGGGCAGCTGTTAAACCACGTCCAGGACAGCAGGACTTCATCATGTATAACGGTTACTCGGGATGACAAATGCCATCACTCCAAACGTCCCTCCTTCCTTCTTCTTCCTACAGCTTTATATACTGAGCATGACGTCACATGGTGTGGAATAGCCCTTTGGTCAGTTGAGATCAGCTGTCCTGGCTGTGTCCCCTTCCAACTTCTTGTGCCCTCCCAGCCTGCCTGTTGGTGGGGCAGTGTGAGCAGCAGAAAAGACCTTGACTGCCTAGTAACAACCAAAACCATCCATGCGTTCTCATTACTGTTTCTCATCCTAAATCCAAAACATAGCACTACACCCATTGCTAGCAAAAAATTTAACTTCATCCCATCTGAAACCATGACACTTTCACATCTGGGAAATGTGAGTCCTCTTTCTCAGTTCCTCATGAGCATCATGGTTATAACATGTTCATGTTGAATGCACCATGGTCACAAAATTGAGTACACAAAGTTGGCACAGAGATCCAGGAATTTGCTCCCCAGAGTGTGACTACTCATAAGCTAAGGGCTGGGTGAGATACAGTGATACCAGATCTCCAACAAAACATGTCACTAAGGCAATCACAGTGAAGCCTCGGAGAACTTACACCATGAGGGAGCAGACCTGCTCACTGCTCCTTTTGGAGCTGCCGTAGACAGTGCCGTGAAAGGTTTTCCTCTTCCATGCTTTCTTGGTCTCCTCCCACCACCTGCCTTCTCCTGCAACAGAATATTTCTCCCAGGGGATCAACAGTTCCCAAGACGAACAAAGAAACAGCAGAGAAAGCCCAGGGAAAAGAGTCTTCTGACTCCTGGAGGACAATATTCCAGGAGTCTCCTGACACCTGGAGGTGCAACCCCATGTTTCTTTGCTAGTTTCTGATGTTTTATCCCATAGACCCTTGTGGGAAATGTGCCACGGGACCTTGTGAGTCTCCTAACTCGTCCTTATTTCTCTCCTGACTGATTCCAGGGTCCAGATCCTCTTGGTAGCTAAAAGATGAGGCTAAGGCATGAGGGAAGTGCCAGACACAGCTAAGTGGGAGGATCAGTCTTCCCGCTTTGCCTTCAACTCTGCTCCCCATTTTACATCACTGAATTCATAGAATCATAGAATGGTTTAGAAGGGATCTTTGAAGATCCTCTGGTCCATCTCCTTGCCATGTGCAGGGACATCTTCCACTAGACCAGGTTGCTCAATGCCCCATTCAACCAGCCCATGAACACTTCCATTGATGGGGGATCCACATCTTCTCTGGACAACCTGTTCCAGTGTTTCACCAGTCTCATCATAAAATAGTTCTTCCTTATGTCCAATCTAAACCTACCCTCCTTTAGTTTAAAGCCATTGCCCCTTGTCTTGTCACTACAGGCCCTGGTAAAAAGCATCTCTCCACCTTCCCTATAAGCCCCCTTTATATATTGAAAGGCCGAAAGAAGTCCTCCGTGGAGCGTTCTCTTTTCCAGGCTCAACAACCCCAACACTCTCAGCCTGTCTTCACAGCAGAGGTGTTCCAGCCCTCTGACCATTTCCATGGCCTCCTCTGGTCTCTCTCCAACAGGTCCATATCTCTCCTGTGCTGAGGGCCTCAGAGTGGGACCCAGAGCTCCAGGTGGGGTCGCACCAGAGTGGAGTAGAGGGGGAGAATCACCTCCCTCGACTTGCTGGCCAGGATATGCTCGGCCTTCTGGGCTGCAAGAGCACATTGCCAACTCATGTACAATTCTTTTCCTTCCTCCCCGCCCCCTCCCCAGTATTTTAGACTGCTTCACAGTTGGTGATGCAATGCTCAGGAAGGGCATTCTGTCTGTTGATGGGAAAGTAATTATGTGAAAAGGCCTTGTTCTCCTGCAGGAGCACCTTCTGCTTCAGAAGCCTGTGGTCAGCACATGAGCACATGACGGAGAAGAAATCCTCCTGCACACATGTGTCTTGGTGCCTGTTTGTAGGTGGCTCCCTCCATGCCCAATCAGCTCTCCCAAGCAGAAAGATGAAGGCATGGATGAGTGCAAACTCGATCACCGAGGCAAATCTCCGATTGCACACTCACAATGTGAAAATCATAAAAGGGCAGTATGTGACACAGAGAGATGGAATTATTGGGCCACGTTAGATGTAGGAAAGCATAGCTATAGGGGTACTGATTCTGCAAAGGTTTCTTACTGAGTCTTCTTTTTGACATTAAATTCCTTCTTTTGAATCTGTAGTCTCATAAAGCACATAAGAACATTTTGGTCACTTGTTATCCTAGAAGTCTCTCAGCAAAGCAGGTTGAAACCTTCAGTTCACCAAAAAGAAAAGCTTTGTTTTTAAAATGGAGACTCCTGAGATGAAAAGAAGGGCTACTGAAGACAGCAGAAAGCATTTGTTAGGACTGTGTTTGCTAATCCCCAATGCTGCGCTGTCTGTTGTAGGGAAGAGGCAAGCACTGATCATCAGGGCAAAACTTGAACTCAGAAGGGGATCATTTATTTGCAAACATGCCCCATATGCCTGCAACAGCCTTTGAGAAGATTTTCTCTCTCCTTGCAGAAATCCTGCATTGCTGAGAATAAGGTTCCCAGTCCCCACGTGTCCACCAGTGCAACAGCCGAGCCTCTGAAAAATCCAAGAGTGTTGTGAAAAAAAGCTGCAAAAAAGAAAAAGCCACAGAACCTGGAGATAAAGGTCTAAAGATGTGCCAAGTGAAGAGATCTGCTCTCCTGCTGGAGCTCTGGGGCTTTTAAACCTCATCCTGCAACATTCGCTGTCACCATAATTAGATTTTTTTTTGATGATGTCCCTATGCCGACAGTTCTTGTTTTTTTTAATTTGGTTTTAATGCTACCTCTTGCAGACATGCAAAAGATACTGCCAAACTCCTCTAGTGTCCACTGAAGGCCTGAAAGTGAGGAAGTTTGAGTGCAAGAAGAAACCCATGGTCAGCCCTCTGCTGGGGGCAGATGCTTCTGGGCAGCACAGCTCAGCAGATGCCAATGAGAGATGGCTACCACCCAACCGAGCTACAGAAAGGATGGACACGGTGAGGATGGTGGTGAGCATAGAGGGTGAAGTCATGCTCACCCGCCTCAAAATCCCTGGGCTCAGTGGTGCCTGGGCTTATAGTGCTCATAGAATCAAAGAATTGTCTAGGTTGGAAGGGACCTTTCAGATTATCGAGTCCAACCATCAGTCTAACACTGCCAAACCATCACTAAACGATGTCCCTAAGGACCACATCTACCCGTCTTTCAAATACCTCCAGGGATGGTGATTCCACCCCTTCCCTGGGCAGCCTGTTCCAATGCTTGATAGCCCTTTCGGTGAAGAAATTTTTCCTAATATCCAATCTAAAACCTCCCCCGGCACAACTTGAGGCCATTTCCTCTCCACCCTATCACCTGTTCCTTCGGAGAAGAGACCGACCCCCACCTCTCTACACCCTCCTTTCAGGGAGTTGTAGAGAGCAATAAGATCTCCCCTCAGCCTCCTTTTCTCCAGTCTAAACGACTCCAGTTTCCTCAGCTGGTCCTCATAAGATTTGTTCTCCAGACCCCTCACCAGCTGCGTTGTCCTTCTCTGGACCCACTCCAGCACCTCAGTGTCTTTTTTTGTGGTGATGGGCCCAAAACTGGACACAGTATTTGAGGTGGGCCTTCACCAGTGCTGAGTACAGCATGTGAGTCACAGTTCTGCAAGAGCAGCTTGGTCAGGAGAATTAATGCTCAGCACTGCAGATAGTAAATTAGGGCATGAAGTTTCTACAGTTGGGATCAGTGAGGAAGAAGTTAACTGGGATTGACTGTTTCTTGTGGTAGTGGTTGGGGGGATAATGAGGGCGGTAAAGGATAAAAATGTGCAGATGGAAGAAAGACAGGAAATGGGAATATAGAGGAAGGAAAACTTGTGAGTGGGGTTGTCCAGTGGTACCACATGGGCACCACGCCTTCAGCAGGTCAACATGCAGCAAAACGGTGGTCACCCTGGTCCTACTGCAGGATCCTACTCTGCATTTGGGAGGAGCCCAGACAACCTTCCCGATGGCGGTGAGGAGCAGGATTCCAGCAGTGCTGCAGCATCCAGGGGGTGGATCTTCTCAAAGACACTGGATGCATCAAGGAGGCAAAGGCATAGAGAGAAGGGATAAAGAGAGGGGAGAATATGGGCATGGGGGATTCAGACTCATGGGAATCAGACATGTGGTGTCCCAGGTGATGGAAGACTTGGGGAGAGAGGAGCATGAAGGTGGTGGTCAGGGAGACACACTGGCTTTGAAGGAGGTTTCTTAGTGGCAAGATCAGGTATATCTGCAGTAAAAGGAAGTACATTAATATCATAACCCAACCATTCTATAACGTATTAGATAAAATCGCAAGCTGGGGGTGGGCCCCCACAACAAGAAGATGCCGTGGAGCTTTTTAAAATGAATGAATAGCAACCAGTGGGACCCTGCGTGGCTTGGTCCTTTCCATCTAATGCCTCATAATTCCATTGCTACCTTTCCACCTAATACCCTAAAAGCTTCCATCCTGAACAGGTCCCTCTTTCTTTTCCTCCAGTACCTCTACCGCCACGGGCTCTAGGTGTGTGACAATTTTGGCCACAGACTTTGTTACAGGTTCTGCAGCACCTATGAAGACGACATCCATCGGCTGCGCAGCAGTGACCTCCTCTGGTAATTTTAATATTTCTAGCTCTTAAGCCAAAACAGCATGAGGTCATGCAGAACTGTGGGTGGGACGAGAGTTGACAGTGCTGATAGTGATAGTTTTGGGTATCTCCCTGGGATTACATCCCTAACGCTGTCTGGCTCTCAAGTCATTACTTTGTTCCTTTTTACTTTACATTACTTCTTACTTTACATTACTTCTTACTTTTAAATCACCCAGCATCACCCCCATAACCTGATACAGATCCCACAGGACTGTCACAAGGACCTAGAGAGGGAAATCCAGCCAATTGCTGTAAAAACAGAGTTGGCAGCTTCCGAAGATTTACGATAGTGTTAGTTCTGTCCAGCTCACTGAGTGTGATGACCTTTAAACCCGCGCCTCAGTTCTGTCTTTAAAGAAACAAAAAGGGGGGAGATGTCGGGGCGGCTAACGGAAAAGTACAAGTATGCAAGAAACTCGAAGGCATGCCGACCTTGCAGATCTGAGACAAATAACTCTGAGGAGCCAGGGAACAACTGGCCTTGCAGGTCTGTGATAAATAACCTTGAAGAAGTAGGGAGTTAAGCAACAAGCTATCACTGTAGCTTTTAGCACATTCCAAAACTGTAGCTTCTAGCATGTAGCGAAACCGCAAGTAGGAGGGATTATTGTAATGAAACATTTAGAGCTAAGCCAATTAGAAATGATAGAATTTGTGTAATTTATGTAACTGTTAAGTAGCTGTATAAAAAGCTTTCCGACGCGTCTAATAAACCGACATCTTGCTTGCATCAAGCAGCGTCCCGTCTCTCAATCGTGGCAAATTGGTGACCCTGACGTGATGGGGTGGTGAACCGCCTAGCTGAGCGGCTTGCTGCGAGTCCCACAGAACTTTGAAGGAGCTGCTGAAAGGAAGCAGGAACTGGCCAGGAATCCCTCTGGATTTAAGAGGTGAGCTGTGGGAAACACGGGGAATCAGATGTCCCCCGCAGAGAGAGACGTATATGAGGTTATGAAAACGCTCCTCCGGAAACATAAAAAAGATATTTCCGGGCAGGACTTAAAGATTATGCTTAAGTGGGTACAAATGAAGATTCCCACTGTTACGGCCTCCAGTATTTTTACCTGGGAACTTTGGGACGATGTGGGGGTAAAGTTGTGGGACTCAGCGACGTCAGTGAATGCCGAGGCTCAGCGTTTGCTTCCGTGGTGGAGAAGTATCTTTGAGGCTATTAAGGCACAGGAAAGGGGCCATAAAGACTCTCCAGATACTAAGGGGGAACCTTCATCAGCTCAGCCTTTGCTTCCCCCTCCGCTACCTCCGCGACGCCCTAAGTCGCCCAGACCCTTAAAGGTCTGTGCTGCAGGCTACCCTCCTGAGGAAGATCCGCTTGACCCGGGGCCCGTTGATCCTGATAAAGAGCCTGACTTGTACCCCCCTGACCCTCATGATACGTGGGCGAATATTAAACGTCAAGCTTTAGAAGAAGGTGACTTGGAAATAGCGCGAACAATAGTCGCCCCTGTTATTTATCAAGGCCGGGGAGTGCAGTGGGAGGCTTTGTCCTTCCCTGTGATTAAAGAGCTGCGCCGTACCGTCACAGAACACGGGCTCTCTTCCCCATATTTTGCGAGCCTGCTGTCTTCTGTCTTTGATACGTATGTTATGACTCCCCATGATTTAAAATCGCTAGCGCAATTGTTATTAACCCCTTCCCAGTATTCCCTCTGGGAGTCGCGTTGGAGGGGGGGCCTTCAAACTCTCCTCAACAGCTACGTGGGTCATAATAATGCTGCTCTTGCCGCACTGACCATGGAGCACCTTATGGGTACGGGTCAGCACTCTGATCCAGCGGCACAGGCTCGAGATTGTCCACGAGAGGCCCTGGAAGCGATCCGCGAAGAAGCAAAAAAGGCTTTACTCAAAATACCCGATTCCCGTAAACCTCAAAAGGCATTCACCTCTATTACGCAGGAACCTCGGGAGCCGTACATGCAATTCATTGATAGACTTAAGCAAGCTTTAGAACACCAAATAGATAATACCGAAGCTCGAGAAATTTTGCTATTAAAATTAGCAGTTGAAAATGCTAACGCCGACTGTAAAAAATTACTTAAATCTCTCCCTAACCCAACTCCGACTTTGGTTGAAATGGTAGAGGCTTGTAATCGTATTGGTACTGTAGACCATAAATTTGAAGCGATGGCAGCTGCTTTCGCAGCTATGAGAGGCATGTCTGGGGGAGGAAATTGCTACGGTTGTGGTAAACCAGGCCATATCAAACGAAATTGTCCTGCTTCTAATGGGGGGGCTAAAGCTCAAGTCCCTGGGATCTGTCCCCGATGCAGGAAGGGGCGTCATTATGCTAATCAATGTCGTTCTAAGTATAATTTTCAAGGGCAGCCGATACAGGGAAACCACTTGCGGAGCGCGGGGCAGCGACGCGCACAGACACAAGTATCGTCGCCGGTGAATCGAGCCATGCAGATGGGTGTGACCCCGCCACAAGTCTTCGCCCAGCAACAGCCGGTAGCGCCGGATTGGACCTGGCAACCTCACACGCAGTAACGTTGCTTGATTCCTCTGTTCATTTATTAGCAACTAATGTTTCAGCTCCTTTATCCCCGAAAACACAAGGGCTACTATTAGGGAGATCATTGGTTACCTTAGCCGGACTTTTTGTATTGCCTGGAGTAGTTGATGCGGATACCGTTGGGGAAATTAAAATCATGACCTGGACCCCATTTCCCCCTTGCACAGTACCCAAAGGAAGCCGCATTGCACAATTACTACTGATCCCGCAGAATGCAAGCTCTCTTTCGCCTCACCCACCTCCGCAGCAAAGACAAGGAGGTTTTGGATCTACTGGGGATCCACAGATTCTCTGGGTACAGTCCATTTCCCAGTAGCGACCACTTTGTCAATGTACTCTTATTCATGGCACTCGGCAAGTAATCCTGAATGGGATTATTGACACAGGGGCCGATGTTACCGTAATTTCACAGGCGAAGTGGCCTCCACAATGGCCTTTGGCAGCTGTGCCTCAGGCACTAGCCGGAATTGGAGGAGTTGGTAGAAGCCACCAATCCTCGGAATTGATCCAAATCAAAGGCCCAGAAGGACGAGTGGCTTCCATCAAGCCTTTTGTGCTGCCTGTTCCTATGGTCTTATGGGGACGTGATGTGCTGTCACAATGGGGAACTTCCATTCAGTCGCATTTTTAGGAGGGGCCATTGAGGTGCGCGACACCCTGAAACTGACTTGGAAAACTCAGACGCCCATTTGGGTAGATCAATGGCCCCTACCACTCGAAAAGCTTCGCGCTCTCCAAGAACTGGTTACGGAACAATTAGCAAAAGGACATATAGTACCTACTACTAGTCCTTGGAATTCACCTGTCTTTGTTATTAAGAAGCAATCTGGCAAGTGGCGCCTGCTCCATGATCTCAGAAAAATCAATGATGTTATGGTAGATATGGGAGCTCTGCAGCCAGGGCTCCCTTCTCCAACTATGATCCCCCGCAATTGGCATCTCACCGTTATTGACCTTAAGGATTGCTTTTTTAATATTCCACTATACCCTGATGACGCTGCCAAATTTGCTTTTTCAGTCCCAAGTGTCAATATGCAAGCCCCTGTGCAACGATATCAGTGGGTTGTACTGCCACAGGGAATGAAAAATAGCCCGACAATTTGTCAATGGTATGTCGCCAAGGTACTTAGCCCTGTCAGGGTTGCGTTGCCTCAAGTTCTGTTATATCATTATATGGATGATATCTTGATGGCTGCGCCTCACCTTGAGCTCATGGAAAAGGCCGTAGACCTTGTCACGGCCGCTGTCAATTCGGCAGGCCTCTGTATTGCGCCCGAAAAAGTCCAGAAAATGCCCCCTTGGACCTACTTGGGTTGGCGCATCAGGACCCAGACGATAGTTCCCCAACCTGTGCATATACAGGCGGACATTAAAAATTTGCACAATGTTCAAAAATTATTAGGGACCATTACTTGGGTCCGACCCTTGCTAGGAATCTCCAATTCAGACTTAAGCCCTTTGTTTGAACTCCTCAAGGGAGATTCCGATTTACGCTCCCCTCGTCGACTTGGTCCTGAAGCCGCTGCCTCATTACAAAAAGTAGCGGAAGCCATCGCCTCACGGCAAGCACACCGCTGTGCGCCTGAATTGCCCTTCAATTTAATTATTTTGAACCCTGCACGTCAGCCATATGCTTTGATTTTTCAATGGGACCCTAACAATCCTGATCCCTTATTAATCATTGAGTGGGTCTTTTTACCCAACCAGCCCACTAAAACAATTTGGACACAACATGAAATGTTTGCTTCCTTGATAATTAAAGCACGGCAGCGCTTGCTTGCCCTGTCAGGGATGGACTTTGCTTCTATCTGTTTACCTGTAACTAATATGTACCTACAATGGTTATTCCAACAGTCTGATGCTTTCGTGTTTGCCTTAACAGATTATGCGGGTCAACTAACCTCACATCCTCCGTCCCACAAGCTTCTACATGCTCATTTTAACTTAATATCCATACCAAAGAGATGTCACCAGCCCCTCCAAGGCCTTACTGTGTTCACCGATGGGTCTGGAAAAACACACAAGTCGGTGATTGTCTGGTGGGATGACCGCTCTCAACAATGGGAGTCGGACGTTGAGACAGTCTCCGGGTCCCCTCAAATCGTAGAGCTTGCTGCTGTTGTTCGAGCTTTTCGTAAGTGGTCTACACCACTGAATCTTATTACTGATTCTGCTTATGTTGCAGGCGTCGTCGAACGGGCAGAGGCCTCGGTGCTGCGTCATACTTCGCATGCTGATTTGTTTGCTTTGTTGCAGGAACTTTTTTTCCTTTTAACCTCTCGAACACATCCCTATTTTGTTTTACATGTTAGATCGCACACCTCTTTACCTGGGTTTATTGCAGAAGGCAATCGACGGGCCGATATGCTCACTCTGCCGGTACAAGTTTTACCTGACCATATTGCACAAGCTAAGCTTAGTCATTCCTTTTTCCATCAGAATGCAGGGGGCCTCAAACGTCAGTTTGGCCTCACTTCTCAGCAAGCGGCGAACATTATTGCTGTCTGCCCTGATTGTCAAAAACATTCTTTTCTTACAGCGCCAGGTGGGGTTAATCCCAGAGGCTTACAAAGCCTGCAATTATGGCAGACGGATGTCACACACTATCCAGAATTTGGGAGATTAAAATACGTCCATTCCTCTATTGACACCTTTTCAGGCGCTCTATTTGCCTCCTGCCATGTGGGGGAGGCGGCAAAAGATGTTCGCAGGCATCTGCTGCGTGCTTTTGCTACCTTAGGCATCCCTGCACAAATCAAAACAGACAATGGCCCTGCTTATATCTCGGCTGCACTTAAAACCTTTTTTATCTCTTGGGGGATCACTCACATCACTGGGATCCCGCATTCCCCTATGGTCCAGTCCTTGATTGAACGCTCTCATCAGTCTTTAAAGCGCTTGTTACAACAACAGAAAGGGGGAGTACGGACAGCCACCCCTGAAGAACGTCTACAGAAAGCCCTGTATGTTTTTAACTTTTTAAATTGTTCTTTAATAGATAACAACCCTCCGATTGTTCGCCACTTTAACACAAACACTTCTTTCGAAGCCAGCGTAAAAGCTCCAGTCCTGATCCGCGACCCTGAGACAGGTAAGGTCTTGGGGCCATACCCCCTTGTCACATGGGGCAGAGGCTATGCTTGTGTTTCCACAGAACGAGGCCCCAGGTGGATCCCAGCGAAGAGCGTGCGACCTTTCCGTGAACCCCTACCACAATCGGATGGCCACAACACCAATCCACAGCTAGATCATTCACCTGAACAGCATACCGGAGAACATTCGGAGGACTGATGCAGTGCTTTTACGGACAATAGAGCAGAGACTCCAGTAGAACATATTCATTGCGTCACCTGTGGTAATTGTGACCCTTGGGTTTTATGTGACTGCTATCGCTGTGGTAAGAGATGGTAGCGACGGAATGTGCTGCATGGACTTAGAGGACCACTCTTCTTCGATACATAAGCAAATTACACAACTCCTCGCGCATTCACAAAAGGTGCAATCTGATACGGACTTCTTCGGATTGGGTGCTTTGGGTGATTGGTTTGGGCTAAAGGGCTGGCTTAGGAGCCTGGTACAATCTGCTGTACTCATATTAGTTATTATATTGGTAGGCCTTTTGATTCTAAGCTGCGTTCTTTCCTGTGTCAGGTCTATGGTGACTAAAATTGTTCGATATACATGGTTTATTCAAAACGGCGATATTCCGAAGATTTACGATAGTGTTAGTTCTGTCCAGCTCACTGAGTGTGATGACCTTTAAACCCGCGCCTCAGTTCTGTCTTTAAAGAAACAAAAAGGGGGGAGATGTCGGGGCGGCTAACGGAAAAGTACAAGTATGCAAGAAACTCGAAGGCATGCCGACCTTGCAGATCTGGGACAAATAACTCTGAGGAGCCAGGGAACAACTGGCCTTGCAGGTCTGTGATAAATAACCTTGAAGAAGTAGGGAGTTAAGCAACAAGTTATCACTGTAGCTTTTAGCACATTCCAAAACTGTAGCTTCTAGCATGTAGCGAAACCGCAAGTAGGAGGGATTATTGTAATGAAACATTTAGAGCTAAGCCAATTAGAAATGATAGAATTTGTGTAATTTATGTAACTGTTAAGTAGCTGTATAAAAAGCTTTCCAACGCGTCTAATAAACGGACATCTTGCTTGCATCAAGCAGCGTCCCGTCTCTCAATCGCGGCAGGCAGCCCATTTAAGTAACTCACAGAGCCATTTAAACAAACATGTTTTCCCATCATCTCCTAGGCTCAGCGGTGTCTGAGGGTGTTCCCTGTTCTTCCCATTTTGCATAGAGACAGGCTGACTCCTTCCCGTTGCATTTCCTTTAGCCAAGGTTCTCCCCTTGTCTTCACCTTTTGCAATGCCGTGGTTTAGGCTGGGCTGTCCACTAAATGAATGATAGAGTGTCTCTCTCCCTTCCAAGAAATGGAAAGGGAGAGAGAATAAAGGAGACTTATGGGTTGACAAAAAAAACCCTACAATAGCTTTAATGAAATATAAATAAAAACAAAAAATATAACATTAATAAGAAAATAATGAAATGTATACAAATATATATAAAACCAATATTGAGATGCCAGTATGACGTTCATGTCACCAACAGGCAGTGGGAAAATCCCAGACTGGACTCAGTGACGGACAGGAGCGGGATTCAAGAACTGGAATCAGGAATGTACAGATCGAGATCAAAGGCAGACGAACAGACAGAGTCCTCCTTGGATGCTGGCCACTGAAGAAAGAGGCTGACCCTTTGGTCCCTCAGCTTTTATAATGAGCATGGGGCAGATAGGATGGAATACCCCTGTTAGTCAATTTTGGGTCACCTGTCCTGTCCACTCCTCCCTGCAGGTGTGAACCCTCTACGCTTTTCTGCTTCTGGCCATCCAATGGGGCAAATAACAAAGTGAGCTGACGTTGGTTGTTACAGCAATAAGTATAAGCAGGAGCCTTTCTGCACACCATTCCTTGGTATTCGCTATAAACATCAGACATTATCTGCTACAAGCAGACACTGTCTGAAAAATATGCCATTTACACTAGAGAGTGCAGTTTTTAGAAGAGACTTAAGTGAAAATTGAGCCAGCAATGTGCCCTTGCCAATATGCCCTTGTCACCAAGAAGGCCGATGGCATCCTGGGGGGCATCAAGAAGAGTGTGGCAAGCAGATCGAGGGAGGTCATCCTCCCCTTCTACTTTGCCTTGGTGAGGCCGCACCTGGAGTGCTGTGTCCAGTTCTGGGCTCCCTGGTTCAAGAGGGACAGGGAACTGCTGGAGAGGGTGCAGCAGAGAGCTACCAAGATGATGAGGGGACTCGAACACCTCTCTTATGAAGAAAGACTGAGGGACTTGGGTCTTTTCAGTCTGGAAAAGAGACGACTGAGGGGGGATCTTACCAACGCTTATAAATACTTAAAGGGTGGGTGTCAGGAGGATGGGGCCAGGCTCTTGTCAGTGGTGCCCAGTGACAGGACAAGAGGTAATGGGCACAAACTTGAACATAGGAAGGTCCATCTCAACATGAGAAGGAACTTCTTTACTTTGAGGGTGGCAGAGCCCTGGCACAGGCTTCCCAGAGAGGTGGTGGAGTCTCCAACTCTGGAGACATTCAAAACCCACCTGGATGCGTTCCTGTGCCACCTGCTCTAGGTGACCCTGCTGTGGCAGGAGGTTGGACTAGATGATCTCCAGAGGTCCCTTCCAACCCCTGTCAGTCTGTGATTCTGTGATTCTGTGAAAATCAAAATTACTGAAAAGAAGATTGGTTCTATTTTACTGCAAACCAAAACAGCTGCACAGTGGTAAATCTGCTAGCAGACATTTGGGGGCCTTGTGGAAAGTAACGATGTCTACAACTCAGGACTGTCATGAAAGGCAGCGACCTTTTCGCAGAGCCTGCCCCGAGACACCTCGACGTGTCTCTCCAAAAGGTACCTCATGAGTCAGAAGCTCAGAGCAGAGCTTTGGCAGCCTAACACCATCACCACCAACACCCCCAACCCACTCCTCTCCCACCTGGGGAGGTTGCGCAGTTGGGTTTGGCTGTTCCCCAGGTGCACAGGGATGCCCGTATAGCTCTGAGCGCACCAGCATGGCTGGCTGGGGTAGCAGGAGCAGTCAGTCATTACAATGAAGCAGTTGTGTGGCAATTAAGACTGTTGAAACATTAATTAGACTTAAATAAACTCCGCAGAGAAAGGTGTGTTGTTCCGGTTGCCGATACTGAAACCTTTGGTGCAAGCGCGCAGCGTGCAACACTGAAGGGTTAAAGACAGGCAGAAACCCCGCAGCCCGAGTTTCAGTTCGTGGTTAGTGGAGCTGATGCCGAACTTCAGCGGCTTTTGTGATCCTCTACGGGCCCCTAGTGCCTAAAACCGGGAACTGCTGCACTTCTCATTTATAGGATAGTTCAGTTGGAAGGGACCTACATAGAATCCTAGAATCTTCATGGTTGGAAAGGACCTTTGAGATCATCGAGTCCAACCATACACACACAAAAAAAACACCCTACAATCTCTGCCACTAGAACATGCCCTGAAGTGCCAAATCTACACGTTTCTTAAATACCTCTAGGGATGGTGACTCAACCCCCTCCCTGGGCAGGCTGTTCCAGTGCCTGACCACTCTTTCAGTAAAGTCATTCTTCCTAATATCTAATCTAAACCTCCCCTGCAGCTTCAGACCATTTCCTCTGGTCCTGTCATTATTCACATGGGAGAAGAGGCCAACACCCACCTCTCTCCACCCTCCTTTCAGATAGTTGTAGAGGGCAATGAGGTCTCCCCTCAGCCTCCTCTTCTCCAAGCTAAATATGCCCAACTCCCTCTGCCGGACCCGTCCAACTGTGAGCCTGAGTTAACAAGTGCAACCTGCGCTAGGTGACCCTGCTCTGGCAGGGAGGTTGGACTAGATGATCTCCAGAGGTCCCTTCTGACGCCTATCATCCGGTGATTCTTTCAATGACCATTTCTAAAATAATCTAATCTGTCTTTCTATAGTCTAATTGTCTTTTTGAACAACTCTTTAGTTATGTTCATATCTATCTTTTTCTATCTATCTAAAATATTTCTGATAAGATTATCCGTTGCAGAGAGGCAAACTCACCAGAGGCAGCTTGTCCTTAGCATTACTCAGCTACACAGTGTGTTTTATTGTTTGAGAAAACTGATGATGCTTTAATCTGTGTTCCTTAGAAGTAGGAAAAATTATTCTGGGCCTGTGTGCAGCCAGTTCTCCAAGGAGAGCAGGTGGGAGATGGTGCAATGGAGCTGTAACATCCAGCTGCAGCGATCAGTGGAAAAGTTTGATGCAAGGAACAATGATGCAAGTCCCAGGTGGACAATGACAGAAATAGTGAGGAGCCAAGTTGTCTATACAGTATCAGACCTCAAGGAACTGCTTTTCCTAGCTGTGCATATCTCCTGAGGAAACACTCTGGATCACTATCACTCAGACAATGCTTCTCTCACTTCCTCTTTAACCTGAAAAATAATAAAAAAAACCTTTTAAAATAAAAAATCATTTTGATTGGTGCACTTTGAAGTCTTTCTCCTTAACTACATTATGAAACAGCTCCAATTAACTATCCAAGTCTTGAAAACTTGAAGAAAGTTACAAAAAGATCAATAGCTCATTAGGGCACTTGGGTCTTACTACATGAACCTTAGATACTGAGAGAAGACTGAAGAAACCTCTCAAGAAGTCAAAGTCAGAAGCAAAACACAAAGTACCTTGAAGCATTGATTGGCCCCACTGAGGGCCATTACAGACAAAGCCTCCCCAAAGACTCGTTAGAGCAGATAATTGTAGGCTGTGATTGCAGGTAGACAAAGGCACTGAGCAAGCGGCTGTAGTGCTGAGAAAATCCTTGGTTTTGTTTTATGAAACAGAAAGGCCAAGCCCTGACCCTCAGGCTCTGGGAATGCAGGTCCTGGAAGTCTCAAAATAAAGTTTCATCTCACCAGTCTTGGTGAGAGGCAGCAAACTGATGATAACAACAGTAACAGTCAAGGGGACAAAGATCTTACCTTGGTCCTTTGTGACCTTCAGCACTGCTGGAACCGTTGGCTGCCTCTACTGCAGGTTGTCCTACACGGTCCCATTCATGCATCTCTTTCCCTTCAGGCTGTTGGCACCCACCTTGCTTTCCCACCTAGTGCTCACCCTGGCATTTCTATACCTTCATTCATGTCTGTCTTCTCTCCCTGGCAGTTGAAATCCAAGGCTCATCCAGACTCCCTCTGGGTGACCTCTTGAACCACAAGGCTACCCTTTGAGTGAGATTTCTTTTTCCTCACATCCAGTCTGAACCCTCCAAGATGCACTTTGTGGAGGCTTCCTTCTCTTCCCACTAGCAAGAAAAGCTCCACTCTCTCTGAAACCACCCTTCAAGCCGTTGCATGCTACTACTATAATGTCCTGATGTCCTGGTTTGAGGTCAAACAGAACCAGCTTTCTGTTCAGTAACTTTATTTCTTAGCTAGGCCTCTTCTAACTCTCTGAAATTAATGGCATGTTGTGTCTGAAATGGTTCGTTCAGATTGATAAGACAGTTTGTGCCAAGGAATGGTGTGCAGAGAGGCTCTTGCTTGTACTTATTGCTGTAACAACCAACGTCAGCTTTGTTATTTGCCCCACTGGAGGGTCGGAAATGGAAAAGCGTAGAGGGGTCCCACCTGCAGGGAGGAGCGGACAGGACAGGTGACCCAAAATTGACCAACAGGGGTATTCCATTCCATCTGCCCCGTGCTCTGTATAAAAGCTGAGGGATCAACGGGTGAACTCTCTTTCTTCAATGGCCGACGTCCGAGGAGGACCCTGTCTGTTCATCTCCCTTTGATCCCAATCCGTGTGTTCCTGACTCCATCTGTGGAATCCCATTTCCACCCATCGCTGAGTCCAGCCTGGGACTTCCCCAGTGCCTGCCGGTGACATCATCCTGGGAGCTTAATACAGTTTTGTATATACTGTATCTTTTTCATTATTTTCCTTTTTATTTTATTATTAATATTTTATTAAAGTAGTTTAGTTTCTTCTAAACTCATAAATCTTTTTATCTCTCCTCCTCCTCTCCGTGTACAAGAGGTTTGGGGGGGAGCATCTGTCACTGGCCATTGGCCAATTTGGACAAAACCACGACACCTGACCCTTCACTTCACCAGGCTAGAGAAGCCTATGTCCCCTCAGCCTTTCCACAGAGGCCCCAGTACCCATCCTGAGAGATCTCCTCTAGAACCTCTCTCGTTCCTCCCCATTCCGCCAGACAGGGAAGCCCTACACCCAGACACACCAGTCCAGATGTAACCACACCAGTGCTGATACAAGGGGGATGGTAACTCCCTTGTCTTGGAGGCCATGCTCCAACTAATGCAGTCCTGCATGCGGCTGGCTTTATTCATGGTGAGTATGTACCACCGGCTCCTATGGCATTCTTGTTACTGCCCAGGCCCTTCTTCTCAAGGTCACCCCTGAGCTGTTCAGGTCCCAGCCTGTCTTCATGTTTGGGGTTTTTCTACCCAAAAAGCACTTGCAACTTCTCCTTGTCAAATTTCATGAGGTTTCTATTGCCAAATCCCAGAGTTTTTCAAGGTCCTTTTGGAGTGAAGCTCTGCTTGGACAGCTGTTAATTATAGAATCAGAGAATTGTCTGGGTTCAAAGGGACCTTTCAGATCACCGAGTCCAACCATCAACCTAACTCTGCCAAAACCCGTCACTAAACCATATCTCTAAGCACTATGTCTACGCGTCTTTTAAATACCTCCAGGGATGGTGTCTCAACCGCTTGCCTGGGCAGCCTGTTCCAATGCTTAATAACCCTTTCAGTGCCCAAATTTTTCCTAATATCCAGCCTAAACCTGTCCTGACGCAACTTGAGACTGTTTCCTCTTCTCCTGTTCATGGCACCCCCAAAGAATGGCTGATGGCAGTTGTGCTCATTCAGATTCATCTCTCCACACACACACGATGTGCATGCTTACATCTCATCTTTACAATGCAAACATGGACTTCTGGGCCAGTCATTCAGTGTCTCTCCATGGAAGGACAGAGAACCTCTCTGAGCTGGGCTAAGAGGCCGGTGCTGGAAACAGTGGTTGTTATTTGCTGCTCAGTGATGATTGCCCTGGAGCAGCTTCCCTGGGGTGTCCAGCACACATGGCAATAGATCAGACCCTACTCTGCTGGTCCTTCATGTCTTTGCCAGGACCCAGGTTGTGTGAGGACACTGCTATGTGTCCCCATGCTGCACACCCACACCCTTTAGCTGTCCACTGATGTTTTCTCTCCGGGGTGTTTGCCTGGGCATGTTCTTGAGAGCAACCTTGGAAGAAGACTTAAGCCTTCAGGCAGTGCTCTGAGTAGATCCCCTTGTAGAATGGAAAAGCTGTTATGGAGGCCAGCTTTGCCACAGAAGTGCCCATTGCCTGTCCCTGTCTGTGGTCACAGGACCACCACACTGCAGGACTGTAACCGAGCTTCAAAAGCACATGGGCCTTACACCAACACAAGAGCACAGAAGAAGAGCGCCAAAATGGAAAGTGAGCGGCTCTGGGAAGACCGAGTGCACACTCTCCCTGGCAGTGCTGCTGTGCTGGGACTCTTCATCTCTTCACACAGGCACTGCCACTGCGGCTCT
Source organism: Rissa tridactyla (assembly GCF_028500815.1). NCBI lineage: Eukaryota > Metazoa > Chordata > Aves > Charadriiformes > Laridae > Rissa > Rissa tridactyla. The sequence goes on along the minus strand of NC_071491.1, from coordinate 735,424 downwards.
GGCGAAAGTCTCAAAAGAAGGCTCTCAGACAAACAAGTCACTGGAAGGTCCTTTATTTTGTTTAAACACACAGACGCCACGGCTCCTCATTTACACAGTCTGTGGGTGACACAGAAGCAGGATAGATACATAATTGGAAATGGCACGAATAATGACATTGCTTTGTGGACAACATTATAAAAAGACAAACGAAGTAAAAAAACCCCAAATCCACAACTAAAATCAACAAAAACTACAGAAGATGGGATGGACTTTTAAAAAGGTACATTACCAGTGATTTGCAGAAGACAGTGGTAGTCCAACACCCCGCTTCCCCCTCCCACTTTGGCCACTCGGTCCTTGGTGCAATTCCCCATCCCTAGGTCATATGCCAACCATGGAGAATTCAGGCATGAATTGCCAAAGATGAAGGGCCAGAGGGTTGAGGCATTCCCTTAATGCACCTGGCTCCTGCTTCCCCTGTCTCTTGGGACTATCACTCCCTGAGAGCATGGTACATCTGTACCTGGATTACGGCCCAAAGGGAGGTGATACCAAAACTTGCTGATCTACCAAGTTCTGGACTTGCACAACTTGTGGAAAGTACTAGAATATCCCACAGTCCGAGTTTGTCTGGAGCAGAAAAATACCTGACAAAAGTCAATTATCTCAGACTCCGTAAGCAGCGATTCTAGCGTGACCCTTTGAACTCTCCTGGATCACAGCCAACCATGGCCAGCATCTCCCCTGAGATGGGATGCTGCTCAGGGAAACACCTTGAGGATTAGAAGGCCAGGGCGAGTCAATTCCAATTGAGTCCCAGTTATCGCCCACTGAGGAATGCCAAATCATTGTATTTACTCTGAACTCGAAGAGGGAAATTTTAACTATAGGCTCTTTAACTCTTTCATCCACTTCTCTATGTACACATTATATACACATTCGCTCTTGCTAATCTTGTGGATGTTCTTACCCCTTACTGGATCCAAATATTTGTCTGTGTGCGCATAGGAGGGGCACCTGTCGGCTCACTGGAGTTGCCCGTTGCAAAGGACCATTGGTCCTAGCAGTGAAAAACTCAGGTGTGGGTATGCGTGCGACTCCTCAAGCGGCATGTGTTTGTATGTTTGTGCTTATGTTTGTATGTATTGATTCGGGACACCCTGTAGTAAGTTGGTGTGAATCTTGCCATTTTCAACTCTGTAATTTAGTCCCTGTTCAATTATTTTGTTAAATCATCCTGTAAATCCTTAAATTGGATAATGATTAAGTGCTGCTAAAACTTAATCTTTTAATCTATCTCAAATCACTGCTAAATTTTCAATTGCTACTCAATCACAATCCTGTCAAATGTTTCCATCTATGTCAAAGACAAACACTTTAATGCTTCTGAAAATCATCCAGTCACCAATTTCCACACGGCATGCTTGAGCTCCTGGTTCCTCATGCTGTAGATGAGGGGGTTCACTGCTGGAGGAACCACCGAGTACAGAACTGCCATCAACAGATCCAGGGATGGGGAGGAGATGGAGGGGGGCTTCAGGTAGGAAAACATGGCAGTGATCAAAAACAGGGAGACCACGGCCAGGTGAGGGAGACACGTGGAAAAGGCTTTGTGCCGTCCCTGCTCAGAGGGGATTCTCAGCACGGCCCTGAAGATCTGCACATAGGACAGCATGATGAAAACAAAACACCCAACAGAAAAAAAGGCACTAACCGCAATAAGGCCAACTTCCCCAAGGTAGTCTGAGTCTGAGCAGGCAAGCTTGAGGATCTGTGGCATTTCACAGAAGAACTGATTTATGGCATTGCCATGGCAGAGTGGTATAGAAAATGTATTGACTGTGTGCAGCACAGCATTGAGAAACCCACTGCCCCAGGCAGCTGCTGCCATGTGGACACAAGCTCTGCTGCCCAGGAGGGTCCTGTAGTGCAGGGGTTTGCAGATGGCAACGTAGCGGTCATAGGACATGATGGTGAGAAGATAAAACTCTGCTGCAGCACAGAAAAAGACAAAAAAGACCTGTGCAGCACATCCTCTGTAGGAGATATCCCTAATGTCCCAAAAGGAATTGGCCATGGATTTGGGGACAACGGTGGAGATGGTGCCAAGGTCAAGGAGGGAGAGGTTGAGGAGGAAGAAGTACATGGGGGTGTGGAGGCGGTGGTTGCAGGCTATGACTGTCATGACGAGGCTGTTGCCCAGGAGGGCAGCCAGGTAGATGCCCAGGAAGAGCCAGAAGTGCAAGAGCTGCAGCTCCCGTGTGCCTGTGAATGCCAGGAGGAGGAACAGGGTGACAGAACTGCCATTGGACATCTGTTTCTTCTTGTCTTTGGAACCTGCTGTAGGAGGAAAAGGCAGTGACGAGTGTAGAAGTCTAAGAGCAAAACCTATTCCAGTTCTCATGGAAACACCCCTGCCTTCCCCCCCAATAGACTCTCCCTTTTCAGAAAGACCTTTGGCTCATCCCTTTTGTGAACTCTGGTGGGTGCTGGCTGAGGATGCCCCAAGGAGCAGGGGGCTCTGCCGTAGGTTCTGGAGGAGTCAGTTCTACCTACAACAGTAGATAAGTAGGAACTGGGCGGGATGTTAGATGAAATCCACTTGTGCTATTAAAGAGCTTGTCAGCATTGTCACTCCCAATTCACTGACCTTCAGACCAGAGGTGTGGGGATTTTGCTTCGGTTGGTTGGTTCTAGTTGCCCCATCACAGTGAGTGGTATTTTTAAGGCAGAAATCCTTGGTATTTCCGCTTGTCTCCAAGAGAAACCCTTTGGGTCCTGTGAATCCCTTTTTGCAGAGTGAGGACACTCTGCTAGATAACACAGAGATGTAAGGGGAGAGCTTTACCCTTCCGGAAGACAGCCAGCAGCACGGCAGGCCCCCCTCCCGGGAAATAATTGAACGTCCTAAAGATGGTATGTCCTGAATGAAGAGCTGTCTCACTGAGCCCTGCAAACAGCACTGCTCAGAGCTCCCACCTTAGCTGGGAACAAGGCAACATGAAGAGGATGAGAAAAATGGAGAAATTCCCCAATGCTCCTGTTAATGGAGGCAGTACAGGAACAAACAGATGGGTACTCAGGAGTTTCCCCTTATCAGGGGTCCATCTGCCAAAGAAGTAACGCATGCTGTGGACCACATGGCCTCTGAGGTGAAGGCTCTGCTGGGTGTCAGAGCTTGCTCCAGGGAAGCTGGTGGTCAGGGGCTTGCTCCAGGGAAGGCATCTGCAGTTCAGGCGATGACACGGAGGTGCCTGAATGCCCCCCCTCCCACAGCACTTCTGGGAGCAGCTCCCTTTACCTCCCAGCCCATGTTTCTGCTGCCCAGAGCTGCCCCTGACAGCAGTTGTTTCTCTGTCCCCACATCTCCTCCCTCTTTGTGCTCACAGACCCCATCCCACCCACTGCATTTTTAGCTCTGCCCTGCAGACCCCTCCTGGCAGCAGGGCACTGCCCAGGGGCATCTCTGCATGTGCAGGAGCAGATCAGTCTTAAAAAGAACTGGGGTCTCTATGCCTTCACCAGAGTGGAGAAATAAATTCCCATCTCCCACTGCCCCCTGCCTCAGACATCAAAGAGTGGAAAACTCAAAGCACCGACTCCTTCAATTTTGGGTAAATGTTGCCTTGATGTCCATCTTCATAAGGATCCTCTGCAAAAGCCCTGGGATGATGTGGAGCTGTGGGCAGCTCTGACTCATGCAGCACCTTCTCAGCTGTGGAAGGACCCTGCCCTGCACACACCTTCCACCCACAGCTTCTCCCCACAGCACTCTGGGGAGCTCCCTGGGTAGGCTGAGAGCTGACTCCAGGAGGCGGCAGAGTCCCTGCCCCAGCACACAGCCCCCTGGGGTACAGGACCCTGCTTGGAAGGACAGCCCTGGGCACCCCTGGCTGAACACATGGCTCCCCACCCTTGCATTCATCCCTGGGAGAAGGGAGCTTTCACGCCCTCGCCCTCTGATGGTGCCACAGGCAAACCTCCTTCTCCACAATAAAGAAACCCTGGGAGCCATCCTGCCAGATGCCAGCAGCAGCAGCAAGATGTGAGAGCTCTAGGAGACCCCTCCAGGACACCAGAGTATTGCCCTGAAGCCAAAGACTTACCGTGTTAAAGACTGTGTATGTTTCTCCGCCAGTGAACTCTCAGCGTCTCCCACTTCACAGTGCCTGTAATATCTCTCTCTCTTCTCTCCTCTCCCCTCGCTGCCTGCAGGCAGTGCCCTCAGCCCTGCTGCGCTTGGCAGAGGAGCTGCTCCTGGGCAGAGCTGTCTCTCTGCAGCGCTGCCCGCTTGCCACGAGCTCCCTCCATCCCAGGAGCCCAGCCCAGCTCAGACGCAGAGGACCAGCCCAAGGCAGCCCTTTCTCTACCCCCTTGGGGATCCCTCCAGGTGTCCCCGGGGGTCCAGGGGAACCTGCTGGGAAACAGGCTGAAGCAATCCCTGATGTTCCCTCCCTCAGCGGGGCAGGGACGCTTCTTTCAAACAGAAGCATTTCTCCATACAGAGACTGAGTAAAGTCCGAGATTCACCTCTTCGACAGGAAACCAAGACAGTGACCAGGAGGAATCTCCTTTAAAGCTGCTGAGGGAAGGGATTAATCTGAGTCAACAGCGTCATCCCATTCATGGTCTGTAGAGCTGGGGCTAGAAGGGGACTCAGCTCCCTGCCACAAACTCCCAGGATGTGGGATTTCTCTTGCCTCCCTTCAGGTGTGCACAGAACAGGCTCCTGCATGTGAGCTGCTTCTCTCAGGTCCCATGGTAATTAATGAAGATGAAGGACATGAATGAGCTGCTCAGACACAAACACCTGATTACATTGGAGGTGCCAGTGGTGACCAAGATGCACGCTGGTAACTGCAAGCTCTAATGGAGCAGTTCACAGAGACAGGGCAGCATCCGGGGGCATCGCCTTGGGGGCTGATGGGAAATTTCTCTGGAGAGGTAAAATGACTGCAGATGTCTCCATTTATAACTGAACCTGTAGCTGTTCCTTATGTCCAGGGAAGCCTACAGAAGTCTGCAACTAACCACATGGATTCACATGGCATCGGAAAAGACAAGTGTATTCACCCTCACCTGTATTTCCTACATGTCCTTTGAGTGTAATGGCAATTGTCTCATGTGCATCCCTCCACTGCCTAACCTAACTTAGGCCAGCGAAATCTTAATTTAATCCCCAAATAGAGGCCTGTAGTGCTATGGGAGGTGCCAGGGTCTCCAACACAACTGCATGCACCTGACACTGACAGCACAGGTCCTGTACAGGAACCCCATCCCCATTCATACTGGTTGTGTGACCCGCACCACCCAGGGCATCTCAGACAGATTCGGTGCTTTTGGGCCAGTGACTGAATCCCACCACTGCTGTGACGTAAGGTGTGTCCTTGCACTATCCAGTAGATGTTGGGCAGTGCATGAATACAAAGCACATCACACCAGGGTCTCCACTCATCTGCATTCCCTCTCAAACTCTGCTGGCTCTTCTCTCCCACATCGTTTAACCACCCCCTCGATGCTGCAGTCATGGATCAGGCCAATGATTTCTATTGTGCTGTTATCATAGGATGCCCACATCCAAGCACATTTTCAACATCATCTCTTCCTTCCCAGCTTCGCCTCCACCACAGCCCCTTAGAGGCTGCAGAGACACCACAAACAGCAAAGCCCTCTCCTGCTCAGACTACACAGTCCACCTCTGTTTCTCTCCAGCCTTGGAGAGAGCAGCGTTTGCTCTCCTTGTGGGCACCTCATTTCTTCTTTACATCGCCATCTACCATCCCCTCAAGCACGTCTCTGCTGAAGCAAAGCTTGCGCACACACAAGGTCATGGGCGCTTGGTAGCAGGTTGCTTGTTGCAAGTCTTCTCTCAGCCCAGATGTGCCCCAGCTGAGGTGCTGCAGGCCAGACGTGCACTGATGCCCTCAGCCTGGGGCAGAGACAGGAGGAGCTGGAGCCCCGTGTCTCTCCTCATTCCCCTTTGAGGCAAAAACAGCTGAGGCCTGTTGGAACAGCTCACGTGACGGCTGAAACAGGATGACCAGGAGAGACAGGCCATAAAGATCAGGAGCAAAGTGCCCTCAGTATGAAGGAGCTGCTTAGGTGTGTGGACCTCCTCTATGGCACAAATAAGTTGGGTGATCCTTTTTGGATGAGGGTCAGAGGAGAGGTTGGTAAGGGTTACACTAGATGAGAGACAAAAAAACCTGCAGTTGGGACAAGGACACGGACATGATCTTATTGAAGAAACTCAATGATTTTTCCCAGTTCAATCACCCCAAATTCTCCTTGGGGACTTTTATGACCTTGGCATTGAATGGAAGGAGACCAAAACATCACGCAAACAATCCTGGAGGTTTCTGGAGGGTCTTGCACACAGCTGGGACACAGATCTTTATAGCAGAGCTGCCAGATGTGCCAACTGTGGTGACACATATGTGAATCTGTTTCTCACAAAGGAAAAGGAGCTGGTCATGGATGTGAAACTGACCTCCAGCCTTGGCTGTCATGACCATGAAATAGCAATGTCTCACCTCCCAAGGGGAATAAGGAAGGAGAATAGAATAGCACAGATGCCAGACCTCAGGGAAGCAGACTTTGCCCTATTAAGAGGACTTTTAGTAGGGATCTCATGATAAATGTGTGTTGATGCAATCATAGAATCATAGAATTGTTAGGGTTGGAAGGGACCTTAAAGATCACCTAGTTCCAAGCCCCCTGCCATGGGCAGGGACACCTTCCAGTAGATCAGGCTGCTCAGAGCCCCGTCCAGCCTGGCCTTAAAAACTTCCAGGGATGGGGCTTCCACCACCTCTCTGGGCAACCTGTTCCCGTGTCTCACCACCCTCATGGTGAAGAACTTCTTCCTAACGTCCACTCTGAATCAACCCATCGCTAGTTTTAATCCATTCCCTCTAGTCCTACCATTACCCGACATCCTAAAAAGTCCCTCACCATCTTTCTTGTAGGCCCCCTTAAGATACTGGTAGGCCACTCTAAGGTCTCCCCGGAGCCTTCTTTTCTCCAGAATGAACAACCCCAACTCTCTTAGCCTGTCCTCATAGGAGAGGTGCTCCAGCCCTCTGATCATCCTCGTGGCCCTTCTCTGGACACGTTCCAGCACGTCCATATCTTTCTTGTAGTAGGGGCTCCAGAATTGGACGCAGTACTCCAGGTGGGGTCTCACGAGAGTGGAGTAGAGGGGGAGAATCACCTCCCTCGACCTGCTGGCCACGCTTCTCCTGATGCAGCCCAGGATACGATTGGCTTTCTGGCCTGCTAGTGCACACTGACGGCTCACGTTGAGCCTCTTGTCCACCAGCACCCCCAAGTCCTTTTCTTCAGGGCTGCTCTCAAGCCAGTCACTGCCCAGCCTATATCAGTGCTTGGGATTGCCCCAACCCAGATGGAGGACCTTGCACTTGGTCTTGTTGAACTTCATGAGGTTGGCATGGGCCCACCTCTGCAGCCTGTCAAGGTCCCTCTGGATGGCATCCCTTCCCTCCAGCGTGTCAGCCACCTCACACAGCTTGGTGTTGTCAGCAAAGTTGCTGAGGGTGCACTCTATGCCACTGTCCATGTCGCTGACGAAGATGTTAAACAAGATTGGTCCCAGTAGTGATCCTTGAGGGACTCCACTCATCACTGGCCTCCACTCGGACATGCACCCATTGACAGCCACTCTTTGGGTGCGGCTATTAAGGCAGTTCTTTATCCACTGAATTGTCAGTCCATCAAAGCCATATTTTATCAGCTTGGAGACCAGGATGTCATGCGGGACAGTGTCAAGGGCTTTGCTCAGGTCCAGGTAAATGACGTCAGTTGCTCTCCCCTTGTCTGTTGATGTTGTGACCTTCTCATAGAAGGCCACCAGGTTTGTCCCTCTCCCTTCCTTTAGCCACTCGGTGCTTGGAGCAATTCCCCATCCCTAGATCACATACCAATTTAGAAGTCAGGCATGAACTGCCAAAGATAAAGGGCCAGAGCGCTGAGGCACTCCCTTAAGTCACCTGGCACCTGCTTCCCCTGTTGCTTGGGACTATCACTCCCTCTTTTGGGACCCACCTCTTTTGGGGGGAACTCCACGTAAACCCCACATCCCCCCTCGCCTGCTCCTCTGCTGTGTGGGCCGGGGGATGGAGAGCCAGGGAGAGAAGAGGTGGGCGCAGGGGGAATGGTGGGGGCGGCTGAGCCGGCAGGACCTGCCCATCCCGGCCACCGCCGTCTCGCCCGAGCAGGCCTTCACCGCCGGCCAGAGTGGCCTGGAGCATCGGTGAGCCATCCTGGCGCCGGAGAACCTGGACCAAATGCTCTTCTTGCACCAAAACTTGCATATTTCAGAATCAATCAGGAACAGCAACGCGGCGCGGAGCAGGAATCCCCACGCCCAGCCTTTCCGGGGGTTGGCGGGGGTTTAAATCCAGACCCGCGGTGGGGATTTGGGACGCCGAGTATTTTGCCAAATTCCTGCGGTTTCGGCATCGCTTTGGCAGCGAGGAGGCGTGAACACGCCACTGCCTCCCGGCACTCACTCTCTCACCCCACCTCCGGAGCCAAACTGCTCAAAACTCATCCCTTTCTATGGAATTAAAAAATCACTCAGCGCTGCAACATCCCACCTCGTTTTCCTTTTTGAAAAGGAAACAGCCCCCAGGATTTTTTGGTTAAGAACTCCCAGTCCTCCCAGCTGGCAGGGCTGCCGCTGACTCCGGCCTCACTGGGAGGCCCATCTTTGATTTCGGAAAGCAGCCGGTTTCCCTTTGGAATTGTTAAGGGCTAGATCAAAACGTTACTTTGAGGTCTATTTTTAAAAATACAAGCCTTGAGAAGCCAAAGGAGAACGTTCTCACCTGCGTTCTGCTTTGGGGACAGGAGTTTGTGGAGGCCCAGACCTGAGGATTGGGCCTTTCAAGAGAAAAACAGAACCAAAATATAGATTTTATTTTTTTCTAGTGGACATGAATATTCTGCAAAAATTAAACAAAGTCATTTAGGAATCTGGTGGCCCGGAAACAAAAAAAATCAGCCTTTTTTATACTGTTGGTAGAAACAAGACACCTTTCTTTCTATTTCCTTCCTTCAACTAATCAAACCCTCCACGTTCCCTCCCAACCGCCACATTAATTTATGCAAATAAGCACCAATTAATAAAATAAACATGCAACAGGTGCTTTACATATGACCGAGATGCCTCACGGCCACCCAACAGCTTTAACCACCCCGATTCTGCTACCCTGGAACCAGCAAAACGAGTTTTAAATCATTTAATTATTGCTCAAAGAGCTAGCGTGGGGCAAGAACTTTAATAAGTAAACAAAAAACCACACATGAAAACTAACCTTAGCTCTATCAAAAGGGTGCTGATTTTGGGGTTGAAAGTCAAATAAAACCGCCAAGCAGCCCCGGGGCAAGGGGAATCCTCGAGTTGTCCTCCCCCTCTGCCCCCCCCAAGTGGTTTTTGAGCCTCAAAACAGCCGGTTTTGAGAAGAAAAATGAAGAGCTGACCTTCCACACTTGCCGCAGGGGAAAAAGCCCGGATCTCCGGTGCCGCCGTCCCAGCACCAGGAAGGACTGGGATCGATGGAGGAGCTGCCATTGCCGTTGGTCTTCTGGTCTTCTCTTCCTGACTTCCCGGCTTTGGATTTTCCTCGGGGACAATGCAGCGCCTCTTCTTTGTGCTGCAAAAGGACTGTAAATCAGGTGAAAAATAGCTTGAAACAGCTGCGGGCGGCAAAGGAATTAGAGCTTTTGCGCTGGAGGTACCGTATTTTACCAGCCCAACCCCGCCCGGCTGGACTCTGAACACTAAACAGTTGAAAAAAAACACTTTAATTCGACAGAGAGGACCAGACCTTGAAAGAAAAACCATATTATTTCTCTATTTTAAGCAGAATAGTGCTTTCCTCCACGAATCTCTAACTCTTTGTTGTGTGGTCTGGTGAAGTGGTTACGGCACCCTGCCAGCACTTTTCCTCTCTCCCTAAACGGAAGGCTGAATCGACAGCGATGACTAGCAGAGTTGGAAAAACAGAGATGGCATTTCTTGCTCAGAGGGGGCTGGTTTTCTTCTTCTTGTATTTCCTGGTTCTGGGTGGACAAATATATGTATATTTGGTACTTCAGTTCCCTATGCTGAATGAAACCAAGAAATGAGGTGGAATGTGAGAATACAAAAGTCAATATGTGCGAGTACTTTGAAAAATCCCAAATAAATGCAGGTCTAACTTTAATCTTCAACGGTTTGCCTGAGGGTGTTTTTTTCCTGTTCATACATATCACAAAGTTCACCTGGAGAATGGAATTCAAAATGTACTGATTCACTTTTTTCTTTTTTTTTTTCTCTCTTTTCTTCTGAGGCCAATAGGTGGTTGATTTAGAAAAGGATAAATATCCTGTGTACTTCCAATCTTTCTCTTATGTTAGAGATAACATGTTATCTAACTTTTGCTCCAAAGAGATGTTTAAAATCAAAAAGCAGATGAGACAGGGGAGCAGAAAAACACCTCCTGGTGAAGTTAGAATTGCTCTGAACAATGGGACCCAAAGAGAAACAAGATGCATTTGCTAAAGGTAGCATGTACCGAAATTGTCTACAGGGTAGAAGTGTTCAGCCCTTGTAGGAATCGTCCCAAGATATGTCCCTAGATATGTCATCTCTGCAGAGTAGTGCTCTGCTCTTACCATTTCACAACCAAGACAGCTAAAGAGCAGGAAGAAGGCAAGTGGGAATATGCCACCTTGGCAGACAGGAAACAGAGAAGCAGATTAAGCAATTTGGCTGGGAATATTCAGGAAATTTGCTGGCAAATCAGGAAGCCGGTTTGGCGCACACTAAACCTCATCAAGAGTCCTCAACCTGAAAAGAATATCCCTTTCTTTCAAGCACATCATTATTTAATTATGTCTGTTTAGGAACCTAAATTTAATCCTCCTTGTCTGCAAAGAGGTCCTGAGTTATCTGGAAATTTAAATTATGATTAATTCTAAAAATAGTTAAATGTCAGTGTTTCCTCATAGAGGACTATCTGGTGGAGGAGGCATTGGAAGTGCTAGGTACAAATGTACAAGTGAAGCAGTTACGCTACACTCTGCCCATCAAGTGTTTCTGCTAGAGGGAAACACAAACATGAATATGAATTTATCTCTTAGTTTGGGGCTCTGGAATGTTTCTGTTTTAATAGTGTTCTAATAAAATCAAAACACTGAATCTTTCCCAGCAAAGATATAAACAGAAAGTAGGCACCCTCCTTCTTATACAGAGAGATGAACTGCAAAAGGAGGTTGTTCACAAAATGGAAAAACTTCAATAAAAAATGCTGACATTTTACTTGTATCTCAGAGCTGCTGCACTTCTCTAATAAGCAGCTGTTATTTCTCCTTCCTTTTCCCATGTCATTGATTTCCTTTCATGGCTGAGAATGGCATGATGCAGCAGCAACAAGACAGATGGCCTTTCTGCACAGTGGCCCCACCGTGCCTCTGCTGGGTGAGCTGATGGTGATCTCTTAAAGTCTAGGTGGCCTCAGCAGTTTGGGGCTGTGCAAACCGTACAACCGGAGTCCACTAGGAAGATAAGTCGAAACATACTTCTGCTCCGGTGTTACAACCCATGTCATGTGTATTTGGGCCTGGGACTTGCTCTGCAGAGGATGCAGAACTGTGAGGAGTGGCTGGCAGACCAGAGGGCTGTGCTGCCATCCAGAGGGATCGCCATGGGCTGGAGAAATGGCAGGCGAGAACCTCATGGTGTTCAACAACGGGAAGCACAAAGTCCTGCACCTGGGGAGGAACAGCCCGGAGCACCAGGACATGCTGGGGCTGACCGGCTGGGAAGCAGCCTTGTGGAAAAGGCCCTGGGGCTCCTGGTGGACACAAATTTGACCATGAGCCAGCAACGTGCCTTTGTGGCAAAGGCCAACAGCATTCTGGCCTGCATTATGGAAAGCATTGCCAGCAGGTTGAGGGAGGGGATCCTTCTGCTCTGCTCAGCACCAGTGAGGCCACACCTGGAGTCCAGTGTCCGGTTCTGGGCTCTCCAGGTCAAGGCTTGCACATTCTGGAGTGAGCCCAGCAAAGAGCCACAATGATGAAGGACTGGAGAATTTTACACACAAGAAGTGGCTGAGAGAGAGGGAGCTCTCTGACGGGGAGACACGTGGAAGCAGACTCTCCTCAGTGGTGTCCTGTGGAAGGACGAAAGGCAACGAGCACAAGTTTAACTACAAGAGGAGGACTTGGAAGTACAGGTTCAAACCTGTAACTCTGGGTGCCAGGTACTGAAAGAGAGAACAAGCTCTTCTTTTTACAGCTCTTGAAAAATAAAATTCATTTCTGTTATCTCAAAGGAGATCAAAATAACAAGCTCTAAGGATGCTCTGATTCTGGACGCTGTCAAGGAGCTTAGACTAGGAAAAGATTTGGAAAAGCTGCATTTATAAAGAGCTATTCCAGCGTCAGAATCTAGGTCTAAACAGAGAGCCCGTCTGATTAGCTGTTCTGTATCCTCAGTGTCAACATCGAAGTCTAAAGAGATGTGCCTCTGTTTAGCAGCTCTTCTGTAGAAGTGTAAACAGCCAATTTGTGTTCTCTGAGGAGAGATCTGGCTGTGAATAGATACAGAAGGGGCAACGTCTGCGCCGTAGGCGGTTCCTAAAAGGCAAAGAAAGCCTGTTTCTATCTCTGAGGATTCTGTGATTTTTTTATTAGGTAAAGGAGTTCAGGCTAGGAAAAGACTGTGGAAAGATTTCTTTAGAAAGAGCTATTCAGGCCTCAAAATCCACGTGTAGCCAGACGGCGAGTGGCGACACACCCCACCCCACACCCCCCCCACACACCCCCCCACCCCCGGTGGTACGCTCCTATTGGTCGGATCACAGCACGGCCTACAATTGGATCGTCTCAGCAGGGGTGGGGCACAGTGGGGATTGACGGCAATGACGGACCAATGGAACAGCGCTGCCCAAGGAGGAAGGGGCGGGCAGCAGGGCAGCAGCAGCCAATGGGCGCCCGTTAGGGTGGGGCCGGGCCTCCCCGGAAGGTGTTTTTATTAATACTAAAGTGAGTCGTGTGGAGTAACGCAAGGAATTAAATGCGTGCTTTTTATTAGCATCGACAGTTCTAGATTGGCTGCTAACAACACTTTAAATGCTCTCGTGTCCAGAGCGCTCTGAAAACCATGAACTTAGTGATCATTTTACTGGCTGTATTTAAAGCAGTTTGTGCCATCCAGCTGCTCAGGTCTCACAGTGTCGTCTGGAGCTGCGGTGACAGATGCGGCTGCCTGGAGGAGGGAGAAGGGAGAGCACTGAGCTGCGGGAAACTCCCTTGCCCAAACGCTTCTGCAAAATCTCCGGTTGCTGACGCTGAGGAGAGCCACCACGAACCCACAAGCAGCGCCCAGGAGGAGGCAGAAGGAGGGCAGTAGCATGCTGACAGCCCACGCCAGCGTGGGGAAGAGCCCTCTGAGGGGCCGGGGCCAGCAGCGCAGGCTGAGGGCGAGCGGGCCGGCAGTGCTCAGAGGCTGTGGCGCTCTGCCATGGCCAGGCCCCGCAGCCTCAGGCAGACTCGGCTGGGGAGGCCTCAGGAATGCCCCGGCTCCCAGTCCCACAAGGTCTCCGGCCTGCAGCTGTCAGCGATGGAGCTGGGCTGTGGCGGCGGGGCCAGCCCGGCTCCTCCTGGCAGCCCAGGCAGTGGGTGGGCGAGAGGGAGCAGCCCCCGTGGCCCCGCTCGGCCTCCCCTCCCTCTCTGGCAGCAGACAGACCAAGCATCTTAGGAAACACAACAAATTTATTCCGTGAACTGGGTGCGGAGAGCACAGCCCCGCAGCTCGGGGCCATCGCTCCTCCTCAGGAACAGAACAGAGGGGAAAACTCTGGGTGACAAAGGCTGCAGCAGGTGTGCAGGGTGCGGCACCTGCAGAAATGCCCGGCTCCTGCAGCCTCGGCCCCGGGGCTGCAGCTCGGGGCTGGCACCGGCTGGGGCTTTGCTGGGAAAAACCAGGCGAGGGTCACCCTGACGCCCCACACATGTACCTCGTGCCGGGATCTGCCAACCCGTCCCTCTGCCCAGCGCCGCCACGGGATGCAGAAAGCAGCGCTGCTGGCCCTGGTGTGGTCCTGAGCCATGTCTCAGCAGACGAGTCCTTAATCAGCAGGCCTAAAAACAGGAAAAATTGCCCACATTTCAGCTGTGCTCAAGTTTTTGCAGCAGTAAGGTTTTTTGAGCTGCCTGCTGGTGCCGCTCCTGCGGAATGCTCAGGAACTGGGGCGCTGCCTGTACCTGCCGGCGGTGGAGTGTGCGCAGTAACAGACTCCCACCATGGTATCAGCCTTGTTGGCCCTTCCCCTGATTCTTACCCAGAAACACTCAACCCTATGGCACCATCATGAAGCTCGTGACATTCCTAACACTCCCTAACATACAGAGCCACCCCACCTCCTCTTCTTCCTTGCCTCTCCCTTCTGAAGAGTTCGTAGCCATCTAACACAGCACTCCAGTCGTGCGAGTCATCCCACCACGTTTCCACCATGGCGACTACGTCACACTTTTCCTGCTGCACAATGGCTTCCAGCTCCTCCTCTCTGTTGCCCATGCTGCGTGCACTATTGTAGAAGCACTCCAGCTGGGCCAGAATAACAGGGAAGAGGTAGAAAGGGAGGAGAATGAAAGGAGAAATTGAGGGAAAGGAAGCAGAAAGCGGTAATATTGGCAGCTGCTTTTGAATGGTCTCAAGGCTCCTCCTGAGATCGAGATTTTCCAAGAGGACGAAGGAAAGGTCGAGGAATAGGAGGGGACTTAGGAACTAGAATCCCACTAGGGAGGGATCAATGTGCCCTTTGTAAAGGAAAGGGCACTGGAAAAATGAGCGTCCAAAGGGGAAATCTAATCGGACTCCCAGCCCAGCCACGACCCTGATACCAGAAGAACTAATCAGGGCTGTCAATGGGGACTCGGATTGACGGGGAAAAGGGCTTGAGAGAGGGGAATCCCCGGCCGAACCTAGAGGTGCAAATAACCTTTGATAAAAACAAAATTAGAGTTCATATTCCACAAAGGAATGTCTAGGAAGCGCAAATATGTGTATTACAGGAACTACTGAAGACAACGGGAAATGCAGGAAAAGAAGTACCAATCAACTCTCTTTCTGAGATAGAGGATGCTGTAACCCCTTTTGGATGGGACACCAAGAAGCCTGGAAGGGCTAAAGCGGCCGAGCTGATAAAAATAGAATTGAAACCAGGAGCTAAACAGCTAAGACAAAACCAGTATCTTATGAAATACAACAAATTTATTCCACGAACTGCCTGCGGAGAGCGCAGCTCCACTGCTTTGCGCTCTCTTCCTCAGCAGGGTTGGCTCCCGAAGCAGCACCAGCTGTGGGAGCCCGCTTGGAGCTGGCGTTGGAGGGCCCTGGAGCTGCGTCATCCCTTGGGGCTCGGTCACCTCCTGGAGGACTTCTCCTCCTCCTCTTCGCTGAGGGCTGGTAATCCCTGTTCTCCACCAACCGTCTGCGGAGATCATGGCCCCGCCGCAGGCACCTGCTTTGCTCTCTCGGCCTCGGCAGGGCTTTCTCCTGAGCAGCCCTGGTTGCGAGAGGCATCTGGGAGTGGGCGTTGGAGGGCCCCGCAGCTGCAGCATCCCTGGGAGGATGGTCACAACTCGGAGGACTACTTCTCCTCCTCCTCCTCTTCCCTGTTGAGGGGTCGTAGTCCGTGGTGACCACGCACCACCTGCGCACATCATTGCCCCACTGCGGAGATCTGCTCGGGACTGTCTCCCTGGCACCGTTCCTCTGGCAGCGGGAAGAAGGGCTGAATCTCTGCTTCTCTTTGTTCACTTCCCGCACCTTGTGCAGCACAGGGTCACATGGCTGACAGGGCACCTGGCAGTCACGTTGCCTTCTGCCTGGCCAGCCTGCAGATGCCACCTGTGCACCTGCCCACCTTCGCTGGCTGGGGCTGGCTTTTGTGGAGCAGCTGCTGTCCTCTGGAGAGCCCTCTGTGCCCAGCACCATGTCCTGCAGAGAGAGCTGTGAAAAGGTCCTGCCCTTTCCTCCTGCTCTGAAAGGAGCAGAACAGTGAGGAAACCCCAGAAGCTCTGTGAGGGGACAGCTAAGGACGTCCCAAAGGTTCTCCTAGAGAGCTGCAAGGGCAGAAGGGCCAAAGGCAGACAAATGGGATGGACCTAGGTGGGCTGCTTGGAGAGAGCACAGCGTCACGGCTCTGAAGGAAGCTGCAATGTGGGAGGGAAAACAGAGCAATGCCAAGATCCTGGAAAGAAATCCACTGCCCCGCTGCTTCCCTGACCCACCTCCCCAGAGCTACCTTAGTCCTGCAATGCAGACCTTATGGTCCCACAGAACCCCTCTGCTCGCTGACGGCTGCTCCCTGATTGACGAAGGAATGGGCATGGGATGGTGCCGGTGAGGAAGAAGCACTTTCTCCAGTTGTCAAAGAAAAAGCCCTTTCTCCAGTTTTCCAAGTCAAGTTCCTGGAAAAAAAAAAATAAAAAAAGAAAGTGATGTTCACTTAGGGCTGTTCTTGCTGCCTTCTCTGGAGTTCAGTCATTTTCATGGAGATGTTTCTATGACAGACAGAAGACATAAGCAAGACAAAAACGTGTTAATTATGAAAGGGAAACGTATTCTAAACACAGTTTAGCTCTTGTTATTACCAGACATAAAACAGTAAATAGGCTTGCTGCCTGAGGACTGTGTCGATGTCGTCCAGAACCACAGACGAATCATCCATCTGGTACCACAGTCCATCGCTGGCCTGCCAAGAAAGGCATCAGTATCTGGAGATGAACTGCACGGTGTCTCCACAAAAGCACAGGCCATTATTGTGCAGGCAACCTACGGGAACAGCTAACTCATGCTCCCTCACGTGCAAAACCTTAAGGCAGGATCTAGTATTAACGTGTCCTTAGTGATTGTCTTACTGGCTGCATTTAAAGCAGTTTATGCCATCCAGCTGCTCAGGTCTCACAAAGTCCTCCGGAGGTGCGGTGACAGATGCGGCCGCCTGGAGGAGGGAGAAAGGAGAGCGCTGAGCTGTGGGAAACATCCTTGCCCAAACGCTTACGCAGAATCTCCGGTCGCTGACGCTGAGGAGACCCACCATGAACCCGCAAGCAGCGTCCAGAGGGAGGCAGAAAGAGGGCAATACTATGCTGAGCACTTCCCTCCATTCCCAGGGATTCCTGGGGCCATCCCGAGCTACCTCCCTGTGGCACCACTCAGTCCAGCCACCCATGGGGAGCAGGGTCATCAAGAGTGAAAACAATACAACCCGTCAGCCGAGGAGCCGGACTGGGGCTAAGGGAGGGCAAAGGGAAGAAGGAGGAGAGTACGTCAAGGGTGCAGAGAGGATACTTCGTACTTGTGCAGCTTGAAGCCAGCACCTACAGGGAGACCACTGCCATGGCCTCCCCAGAAGGAGACCACCCGTCCCCTGCCCACCCACCGCCAAGGTCTCTTGTGTTTGCTGTATATGCTTTTAAGCCAACCGTGTTTGTTCTGGAAAGCTACAGGGACCTTGGGACGTCTTGAAGCACAATTCCAAATGCTCTTATTTTTATAGCCAAATGAACATCCAGGAAGGCCTCGTAGGAATTGGAAACCGCTTTGCAGCTCAAGCAGGTGACTGGAATGCAAATGGAAATGCTCAGTGACAGGGGAAGGGGACTGTGCCGCTTTACGCTTGTCACAGCTGCTCCGCCACTCACACCAACAGCTGCTTACGACAGGCAGACAGAAGGGCACAGGCAATCCCAAGGAGAGCAAGAGTTGTGGAAAAGTACCTCTGGATCTCAGAAAGCCCCCAAATATTTGATGGATGATGGTAGTTGCTTCAGAAGAGCTGTGCAAGCTGGAGAGAAATGGTAAGGCAGAGAGTTACGCCCTCCAAGACATTTGTCTTTGTCTGAAATCCCTGGCTGTGGGCTTTCCTTGATGGGACTCCATCAGGGAGTCCAAAGGGCTCGGGAACATTGCAAAGGTCATTTGCTTGTGCTTACTCGGTGCTGCTGTGCAGACAAGCTCTCTGCATGGCGTCGACAGTACAGCGTAAGAAGTCGTGGGCGTCTTCCTGCATGCCATGCTGGAAATGTTCTCCTGTGCCTAAGAGAGAATTCAGTAGTTCTCTCCTACCAGAGGGGAAGAACACACGTAAAAGCACCTGAAATGCCTTACGTCTGAGGACACTGACCACAGCCCAAGGCTGGATGGCACTGGCTGAGGAACACAGGACCCGCTTCACGTGCGCCTCCATTATGCACATCATGCAGAAACCTTGCTGACGACCTGAAGAGGGAGGGACGGAGGGAGGGAGGGAGGGTAGGAGGGAAACAAGCTTCTCAGGTGAGCAAAATATCCATAGCAAGGGGAAACCTCATGGAGATCTTGAAGTTAGAAGAAGAGTCTCCACTGCTCTTCTCACGAGCTGCCAACGTCCCAACAAGCCCGGGACATTTTAATGCATGTTTATCTTGTGCACAACAAGAAGCTAGGGAAACCCCTGCTCCTAATCTGGTGTCAACTGTAGAATATGCAACCCTGAAATCGGAGAATGAGGTGCTGAAGTCATCATTAGCCTTTCAAAAGGAGACAGAAGAAAAAGTAAGAACTCAAGTTGATAAGCTTGTGAGTGAGAATGAATGTTTAGGAAATTGGAATGTTCAACTTGGGAGTGAGAATCTCCAACTTAAAATGTTACTGGAAAGGGTGACTGGGCTCTTAGATAAAATGCAGCCCTCGACCCAGGTCCAACAAATTCGTAAGTTAATGTGTTATCCAAATACCGGAACCCAGACCGGAGATTTTTTGTCTAATAGTGAGGATGCGGGAGAAGATGAGGAGGAAAGGACTTTTACTTTGAAATCCCGAGTCTTTCCTTTACGTCCTCTGGTTAAAACTGAAACCGTGGTTGATGATGATGGTGAAATCCACACCACTGTGCGTACCGTTCCATGGACACCAACCGAGTTAACAAAAATAAGGGAGAAGTATTCGAGGCGGCCAGAAGAGTCAGCTGTTGAGTACGTGTGGCGAGTTTCTTCTGAAGGGGGAGGCAGAATTATGCTGAGTGAGGAAGAAGCAGGAGACTCTTGGGGACCAGGAGTGTTTTTAACCACTATGCCTGGGGATCATAATTATTCCCTAACCGCTCGAGCAGCCTATTGGGCAGGGGGTATGGATCCGCGAGAGAGGGGGGAGCCGTTAGAGATTAGAGCTACAGGCTACTCTGATCTGTTTGCGGCTGTACAGAAAGCAGCTTGTCTGCAAGCCATGTATGACAGAGAGGAATTTCGGAAATCCCCAGTGTCAGCCCCTATCGATTAGCCCCTCTCATCCGTGGTCTTCCCGATTGCCTGAAACTGTTCCTTGTCTGCACTCAAGATCGCATACGAGATACTTGGGGTGCTCATGGGTGGGGCCGGCGTCGCTACATGACCACCTGGAATGAATATGTTCAGGAAAGAGACCAATACGGGCGCCGAATGGGCTGGGCCAGCCTAACTAGCGAAAAATCCTCCAAACACCCCCAAAAGGTTCGCCGAGTCCGAACTCACACTCAAAACCCTAAATCAGAGGGAAGTTTTAAGCCTGATAAGGACCGGAATGAGTTGTGGCGTAAAGCCCTACAATTAGGGGTACCACGACAATTCTTGCACGGTATCCCTACAGGAGATCTCCATACGCTGGTCCAATCTCTAACTAGAAAGAATAATGCGGCTGGGGAGAAAAGTCTAACCAGAGAATCCCCAAGTTGTGAGAAAATTGTGCCTTCTGCACCAGAACGTACCATGATTGATTTGACAGAGCCCCAGTCAAAAAATTCCTATCCCCGGGGAGGGCAGTGAGCCACCCTGTCAGGCAGATACTAGTGATTCAATGGCTCTCTCATAATGACTCCAAACCGGTTATTGTCATTCCTGTTGGACCCTCGGAAGATATTGGTAAATTTTATTATTGATACCAGAGCCCAAATGCCTGCAATCACTAATGAAACAGCACAACTTCTAGGTATAAATCCCACCCGACGCAGAGTCAACTTCACAGGAATTGATGGTGTGGTAAAAACGTGCCCCGTTGCAAAAATTAACCTCTGGTTGCCGGGAGAGCAGCGAATGACTAGGGCAGAAGTGTTAGTGGGTGCCTCGCGTACTAACCTCCTAGGATTTGACGTGCTGCGTGGGCGAATGTGGAAATTCCCAGATGGAACTGTGTGGAGTTTTGCAGGACATGAAAAAGGATCAGACACAGTTAAATTGGGCCTATTAGAAACTTCTATACCTTTGCCTCCCTCTAAAATTACCAATGTCCGACAGGACCCACTGCCTGCAGCTGCACTTGCAGGAGCAGACGGGGTGGTATCAGATTTAGAAAAAAGAAACATCATTAAGAGGACTCACTCGCCTTATAATTCACCGGTGTGGCCAGTAAAGAAACCAACCGGGCAATGGCGTTTCACAGTGGATTACCGAAAGTTGAATGCCAACGCTGCACCCCTGACCGCTGCGGTTCCGAATATCGCAGAAATTGTGACAATGATACAAGGAGCTGCCCGTCCTTGGATGGCTGCCTTAGATGTAAAAGACATGTTTTTTATGATTCCCCTCCTTGAGCAGGACAACGCGTGGTTTGCATTCACATGGAAAGGAGTCCAATATACCTTTAACCGCTTTCCACAAGGATACAAACATTCCCCCACCATTGCCCATAATGCTTTAGCTCAAGTGCTATCAGAGATTCCTGTTTCACAGGGATGTACAGTATACCAATATATTGATGACATCCTAATAGGGGGAGAGAGCCAAGAAAGTGTAAAAGACATGATGGAAAACATCCGAAAAACATTGGATTTAGGATTGGAAATTCCAGACTCAAAGTGTCAGGGACCCGCACAGAAGGTTAAATTCCTGGGGGTCTGGTGGATTAAGGGAGCTGCTTCCGTCCCTCAGGATACCCTGAAAAAAATAGAACATGGACAGAATCCTTCCAGCACGAAGGAGTTACAGCAAGTTCTGGGAACTTTAAGTTATTGGCGTAAACACATCCCTGGCTTTTCCATCATTGCTCACCCCCTTTATTGTTTGCTCAAAAAGGGTAAATCCTGGGAGTGGACT
This sequence comes from Rissa tridactyla, assembly GCF_028500815.1. Lineage (NCBI taxonomy): Eukaryota > Metazoa > Chordata > Aves > Charadriiformes > Laridae > Rissa > Rissa tridactyla. The sequence continues at coordinate 714,316 of NC_071491.1, read as the reverse complement.
GAACAACATACTAATGCACTAGAATTGCTAATAAAGGAGCTAAGGTTATTCCAACAACTTGGCCCCATACATCCAACTGACCCTGTCCATGTGGAATGGGGGTTCAGTGAACATGGTTCTCATTGTAACTTATGGCAGAAGGGACCAGCAGGATCGGAGAGACCATTAGAATTTAGCTCTCACTCCTTCAGTGATACTGAGAGCAGATATTCAGACCTTGAGAAGGGTTTACTGTCCCTGGTGCGAGCATTGCAACGAGCAGAGCAGATAATAAGAGAACAGGGTGTGATCATTTGGGGCCCTTTCCACTTCCTAGATGTGGTCCGTAAAGGGACAACACCACCAGCCGGCATTGCCCAGAAACCTACAGTTCGAAAGTGGTATGCTTATTTAGAAGGCATTAATGAAATCATGCCAGTCTCTGAAGGCAGTGTTAAAGTATCCAAGCTCCAGAAGGATATAGATGGTGCCCTATTGTTCCAATCCCCACCAAACAGACCATCTCCGATCCAAGAAGCACCTCTTCTGAAAGAAGGCAGCGATCTTACAGGAGCATGGTTTACTGATGTGTCATCTCACCGTGAGAACAATAAGTGGAAATACAAGGCCGTAGCACTGGAAGTAGCAATGGGAGAAAGAGCAATTGAAACAGGAGAAGGTAGCGCACAAGTAGGGGAACTCAGAGCTGTCCTAGTAGCTGCATAACATGGGGCTACTTACATTTACACTGACTCATATGCTGTTTTTAAAGGAGCCACTGAATGGATAGGCCTCTAGGCAGCCAATGATTGGCAGGTGAACAGAGTCCCAATTTGGGAGACGGACAGTTGGAAGCAACTGTTAGAAATAGGAGGACAGAGAGCATTGCACATTGGTTGGGTAAAAGGCCATGATTGTTCGAACTTGATCACTCCTTAGTTCAACCAACAGGTAGATAGCCTCACACGACTGCAGCAAATTGACATTGTAGATGATGGTCGGGAATGAGAACGCTTACTCAAATGGTTACATGTTAAGCGTGGCCACACAGGCCGTGCTGATGTGTATCAGGAAGGACTAGCCCAGGGGTGGCCTGTATCAGCTAAGCTGTGCGAGCAAGTAGTAACTGCCTGTTCACAATGTCGCCTATGACTCAGCAAAGATCATCTGAGTAAGGCGCCTCCCTTACACATTCGGGACAAGAAAACATTGTGGCATTCATGGCAAATTGATTATATTGGGCCCTTGAGATCATCAGGTGAGAAAAGATACGCCCTAGTCGGAGTGGAGATTATCTCCGGCCTCACTATGGCCACCAGCTTCAAATCAGCTACCGGGGACAACACAGTGGAAGGCCTAAAAGGGTGATACAGCACACTTCCCCTTCCCAAGGAAATCCAAAGTGATAACGGTTCACACTTCACCGCTTCGGTGGTACAAGATTGGGCCAAAGAAGAAGGGATTCGATGGGTATTTCATACTCCCTATTATCCCCAGGCTAATGGCATTGTTGAACACACCAATGGATTGGTTAAGCGTTTTGCAAAAACTCATGAACCTGGTTGGCATTTGCAATTGGACGATGCCATCTATCAATTAAATAACAGATGGAGTGGAGATGGCTGTCCTAAAATGAAAGCTTTCTGTGTATCTGCCAATATCATCACTCCCAAAGTTCCCAATGAACCAGGAAAATACCTAGGAGAATTTCACCCTGGGCAACCTGTGTTAGTGAAAATGCCTCAAGTTGGGATGGTACCAATGGTGCTAGCTACTCCCAAAAATCCCCATGCATGGGAAGACAAAGACTGTTCAGGGGAGATACACCAGATCAGCACCTGGTGGATCTCGCCTTCTTTTTAACCCCGTCAGTCAAATGAGACTGAACAGATTTTCTTTTCCTTTGTGTCTTACAGGAACCTTGGATGAACTGTACGTGGACAGACGAACTGTTGCCACCTCACAACGACTGAAGAGGGATGTGACTGGTATCTTAGGAACAGGACTGGGAGTCTTAAATAGTATAGATGCTGAGATACTTGCCAACAAACTAGTCACAACTACTAGTGATCTAGACAAATTAAAACATCCTCTACAGTCCTCGCTATCAGCATTGGGAAATCACCAATGGCTTTTATCGAATATATTGCCTCAGTGGGAAGAAACAGGTGAAAAGGATCATCAGCTGATCACAGATGCACTTGGTACAACCCAAAACAATGTTTCTTTGGCTCTTAGTTGTATCCAAGCCCAACTGTGGATGCACTCTATGACAGCTGCAATCATAAGGGAAAGGGAACAAGGCACCTTGCCCACCGAAATTCGAAAAGTAATATGGGATAACGCAATTGAATTTGAGAGAAAATTTCAGTCCAGGTGGTATCTGGTTAATTTCACCTATGATCCCATTGAGAGCAAGGCCACAGCTTTTGTCTTAACGATACGCAATGCTTTGGTATACACCATATACCCTATCATCACGCTGGGGTTAGATCGCCATGGAGCCATACTCTATCCAATAGAGCATATAGAGTGTGGGCACAACAAAATGAGAATAAATGGCAAACTGTTGATGTTGAAGCATGCGTTTCACGAGATCAACAAAGATTCGTTTGTGAGAGTAATACTCTCAAGGCACAAGACATTTGTCTTGACACCAACCAGAATGTTTGTCACTTTGAGATACATCCCGATGAAACCCCAGAGACTGTGCTTGTATATATTGGGAAAGGGTGCATTTGCATGAGGTCTCCCTGTACTCTTGTATTCGTAGATGACATAGTAGTAGATATAAGTAATCGCTCAAATCTTTGTGTTACTAACATCATTGGATGTGACTTCAATTATTCAGCTCCTGTTACGTCTTTTCAATTATTACAATCTAATTACACATTGATTCGAGATTTGCTGCCTACCCCTATCAGAATGAACATCTCACTGGTGAAGAGGTTGCTACAACACAATGAATTGAAGCGACTGTTGAAAGAGGCCCAAGAAAATGGACAAAGAACTCTGATTACTGTCCATCATGATGTTGAAGAAAAACACCATGTACTGGAAAGAGTCAAGAGAGATGGGGCACATGAATGGGAAGATACTCTTTTTGGATGGTCACCAACAGCTACAGGACTTTATAACAAGATGCTCCATCCTGTTGTTGTTTTACTAATACTCATTGTATTGTGCTTTGCTTTGACAATTGTTTTGTACGTTAGACTTTGGATTATGATGAAAGGCTTAACTCGCTTGATCACTCCACAAGATGTATTTGCACTTGATATCCCTCGCCACAAGAGGACATGTGATATTCCCTATCAGTATTGAGTATTGTGGAGCTTGAGTGACTGTAGTCATGGGGTTGATTATGTGGAATAATTACTAAATTGGCCAAGAATACAAAAATACAGCATTGTTCACACATTAAGGAAAGTCATAAAATCAAGAGGCTTCTGAGGTAGAATACAGCCGCAGCTGGCACGTGAAGAATGCAACATCTGCGATTACCTGTACAAGGTTGTTTGCGAAACTACACGAGGGATGGAATGGAACACGCTTGTTCCGTGGCCTTCCCTTGTGACGAATAGCAGATATGGGGACGAGATGGTACTACAGAACAGATAAGCGGCCTACACACTACCCAAGCCAACATTTTGTCAAATGTTGATGAAATGCTGTCCTTTGTGCGAACTTTGCTCGCTACAATGTACCAAAACACACCTCCATCCCGGAGGCTATCCGCCCCAGAGGTGCGAACACTCCTTCTTGAGTACAGTAATCATAATAAAAGCATGTATGACTAAAGTCACTCAAACTCCACTTTGAAGATAAAAAAATAGTATAAAGATAGCCCGAGAGAGAGGGGATGCCAGGGAAGACACCATCGCAAAGAATTCCATTGCTGATTTCCGGGATCAGTTGACGGGCTGAGCCTTTCTTCCCCCCGATAGGGATGCCTTTGGGTAAGACTTCGATTATACCGAGCGCTTTCTCGGGAAACATGGTGCGGGCAGTCCCACGGCAGTGTCCTGGCACTGCTGCTGTGGGCTCCATCAGGACGTGGCCGGCTACTCGGTTCTTATGGTCCTACCAACTCTTGCTGCCTCAGGCTCCTCCGACCATGAGTCCCTCAGCCATGCGGAGGAGGTTCTGCCATCCTTGGGGTCCTCCAATGTTGAGTGTTTCAACCACCTTGAGGACATTCTGCCATCTTTGGGCTCCTCCAACACTGAGTGCCTCAGCCATACTGAGGACGTCCTGCCATCCTTGGGGTCCTCTCATATTGAGTGCCTCAACCACATTGAGGGCGTCCTGCCATCTTTGTGCTCCTCCATTGCAGGGCCCCAAGCTGCTGGATGTGAAGGTACCCCCGGCGGTACCCACGGCATCACTGACTTTCTCTGGCCATGTCATCCTCTTTCCCGAGTGAGTACGTTGGCGGCTGTAGCTGCCGTTTGATGCCAATTCCCATGGTGACATCTGCTCCTTGTGCCACTACCCATGTACTCCCATGGGGACACCAGGCAGCGCCTGTTGTTGACATCCCCAAGCCTGAGTGGCTCCCATAAGGCGGGTCTGATGGGAAAGGCGGAGGAATTTAGGCAACGTTTCTTCCCATGGTGGCTTGGGCTTCTTTGCCAGGTGACTCCATTTCCCGGGACTGTCCTTGGGGACGGGCCAGGGTGAACTTGGGACGACAATGGCCTTTATGGCAATGCCAAACTCTACCTGATGGCGGGGAAGGGTGGTGGTGGTGGTGCCATGGCTCACATCAGTGTCTTCTCCTTGTTTTCAGGTTCGTAATGGAGTGTGTGCCCAAACCACCCCCGATGATTCTTCCCAAGACCCCCAAATCAGAGGAGGACCAGCAAATGACAGAAAAGAGTTTGCCACCTCTCAGGCAAGACGGTAAAGCAGCTCCCGGCTCCTTTCTGTGGGACGGGTGACCAACTTCTGCCATCTGGTGGGGACATTGCTGGTGTTGAGTGTGAAAAGGCTCCCACAAAGCTTCAGGCCAGCTGGTCACAGCCGTTTGTTCTATGTACTAATGACTCATCGGCTTCACCAAAACAGAGCCCTGGGGTGGGGTGTGCCCAAGGGTACGGTGGGAGGATGGTGACCCAAGGCCTTCTCCTCCCCTCCTTCAAAAATGACCACCGTCCCCACCAAAAGAGTCCCTGTCCCCTCCCCGGCACCACCCAGCTCCTCCTTCCCAACCCTGGAGTAGATGATGCTATTGGCAAACCAGGTTGGAAATGGGGAACTGGCTGTTGGGGAGGGTGCGACGGCGGCTGTGAGGGGAGTGGAACATCCCCCTCAGCCATTTTGGGAAGAGGCCTGAGCACCTGGGGTCGGCAGCATGACGGCGATGCTCTTCTGATGTGGTCTCTCCTTTCTGGTTCCAGGGGGCTCTCCCTTGCCTGCTAGTCCAAATGCGATTCAAAATGAAGCCGCGGGAAAGAAGAAGACGGAAAGGTCTGGGTCAAGGTGAGGCTGGAGGCTCCATGCTGGTGTCCCCACGGGGTCATTTTGCCCAGAGCGGTGGGAGATGCCCCATCCCTGGAGACATTCAAGGCCAGGTTGGACGGGGCTCTGAGCAACCTGATCTGGTTGAAGATCTCCCTGCTCATTGAAGGGGGAGGCTTGGACTAGATGATGCACCTTTAGAGGTCCCTTCCCACCCAACCTATTCCATGAGTCTGCTTGGAAGAGTTCAAGGCCAGGGTGGATGGGGTTGGGACCATCCTCATCTACTGGAAGGTCTCCTGGCCAATGGCAGGGGGTTGGACTAGATGGACCTTCAAAGGTCCCTTCCAACCTCAAACCATTCTATGAGTCTATGATGGGAAGGGTTCAAGGTCGGGTTGGATGGGGCTTGGAGCATCCTGGTCTGGTTGAAGATTGCCCTGTTCATTGAAGGGGGAAGGGGAGGTTGGACTTGATGGACCTTTAAAGGTCTCCTCCATCCCAAACCATTCTGTGATTCTATGACTTTCCAAGCCAGCAAGAGCCTGTTTCCCAGCCCTGAATGCTCATCGTTCATCACCACCCAACAGTGGTGAGGGCAGCACCCAGAGGGGTGAGATGGGGGCTGCTGGGACCCCCAATTTCACTGGGATGGGTCTTCTGCAGACCTTCAGGAGAACCCCAGCGTGGCCTGGGCGCATGGGGGCAGCCACGTGTCAGCTGAGGTTGCCGGCTCAGAGGGTTTCCTCACCTGAGCTGCCAGTGGCTGTGCCAAGAGACACGTGGGTCATGGGGAAGGGAAGCAAGATGCAATCCCAAACCCATCGTGTGCTCAGGTAGACCTCTCTCTTTGTGTCCTTCCAGGCGGCAGCCGTTTGTCAGCTGAGGTTGCCAGCTCAGAGGGTTTCCTCACCTGAGCTGCCAGTGGCTGTGCCAAGAGACACGTGGCTCATGGCGGGTGAAGCAGGATGGGACCCCAAACCCATCGTGTGCTCAGGTAGACCTCTTTCCTTGTGTCCTTCCAGGCAGCAGTCAGCGACAAGAGGGGACGACTCTGCCAAAGAGCGGGCTGTGACCGGCCAACAAAAGAGCAAATGCGTGTCCAAAGGCCGAGCAGCAAAGAAGAACCCAGAGCAGGCAGCGAAAAGCCTGAGCTCTGGAGGAGGAGAAGGAGAAGGAGGAGGAGAAGGAGGAGGAGGATGAGAAGAAGGAGAAGGAGCAGGAGGAGAAAGAGTGGAGAAAATCCTTGTGGAACGCACAGTGATGAAGAAGGTGAAGGCCAAGCCAGGAAGCGAAGCCTTGACCTTCGTAACACCCGTGTCAGCGAGCTCTGAGGCCAGCCTGGGCGAGGAGCCCACCGAGGGGCTCGGACAGCCACCACTGAGACCAAAAAAGAAAAAAAAAGCGAGGTGGAGTCCTGAGGAATCCTGGACAGTGCTGGAATACCCTAAATACCTCTGAGTTTGGCCCAACCAATGGCCGAGGGGACCAGCTCAACACCGCCCTGGTGCTGGAGAAGTGCTCCCTGGGCTGGGGAGACCCTGTTTGGAATCATTAGAAAAGAGTTGAATAAAAACATAGGAGAGATGTTGCAGAAGAGTGTCGACTTTTCTAATTGCTCACAACTGGAACAGGGAAGAAGGGTTTTACAGTTGACCATGGCTCTGAGATCAGCTCAGCCTGGTCCTGGAAGCAGGGGGCCACCTGAGGGACCTTTTCCATGGCCACTACGGAAAGGAACCTGATTTTGGGGGCAAGAGTGAACAAGCGGGCGCTTGGAGCCATGTGGTGAAGATGTGGGTGTCCCTGGAGGAGGAAGCAGAGGATGAGAGGCCTGGAGGGCACCTGCCTGCAGGGGCAGTGGAGACCACCCGAGCTTCCACCCAGGGCCAGAAGGGACCAGGGAAGGAGACAGAGCAAGGCTGAGCGCCTTGTTGAACCTCATGAGGTTGGCACGGAGCCACTTCTCCAGCCTGCCCAGGTCCCTTGGGATGGTGTCCCCTCCCTCTGGCGTGTCACGGCTCCACTCATCCCAGTGTCATAAGAAGGTCCTTATTCCAACAGCTGACTGTTTTCTGTTATTCTCCTGCCCAGCACCACCATTAGAAGACTGGCTTCATCTGCCTGAAAGCCTCCCCACAGGGACTAGCAGGTCACTATGAGGTTCCCAAGGCCACCTTTTCTGCAGCTTGAACAAGGCCCTTTCACTCAAGTTCTCCTCCCAGGCAAGTGCCCCAGCCCCTGAGCACCCAAAGGACTCTCCACTGAACTCGTTCCCACTTATACCTGTCTTCCTTGCTCTGGTGACTTCTCTCTGCTCTGACCAGTAGCCCAGCAGCCACCCAGCTGCTCCCTCCCTCCTTCCCTTCCCCAGTGGAGGCCCAACAATTAACACCGTAGCGTACAGGTGCTCTAACGAGTGGTGAGCCGGGGGAGACAATTGTGCGCCTCACTCTTTTGGCAAGGCTCCTCTTTCTATGCTCCGGGACACTGCTGTCCGACTTTGCTACCATTTTGCATGGTGGGACCATGATTTGCCTTCTGTCCCCCAGCACCACCAGGGCCTTCTCTGCAGAGCTACTCCCCAGCCAGGAAGTCCACAGGCCCTGCAACCACAGGCTGCCAGGCTAGGCCAGGTGCAGAATCTGGCCTTTGTCCTTCTTGTACCTCAGGAAGCTCCTGACAGGACAGTCACCCCACCTGTCAGGTTTCCCCTCAGTGGCATCCCTAAGACATAGGAACGGTCCTCCCCATTTAGTGCCATCGACAAACGCCGGGAGAGTTGCCTCCTCCGGGTCATGGATGCAGGTGTTAAACTGCACAGAGCCCAGCAGAGTCCCCTCTGCAGCCCCACAACGCCCCAGTATGTCCCAGTGGCCTCAAGGTAGGGGACGAGCCCTTCACCACTGCTCTCTCAGCCTGATCATGCAACTGCTATTTTACCCATCTGTTTCTCTGCCATTCCAGGCTGTAATATCCCAACTTGGGTAAAAGAATATTGAGGGAGATCATGCAACGAGTTTTGCTGAAGCTGACCCACACTGTCACAGAATGGTAGGGGTTGGAAGGGGCTGCTAGAGATCATCTATAGTCCAACCTCCCTGACAAAAAGTAGGTTCACCTGCAGGAGGTTGCACAGGATCGTGTCCAGGCGGGTTTGGAAGATCTCCAGAGAAGGAGACTCCATCACCTCTCTGGGCAGCCTGTTCCAGCGCTGTCACCATCAAGGAAAATAAGTTTTTCCTTATGTTCAGATGGAACTTCCCCTGGTCCAGTTTGTTCCCATTGCCCCTTGTCCTGTCACTGGGCACCACTGACAAGAGTCTGGCCCCATCCTCCTGACACCCACCCTTTAACTATTTATAAGCGTTGGTAAGACCCTCCCTCAGTTTTCTTTTTTCCAGGCTGAAGAGACCCAAATCCTTCAGCCTTTCTTCATAAGAGAGGTCTTCCACGCCCCTCAGCATCTTGCTAGCCCTTTGCTGTCCCTCAGCAGTTCCCTGTCCTTCTTGAACCCAGGACTGGATGCAGTACTCCAGATGCGGCCTCAGCAGGGCAGAGTAGAGAGGGAGGATGACCTCCCTCCACCTGCTGGCCACACTCTCCTTGATGCAGCCCAGGATGCCCTTGGCCTTCTAGGCCACAAGGGCACATTGCTGGCTCATGGTCATCCGGTTGTCCACCAGGACTCCCAGGTCTCTTTCCACAGAGCTGCTCTCCAGCAGGTCAGCCCCAACCTGTCCTGGTGCACGGGGTTATTCCTCCCCAGGTGCAGCACCCTACACTTGCCCTGGTTGAACTTCATAAGGTTCCTCTTTGCCCAACTCTCCAGCCTGTCCAGGGCTCGCTGGATTGTGGCACGGCCTTCTGGCGTGTCAGCCACCCCTCCCAGCTTTGTGTCGTCAGCAAACTTGCTGAGGGTGCACTCTATCCCTTCATCCAGGTCGTTGATGAAGATATTGAACAGGACTGGACCCAGCACTGACCCCTGGGGAACACCACTCCTCACTGCCATCCAACTAGACTCTGTGCCCCTCAATCACGACCCTCTGAGCTCTGTCTTTCAACCAGTTTTCAATCCACCCCACTGTCCATCCATCTAACCCACACTTCCTAAGCTTCCCTATGAGGATGCTGTGGGAGACGGTGTCGAAAGCCTCACTGAAGTCAAGGTAGACACCGTCCACTGCCCTCCCCTCATCTGTCCATCCAGTCATGCCATCACAGAAGGCTATCGGGTTAGTCACACAGGATTTCCCCTTGGTGAATCCATGTTGACTACTGCCCATAGCATTCTTTTCCTCCACATGCCTTGAGATGACACCCAGAACGAGCTATTCCATCATCTTTCCAGGGATGGAGGTGAGGCTGACCGGCCTGTAGTCCCCTGGGTCCTCCTTCTTGCCCTTTTTAAAGACTGGAGGGACATTGGCTTTCCTTCAGTCCTCAGGCACCTCACCTGTTCTCTGGGACCTTTCAAAGATGATGGAGAGGGGCCCAGCAATAACTTCCGCCAGCTCCCTCAGCACTCTCGGATGCATCCCATCAGCTCCCATGGACTTGCGGATATCCAGCTTACTTCATTGATCTCTGACTTAATTCTCCTCAACCAAGGGGAAGTCCTCCTTCGTCTAGACTTTCCCTGTCACTTCCAAAGTCTGGGACTCCTCAGGGCTGGCCTGAGCAGTAAAGACCAAAGCAAAGAAGGCATTCCGTAACTCCACCTTCTCTGCATCCTCTGTCCCCATGGCTCCTGTCTCATTCAACAGCGGGCCCACATTTTCTCTAGTTCCCCTTTTGCCTCCAATACACTTGAAGGAACTTTTCCTGTTGGCCTTGACCTCCCTTGCCAGGTTTAGTTCCAAGGAGGCCTTGGCTTCCCTCATCAGTCCCAGCTGTTAAGAGTGGCTAGATGTTTGGGGCCATATAGACGAAAACAAGGCCACTTGGCACATGGAAAACGTGCACCTCCTGCCAACGCCTCCCCACCTTGCATCAGTTCCAAAGATTTAATGTCCTACCAATCTTTTCAAAACTAAACCCGTTGATATGTTATTTTTCACACGCGTTAGCTACCAGCAAGCTTTTAGTGGTAGCTTTTTCCTGTCACTAACCTTTGCTAATGTTCAGCTAGAAACTGGAAATCTCCTCACATTGGACAGTTTACTGAAAACATTTTATTGTCATCAAAAAGTGACATAAGAGGGCTGTAATGCTTCTGCAAATCATTCTGCTGATATTTTATAACTGATACCAGCTGCTTCTGCCAGGCAACTAAACAAACCTTCAACTAGGACAATTTTCACAGTATAGAAAACTCCACCTAAACTAATGAACGGTGGCTAAAAATAAGATGCCCCAGTAAACCTTTTGTGTTGCATGGTCACAACTAACAACTCTGTACAAAATACTCACTTTTACAAAGCTCTGATGTGAAAATGAAATAATCAAGCAGCAAAATTGGAAGTGCAGCACAGGCTCTTTCGTGTCATTATTTGCAACGCCCACATTCGTTTACATTCTAGGAAAAATAGTACAGATCACTTGGGAATTCAGTCTTTTCTAAATTATCTGTCATTCTGTGTAGTGACAGATTTCACTTTTTGGTCCTCTTTCTCTTTGCTCTTCTTCATTTTTTTCTTCTCGTGCTTGTGGTTTTGCCTCTTTCCCAATTCCCTGTTGTTTCCAATGTGTTTCTTATGCCTCTTGTGCTGCTGCTTCTCTTTTCTTTTTCTTTTTCTTTTTCTTTTTCTTTTTCTTTTTCTTTTTCTTTTTCTTTTTCTTTTTCTTTTTCTTTTTTTTTCTTTTTCTTTCTTGCTGCCATGATTCGCTGCTGAGCTGGCACTGCCCCTGTGGCCTCGAGTCTGACTCTCAGAAGGGCTTTGACCTCGGCTGCGGCTAACACAGCGACTGCTTAGACTTTGACTTCCCCTTGCTTCAGACTTCAGCTTCACGACGTCTTCAGCTGGGGCTGGGATATCATTACTGTGCTCCTCCATTGCCTCAACGACACTTCCTTTTGTATCTGGCTCTTCTTCTGTCTTTCTAATGGCTCTTCCTCCAGTAGAACTACTGCTAAGAGGAAAAAAGCGTACATCAATAATGGCTGGGATACATGATCTTTTGTAACATTTTATAAAAGAGCTTTTCTTTCAATTCTCTGTCTTCAGCATTTCTTCAAATGATGTTCAATTAGGGGAACAGCCAAGAGAAAGAACGAGTCCACTAGCTAACATGAGGAGCAATCAATTAATTTAGTGTCTTCCTACTCTACATTTAATAAACAAAGACACAGGATTATCGGATTGGGGTCTGTCTGAGCTGCTAATTCCTTCACATCCCACTTCTACCAATGATAGATGAATTAGATACACGTTCCCGTTTCAACGTGGAAGCAAGCAATTACGGAGAGGTACACACAACCCAAATTTTATCCTCAAGTCCCACGTTCTTCTTTAGAAAAAATGACGTTTTAGAAACTTTTTAGAATATCAAGACACTGTCTTAAGCCTACAGCAATGTCTTCAATGTTTGAGTTTGCTTTGTCATGCTTCTTTAGGTGTCCCACACCAGATCACTTTCCTTTTTTTCACATGTTGCACAATGGAATATAGAAGACTCGCACAGGCCTAAAAATCCAACCCCCAAAATCCATCCCAAGAATCCAACCCTACATCCAACCCCAAAAAATCCAACTCAAAAAACCCAAAAGCCAACCCGACAAATCCAACCTGAAAATCCAACTCCAAAACCCAAACATCCAACCCCCAAAATTCCAACCCCAAAAAACACAAAAGCCACCCCAAAATCCAACCCAAGCCACCCAAAAGACCCACGTTCAAGGAACGCTTGGATGGCATTGGAGGAATGTCAGGCACTGGTGGAGTTCACGGACAAGAAGGGCTGTGGCTGTCAGGGGGAAGAGTAAAGTCAGGCCCCCGAGTTGCAGGCCGCTCTAAGGTCTCCCCGGAGCCTTCTCTTCTGCAGGCTGAACGACGCCAACTCTCTCAGCCTGTCCTCCCAGCAGAGGGGCTCCAGCCCCTCCTTTTGGAGGGTCCTGGGGGGATTAGGGGGCTAAGAGAGTGCTTCTGAGGCTTTGTGTGCTCCTGAGGGGATTTGGGAGGGGTTGTGGGGGTCCCATGTTGGTTTTGGAGTATCTCCAGAGGGATATTGGGGTCATATATGGTTTTGGGGTCATCAGGGAGCACAAGAAAGTGATAGACTGCTGGAAACATGCTCTGCCCTCCCTGAGACAGAAAGAGGACCAGCCAGCAGAAAAAAAACCGCAACAAGATCAAGGGGATCTTGCAACCTCCCCCTGCTGTGCTGAAGACGCCAGCTTCAAGGAAAGGGGTCAGTGGAGGCAAGTCCATGCCCAGGGTGGCAGGAGAACCGCCTCCTTGCCCAGCCTACCTTCCCAACTGCCTCTGTATCAGAGGCAGGAGGCTCTGGATGGGGAAGGCCAGGCAATGGATGAAGATGGGGATGAGGGTCCATCTTCAGCAGAGGTGTCCCCCAGGTCAGAAAGGCCTACCCCCCATATCACGACCACCTTGACAGGGAAGGAAAAATGGGTTAGAGTTGGGGGCGACTCCCTGCTGAGGGCAACAGCGGGTCCACTCTGCCGCACAGACCCTTCCCTTTGGGAAGTCTGCTGCCTCCTTGGGCCTGGGTTAAGGCCATCGCTAGGAAACGTCCCAGCCTGCTACGGCCCTTGGACCAGTACCCGTTCCTGCTCTTCCATGTGGGTGGCGATGAAACCGCAACGCAGAGCCCAAGGGCCATGCAAAGAGACTGCAGGGCCTCCGGATGGTTGGGAAGGGAACGTGGAGCACAGGGTATTTTCTCCTCTCTCCTTCCAGCTGTGGGCAGCAGCATGGGAAGAAAGAGAGGGACACAGTCTCTTAAGACGTGGCTGTGTGGCTGGCGTCACCGGCGTCATTTGGGGGTTTTGGAGAAGGGGGCGGCACGCACAGCACGAGGCTTGCTGGCGTCAGATCGGATTCACCTCTGTGAAAGCGGGAAGAGAGTTTTTGCTCCCGAGTGAGCAGAGCTCATTTCCAGAGCCCTCCCCGCGCTTCTGCCACTCTGGGGTGCTTACAGCACTTTGTCCTTGCCCTCCCTCCGGCATCGTAGTAGAACCCTCGTTCTGCAAAGGTAACTGGGAAGGTGGGAGGGGCCGGGAGGGGATTCTCCTGCTTCCCCGAGCAGGGACCTGTTTCCATTCCCCGTCGTCTCTGCGATCCCCTCCTTTTGCCTGGTGATGAGAGGGGAGGGGGTCCTCTGACTTGTGTGGGGCCTCACCCTCTTTCCTCTCTCTCGGAGAATGGGTCTACCAGTAGCCTTTTTCAGCTCATTTATGATTGTCTTTAGGCCATTTGATTCTCTGAAGGAGATTGCAAAATTTCCATTGCCTTTTCAGCTGATGCAGGAACCTTCTATAAATCAGGTCTCTAAGAAGGAGGAAGGACACTGAGGTCATTATTTCATTCTATAGTTACCCAGCCATACCAAGCCTGTCTCTGTAAATTTCAGCAGACATCGGCTGAAGGGTCAGTGCTGAAGGGACATAAACCATTAAGGCCAGTAATCTCCCCCTTCAGAAAGGAAAGGTGAGCAGCACTGATGGTGCTAAAGGATCAGGCTACAATTTACGACTCAGAATTTTTAGCTGATTCATGATGGGCTTAGTGTAGGTTTTGTGTGTGTTATTCAAGACTGGTGGTCAGAAAAATAAGAGCATGTGTGGTCTCTAGAGAGCCAAAGTCACAGCAATTACACGACCCGTGCCGGGACTACAGCTCCCAGCGTGCCCCGGGGCGCCCCTTCCCGCCCTCTGACCCCCGCAGGAACCAGGGCTGCTTCCCCGGGGCTGCCCCGGGACAGGGCCAGGCCCCGGAGCCCCGGTGGAGCCGGGAGGAGGAGGGCGGAGAGGGAGAGAGCCGGGGAGAGGGGTGGGAAGGGACAGAGGGACAACGGGGAGAGCAGGGGGAAGCTGGGCAGGGAGTGGAGGGAGGAGAAATCCCGGTGAGGAGCAGGGGGAGAGCGGGAAAGAGATGGAGAGCAGGGGACAGGGTCAGGGTGAGGAGGCGGAGAAGGACAGAACAGCGACGGCCTCCAGGGCTGAGGTGAGGGAAGAGCAAAAGGGGACGGGGAGCGGGATGGAGGCCCAGAGGGAAGAGGGAAGGGCCAGGCAGACAGGCAGGAAAGGGGACGGGCTGCAGGACAGCGAGGAAGATGAGGCCAGGAAGGTGGACAGAGCGATAGAGAAGGACAGGGAGCGGGAGAGAGAGATGCAGAGAAAGAAAAAACTAGCAACGGGCTATAGGAGAGACAGGGAGCCAGACAGAGAAAGACAAATATAGAAAGACAGAAACAGGCTGTGTGGCAGAGAGGGAGGGAGGAAAAACATAAGGTCAGGGAGCCGTCCAGAGAAAGAAAGAGAAAGGAAAAAATAGTGATGGGCTAGAGACAGAGAGGGAGGAATTAAAAGATGGGGGCAGGGAGCCAGACAGAGAGCGATGAGGAGGGACCACAAATAGCAATCACGGGCAACTGACTCCATTTCTTGAGCACCCCCCAGCAGCGGCATTACCAGGCGCCTCAAGGAATGCGCTACTGGCAAAAGCCCTTCCCTGGGCTCAGTCCTGCTCCCTAAAATTGGTGATGAACGTCGCCCTGCAGAGTGGCCAAGACTGTGGGGAAAAAGCCCAGCTCGGGGCGGGGGCAGGAATCACTCAGCCGGTTTTTTGTTTGTTTGCTTATTGGTTTTGCTTTTTAAAATAATACCACTTAAGCTCTAAATACAACCTGTAAGGAGAAGGGAACTAGGCGTACTAGGATGGGCACATTTAGAGCCCAAACCCATCTGTTGCGTGAAAAGGGGCAAAGCAGTTTTGGCAGAAAATAAACCCCCTTGCGTTCTAACACTCCTCACCGAGGCGGGAGGCCAGGTGCGGCAAGGTTTAAATTCTGAGGGATGCCCAATTCAGCACTATCAGTCCAGTCGTGTTTAATATGTATTAAACTACTATGATTTGGATACACTGGTAGTGGACTGCACCTTCAGTCTAGTCGTGCTCATGAACTAGCACGGCCACTCTCGAGTCTTTGGTCGCGTTCAGTGAGAAACCAAAATGACTAGCTACTTAAAAAAGTGCAGTTTATTTAAACAACAGATATATAGGTTCTTAGGATTACCGGTGATAAATACACTGTCTGCAAAGCATGTGCAAATGAAAGTATTGTGACATATACAAAACGCGCGACAAAGTTATAAATGATACAGCCTGGCTCTAAATGTAGAAAAGAGAGTCTCTAGAGAAATTTCTATGTTTCCCGAGAAAACACTCAGTATAATCTAAGTCTTACCCAAAGGCGTCCCTATGGGGGGGAAGAGAGGCTCAGCCCGTCGACTGATCCCAGAAGTCAGCGATGGAATTCTTCGCGATGGTGTCTTCCCTAGGTATCCCCCCTCTCTCGGGCTATTTTTATACTATTTGTTATCTTCAAGGTGGAGTTTGAGTGACTTTAGTCATACATACTTTTATCATGATTGGTGTAAATTTCTCTCGCTTCACAATTAAAGGTATAGTTTACGAGAAATTCAGGGCGCAGACTCAAGAAGGACTGGTCGCACCTTGGAGGCGGGTAGCCTTCGGGATGGAGGTGTGTTTTGGTATTATAATGACATTATAATGAGCAAAGTTCGCACAAAGGACAGCATTTCATCAAAATTTGACAAAATGTTGGCTCTGAGCATTGAGCGGGCAGCTAATTGGCAGCTTCTCTGTTTCATGGTATCATCCCATTCCCGTATCTGCTTATCTTAAGGTAAAGCCACGGAATAATTGCATCCCGTCCTGTACCTCATGTAGCTTATCAGGGAACCACAGATGTTGTATCCTTCATGCCAGCTGCGGCTATTTTCTACCTCAGAAGCCTCTTGATTTTATACTTTTCCTTAATGTGTGAACAATGCTGTACTTTTGTATTTTTTAGCCAATTTAGTATTTATTCCACAGCATAGTGGCGAGGGCTGTCCTAGGGCACAGTTGTATTTGGGAAGGTAAAGGATGTGGCTTACTGTTCAGTGTGACGTTAGCGCATCCCGGGCAGGGCAGTTCCAGCCTGTGTGTGTTGTCGTGTCGTTTGTGTGGTCCCTGTTCTGCATCTTAGCCCTTTTTTGGGTCTCAAGGTCATCTTTAAGCTCAACGAGCACAGCGTGGGGCCTCGGGCATCATCCTTAGGGTCTCGAATGCTTGGACCTGTGGGCATAGCACCATTCATCTGCCGCTATTCATGAGTTAGAAGCTTAAAGTGTGCATCGGTCTTGCATCTCAGAAGTTTCTCGACGGCCCACTTCTGTGACTGGGACGTCTTCCCTACGTCATTATGTTCTTAGGTCTTGAAGCCAGGCTTCCTGTGCATCCATCTTGTCAGGCTTGACAGTCCCTTCTTATTATGGACTGTCTTGTTCTACACTTTGTTTCGGGGGTTCCGTAGAGCCTCTTCACGTCATCGCCATCACGGTTCCCCAGATTTTCTTGCCCGATGGTAACTTTGGTCTGTGTGTCATCTTTCTTGCTGAGTGTTTTCTTTCATCTTTGAGGCGTGTCGTTCATAGCGTTCTGTGTAGCGTCTATCTGCAACTGTCCGTGTTTGGTTCGGGGCTGCCCTGCCCAGATGTATAGTGTCCAGGGTGGGCAGAATAGCGCTGAGAGTGTGTACGTAATATATGAATCTCTGTAGATCGGGGCAAAGGTGCTAGAGTCATCTCAGGGTAGCCATCAGGAGCTCTTCCGTTTTTCTTTTTTTGGTAAGAGCCGAGGCATGTTGGAAAGGCAATACAGCAGTAGCGAAGAAGGGTTCATGTAGAAGAGGGTAAGGCTGCTTTTTGTGCAGATTTAATTTTTTTGTCACTTTCTTTGTGTAAGGTTGTATTTGGACCTTAGATGGTATTTGTAAAAAGGTGCAAGACTTTGTTATTATGACCCTATTGCTCTGCCTCAAGGTGATTTCTCTGATGTTGTTCTTGCAGATGCAGCGGGACAAGCTTGGCAGGCTGGCGTAGGAGAGGAGAGCAATGTAAGAAGGTGGGTCAGCATGTGGTATTAGAGAGAAGATGTGGCTTTGAGTACTGTATGTATTGGTTCTTTTCAATTTGAAGTTTTGAAGCAATGAATGATGTGGGATGTGGGGATGGGGATGAGTCAGTCAAGGTCAGCAGCGGTGGGTGGGCTGAAGTATCACATCTGCCTCAGAGGGAGCAACTTTCAAGTTTTGAGCAACCTGTGTCGGTTGGGTTTTACAGGTGGTTTGCAAGCCTTCAGGTTGCATGCCTCAGGGGAGGACGGGCGGGCAAGGTGAGGGAGCGGGAGATGGGAACAGGTCCGCACATGTTAGGGTTTTGGGCGGTATGTCAGCATGTTTCTTTGGTTGGTGTGACACGCAGGGTCAGAGGGGCGATGCTGCATGCCCACTGATTAGTCCCAGCAAATAAAGCAGTTGTGGACATGTTGGTGTCTAATAGCCCAGTACTACATTGAAGCTCAGTGGGGTGTTTGTCTTTGGTTTTGCAGGCGCCACAGGCATCCAGAGCCGGACGAGCATTGGAGGTGAGCTGGGTAGTAGAGAGGTAGTGCATGGGGGTGGTGGTTTCCCGTAAGCTCAACAGTAATATTGTGTGTCTTAGGTGTTTTAGGTGCCAGAACCAGAGAGTGCCACAAAGTCTGAATCTGTAATCCATGTGGAGCAGGTGAGCAGAAGGGTATGGTGCATATAATGTGGGGGGTATTGCAGTACAATTTAGTGTTGACGGACGCAATGGTGCCTGATGGCACCATTTTGTGCAAATCGGGGTTCCATTGTTTGTTTTTGCAGATGATGAAGAGGAAACCCAGCGACTCCAGGAAGAATCGATTTGATATATGGTAACTTTTTCTTTTTTTTTTTTGGCTCAGCAGGGCTCCAGAGTCCCGGCCCTCAGTGAAGTTGAGGTACCGGCAACGGAGCTTCCTTGGGGGCGGAGAGGACGGGACAGGGTTGGAAATAGCAGCAAGGCATTTAAAAGTGAGCGTAGTGCTCCAGGCTTTCCAGGAGCAGTGCCCTTTGGGCACACAAGCGGAGCCGTAATTGTCCTGACCGTATGTGACACTATCTTGCATTGCACTGCCTTGTATTGTGTTTAGCCTGGAATTGTATTGCTCTGTAGTGTTCGCGTCTGCAGTCTCGGACGGTCTAGCATGGTAATGCCTGTATTCCGTTACGTCTTGCGCTGTATTGCTCAGTCATCGTCTTGACAGCCATCTGAGACTGTCACATTGTACCGTTCGCCATGTTGTTACTTTGATGGATTGTTCTGCATCTGACTGTATTGCGTTGCCGGGCTCTGTGTTGGTTTTGAGTTGCGTTGCTCTGTAACTGTCTTGACTGCTGTCTGAGACTGTCTCGCATTGTACGCTTATGTATTTTTTGTTTTGTGTTGTATTGTGTATTTGAAGTAGTATTGCATTGCCTGGCTCTGTATCGGTCTTGCATTGTAGTGCCCTGTAATTGTCTTGACTGGCACGTCGGACTGCGTTGCGTTGTATAGTTCTGTGTTCTGTGTGGCTTTCCATCAGTCTGTACTTTAAATTGTGTCACTTTGGCTGCCCGTATCTCGGTTTTGTGTCATATTGCTTAGTCGTTGTCTTGACTGCCATCTGAGATGATCAGGCATGGTAGCCTTCCATATTTTGTTTTGAATCGCATGGTTGCGTATTTGAACCTCAGTTGTGTTGCCTGGCCGTGTTTTGGTTTTACAGCATATGGCTTGTCATTGTCTTGACAACCGTCTGATATATTCCGTCGTCATTCCGCATGGTACTAAGGATTTTTTTTTTATTCGGTTGTTCTTCCTTTGACCACGTATTCCCTTGTTCTGCCCTGTATCACGGTACGGCTCAAATCGTTTCGGTCTGTCACTAGTTTGGCTGTCACGTGAGACGCTCTGGCATTGTATCCTTAAGTATTTTGTTGTGTATTTGAAATTGTATTGCATTGTTTGGCGCTATTTCAGTTTTGCATCGCATCACTCTGTATTTTCCTTAACCGCCATCTGAAACCATCTAGCACGGTATTGTTCCATATGTTGTTTCTTTAGCGGATTGTTTTGTATGTGACCATATATTGCGTTGTCGGGCAGGGCGTTGTTTTCGCATTATATCGCTCTGTAATTTCCCCGATGGCCACCTGGGACAGTTTTGCAGGGTACTGCCCCGGATCGTGTTTCGTCTTGCATTGCATTGCCTCATAATCGTCTCGACTGCCATCTCAGGCCGTCTGCCGTTGTAATTGCTGTATTGCAGGCTTTTGATTCATCGTTCTTAAGTTACCCTATGTATTTTATCGTATTGCCCTGTATTGTGTTACATCTTTCATGGTATTGCTCTGTATATATCTTGACTGCCATCTGAGACCGTGGAGCTGTACTGTTTGATATGTTGTTTCTGGAATGGATTGTTTTGTATCTGACCACATATTGCATTGCCGGGCAGCGTGTTGTTTTTGCATTACATTGCTCAGTAATTTCCTCAACTGCCATTTGAGATGGTCTTGCGTCGTACACTTAAGAATTCGGTTCCGTACTATGTTCTTGTATATTTGAAATAGTATTGCTCCGCCTGGCTCAGTATCAGTTTCGCATCGTGTTGCCCCGTCATGCTCTTGACTGCTATGTGATCTATTCTGGCATCGTACCACACCGCGTTGCGTGTTTTTTAATCGGTTGTTCTTTGACTGTGTAATGCCTTGTACCACCCTCTATTGCGTTACGTCTCGCATTATATTGCCCCGTCATAGCCTTAACTGCCTTCTGATCTGTTCGGGCCTCGTACCACACTGTATTGTGTGTTTTTTAATCGGTTCTTCTTTATTTGACTGTGTAATGCCATGTACTGCCCTGTATTGTGTTACTTCTCGCATTATAGTGCATTGTCACTGTCTTGACTGCCTTCTGATCTTTTCTGGTATTATAGTTAAACATATGCTGAGTTTTTTAATTGGTTGTTCTTCGTTTGGCTGCATGTTGCCTTGTTACTGCCTGGTATGGTGTTGTGTCTTGCATTGTATTGCCCTGTCATTGTCTCGATGGTCATTTTACACGTTCTGTCCTAGGACCGCGCTGTATTGTGAATTCTTTCATGGGTTGTTGTTTCTTTGACTGTATCACCTGGCAGGGCCCCGTATCGTGTTACGTCTTGCCTTGTATTGTTCTGTCATTGTGGTGACTGACCTCTGATATATTCTACCATTGTATGGCACTGTACCGTCAATTCTTTCATTGTCTGTTCTGCATTTGATTGTATGTTGCCTTGTACTGCCCTGTGTAATGTTAGATCTTGCATGGTATTGCCCTGTCATTGTCTTGCCAGTTATTTTAGAGTCTGTGGCACTGTATTGTGCAATTTTTAACCGGTTGTTCTGTATTTGACCGCTGTTGGGATGTCACCCCCCCCTTTTTCCCCCAGGCTGCTGCTCGAGCTATAACGACCAGCAGGAGTCGCTACGAGTGGGACTTGAACTTTGTGGGATGGCTGGCACCAGAGTCAAAACACTGTAAATCAGTTAGCTTGCTATATAACTAGCGGACAGACCAAGAGCCCTTTGAGCTTTCTTGCAAGG
Organism: Rissa tridactyla; assembly: GCF_028500815.1. Taxonomy (NCBI): domain Eukaryota; kingdom Metazoa; phylum Chordata; class Aves; order Charadriiformes; family Laridae; genus Rissa; species Rissa tridactyla. The sequence goes on along the minus strand of NC_071491.1, from coordinate 693,211 downwards.
CAGCGGCCTGTTTGCCAGCATTTCCCGGGGACACCCACTTAAGGTTCTGCTCTTCAAGGCTGAGAGATGCCTTGCCGCAACAGATTCTCGGTAAGTGACTAATAGCATGCCAAACTTTGCAATCTTAGCTGAGTGATATAAAGGGTTTGATCACGCAGATATGATCCTTTAGAGGTAAACCGTTGCCCAAGTCCGGGGCAAGGATGGGATCCAGCCTCACCTAGACTCCTCTCGGAGAAGGAGTTTAGAAAGCAAGGGGGTCCTTTCTGAGCCTCATGACTCAAGGTGAGGGTCTCCCTGACAGCTCGTCTGACCCTGGCCCCTAGGCAGTAAATAATCGGGGGTACGTGGCCGTGCAGTCTGGTAAAGTGCCATCACATGCGCTGCTACCTTTGGTGAATCACTATTGTTATGTTTGTAAGTGTTTCTCTACCTCTCTCTTAGGAGTGAATTTTATCACTGCGCCCACCACAACTGCATATTGCTTGTGTTACGTCTTGCATTGTATTGCCCTGTCGTCTTGACGGTCACGTTAGAGAATCTGTCCTAGGACTGGACTGTATTGTGATGTCTTTCATGGGTTCTTATGTGGCTGTGTATTGCCTCGTACTGCCCCGTGTGGTGTTACGTCTTCCATTGTATCGCTCTGTTGTTGTCTTGATTGTCATCTGATGTATTCTGCCATTGTACGCCACCATATTGTCACTTCCTTCATCAGCTGTTTTTTATTTGACGGTGTATTGCATTGTACTGCGATGTACGTTGTTACGTCTCACATTGTATTGTCCTGTCACTGTTGTGTTTGTGATTTTAGACATTGCGTTAAAAAACTTCACAGTCCACTGCAGTCCTACAAGTGGCTGTCTTTTATTTGACTGTGTATTCGTTAAAAAATTCACAACCCCGTGCAGTCCTAGAACTGTTTGCTGTTTATTTGACCGGGTATTGGGTTGTACTGACGCGTACAGTGTTATGTCTTGTGTTGTATTGCCCTGTCACTGTTTCGTTTGTGACTTTAGACGTTGCATTAAAAAATTCACAATACAGTGCCGTGCTATATTTTGCTGGTCTTTATTTGACTGCATATTGCCTGGTTTTGCCCACTATACTGTTATGTCTTGCATTGTATTGACATGTTGTAGTCTGGATTGTCATTTTACAGATTGTGTTAAAAGATTCACAATGCGGTGCAGTCCTATAATTGGTTGTTGTTTATATGGCCGCGTATTGGATTGTACTGTCCGGTGTGGTGCTACGTCTCGCATTGTATAGCCCTGTCACTGTATTGATTGTCAGTTTAGAGATTGTGTTAAAAAAAATTCTCAGTACCGTGCAGTCCTATAATTGGTTGCTTTTATTTCACCGTGTATCAGATTGTAGCGCCCGGTATACTGTTAGGGCTTGCATTGTATTGCTCTGGAACCGTCTTGATTGATATCTGAAATATTCTGTCATTGTAGTGCACTGTACTGTCAGTTTCATATTTGGTTGTTCTCTATGTGACTGCCTATTGCATTCTACTGCCCCCTATAATGTCAAGTCTCGGATTCTATTGCTCAGTTTTATCAACCGCCATCTGCGACCAGGATTGCAGCTCACTCGTCCGTGGGTTTTCGATTGGCGGTTCATTATTTGACTACATCTTGCGTCGTCCTGCCCCGTATTGTGTGTTGTCTTGAATTGTATTGCCCTGTAATTGCCCTGACTACCATCTGATCCGTTCTGGTATGTACTGCTCCATATTCCTTTTTTTTAAAAGTTTGTTCTTGATTTGGCTGCATATTGCCTCGTAGCGCCCTGTATCATGTTGCATCTTGCATTGCGTTGCCCTGTCGTTCTCTTCACTGTCATTGTAGACGCTCTCGGACAGTAGCGATCTGTATCATGGGGGTTTTAATGGGTGCTCTTTCTTTGACCACATATTGCCGTGTTACCGCCTTTGTGTTGGGTCTCGAATTGTATTGCTGCGTCATTGTTTTGACTGCCATCTGATGCGTCTCAGCATTATACTGTCCTCTGTTGTCTTACGTTGTGTGTTGTATTGCTCTGTTGTTATCTTGCCTGTTGTCTCACATCTGTTGGCGTTGGAATGCACAGTATTGTGGGTCCCTTCATCGGTTGTTTATTTGAGTGACTATTGCACTGTACTGCACTGTCTAACGTTACGTCACGGATTCTCTTGTCCTGTAACTGTCTCGACCGCCACCTGATGCTCTGTGGGATAGTACTACCCTGTATGTTGGGGTTTTGACAGGTTGTTCTTTCTTTCATTCTGCTTTGCATTGTACTGCCCTGTGTTGTGTTACGTTTGGCATTGTATTGCCACGTAATAGTCCTGAGTGCCACGTAATATATTCTGGCATGGTACCGCACTGTGTTGTGGGGTTTTTTTTAAGGGGTGGTTGTTTACATGCGTGTGTTTTTCCTTGTACTGCCCCGTCTCGTGTTTCGTCTTGCATTGTATTGCCCTGTCATTGTTTCGACAGTCATTTTATACGTTCTGTCCTAGGACTGCACTGTATTGTGACTTCTTTAATAGGTTGTTGTTTCTTTGACCATGCAGTGTCTTGCATTGCCCCGTATCGTGTTATGCCTTGCGTTGTATTGCTCTGTTGTTGTCTCGACTGACATCTGATAGATGGTCTGCCGTTGCATGGCACTGTATGTGAATTCTTTCATTGTCTGTTCTTTATTTGATTGTGTATGGCGTTGTACTGCCCTGGATAACTTTGTCTTGCATTGTATTGCCCTGACGTTATCTTGCTTGTTATTTTAGCTTGTCTGGGATTGTACTGCACTGTATTGTGAGTTTCTGAATTAGTTTTTCGGTTGTGTGTTCCATCGTACTGTCCTGTACTGCGTTATGCATTGCATTGCCCCATCATTGTTTTGACGGTCACTTTAAACATTCTGTCATAGGACTGCACTGTATTGTGGGTGTTTTGATTGGTTCTTCTTAATTTGGCTGCGTATTGCCTCGTGCTGCCATGTGTTGTGTTATGTCTTGCATTGTATTGGTCTGTCATTGTTTCGACTGTTGTTTTAGACTGTCTGGGATTGTACTGCACTGTATTGTGAATTATTGAATTGATTGTTCTTTGTTTGACCGGTGTGGTGGTGCGGTGCCCTCCTCCCCCCGCCCCCTGTTTCGAACCTTCCCCCTCCCACCCTTTTCTCCCCTCCCCGCAGGCAACAGAGTCAACACACTGTCTGGAGTGGGGACCTAGATATTTTCTTCCGGGCTGATATGACTAAAAGTCAGTTATCTGCCTCCACAAATAGTGGACAGGACAAGAGCCCTTTGATCTCTCCCACATGTCAGCGGCCTGTTCGCCACCACCTCCGCTTGAGCGGGGACGCTCACGTAGGGTTCTGCTCCTCAAGGTTGAGAGATGCCTTGCCGCAGCAGAATCTGGGGAAGTGACTAATAGCACGCAGAACTTTGACATTTTAGCTGAGCCACGTAAAGGGTTGACGGCGCAGACATAATCCTTTAGAGGTGAACTGTTGCCCAAGTCCGGGGCTAGGAATTGGATCCAGCCGCACCATGACCCACTTTCTTAGGGCGTCCCGCTTGCCACCTCCGTCACTCTTTGGTGCACATCTTGTCCCTCCGCAGCTGAAAAAACTAGTCAAAAAGTCACCCAGAGGCTGAGTGGTACCTGGACAGTTCCAGGGATCCTGTTTCATCTAGGTTCCAACTACAGGCTGCCTTTCAAAACAATGGGACCAAATCTTCATCCCCACACATACGAGCCTCCACGCAGTCAACCTGCTTCACAGATACCAAACAGGCCCTCCCAGAAGGCTCTGTCCTGTTTTACTGGATCGGTAAAACACTTCTGTGCGAGAGTGAGTTCCTCAGTGGTCTTTTCGGTAAGGAGACCCTTCCTCCCTTTATCCTTTTAAGGTGTTGAGTCATCTCAGGACACTAAAAGTTTGCTTAAGTTTGCCAAATTCTTGAAGATAATAAGGATTTTGTTTGATGCAGGCCTAACTCCATCCTAATTGGTGTAAGAGTACATACTTGACGTATAGAAGAACCTCGAGGAGATTAGCTACTTCTGGTTTTCTCCTCATTATCACTATCTGTAACATCAGCTCAGTGACTAACTATTTTTACACAGTAATAAGGTCACTAAGAAGCAATTTTCTCACACAATAAGGAGTTTTGTAAGAAACAACTGTTTCAGAAAAAATGCAGAGGCCTGTCTTTGGTAAAAGCGCTGCTGGCGCCGTTGACCTCTGTCACAGGGCCGATGCAGCCGAGAAGGAGGGGTTATAACCTGAAGAGCCAGAGGAGTAAGAAAGAAAAAAGCTTGGTGATTCGCTCCATGCTGAAAAGCTGCGCCTACATTTACAGAGCCTTATGAAAAATACTCTAAAAGCATTTGACTTTCCTGTGGTACTAGATCAATTTTCATGGCTGTGAACTGATACAATTAAACTACCCTTCTTCAAAATATACGGTTATCTTTTGACTGCAGGTTTTTTTTGGTGTTACACAATGAGAAGGGTCATCTGGGCAGCAGCACTGCCCGTTAGAGAAGCTACAGGGCTGCCGGCAGAAGAGCTTATGCTTTTTGCTGTACTAAACACGCGGAGGAACAGGATTTTATGAGGTTTCAACTGTAAAAAGCGAGAACACAAAGGCGGACAAAGAATTTGAAAGAGAGAGCAAAGTCTCAGTGCTCGTGACTCCTGCTGCCCAGCGCTTCATCTCTAGTGACTCGGTCCGACGTGAACTTCACAAAAAGGCAACTGCTTTGAGAGAGAAACGTTTCCATGTCCGAAAATCTCTTTCAACCTGAAGTCAAAATGACACACAGTAGTTTATGTACAAAGGACATGATGGACGCAACAACTCACCAGCACTACATAAGGACTCGCCGTCACTAGTTATGATTCTGCTTGTGGTTCGTGGGAAAGCCTGGAAAAAATGCAGAAGCAAGACACAGCTTTGTCCCTGTTCATCCATGTCTCTCCTTTGACCTCGATCGCCTTTAGGACAGATGCCAGTATCTCAGGAATGTTTCTCGACTCCAGTTATAAGATATCCTAAAGACTTTTTGATGAAAAAACATAAAGCTTTTATCTTGAAAACAGCTACTGCTTCTCCTGAACATCTGAAGTATTACGAAACGTTTCTTCCCTCTTTCAGTACAGCGTTTTTTTCACTGCATCACTTAACAGTACGCAAAGAGAAAGAGAAGAATGTGCTTTAAAGAAGAGAAAATAAATGAAGGGAAGTAAGACATACATCAGTGTAGTAAGCTACTGAATGGACCTTATACTCTTTTTAGTGGTTTCTTAAACTATTTCATAAAAAATATAGAACGAGAGCTGACAAAGCCTTCATGTTAACTTCAAAGTCCACGCTAAAGGGACTTAGTGTCCTTCCCGTTAATGCCAGCAAGCATTTTTATACAGGCGAGTCTCTTCATAGCTTGTCTGAAACTTTCCAAACGAAAGGTATAGCCAAGAAAGAACAAAGAAAAGAAGAGGCCAGGCAGCAAGAGAGCTCGGCAGGCTGACACCTGAGGTCAACAGTGCCTCTGTTTTTGAAAGCACACGGACCAGAGCCCCAGAAAACAACCAGACGGAAAGGTACCCAGACCAGTCTTTTACGTAGACACATTTTAGTAGATGATGTGAATTTCCAGTCCCTTTTCACACTAACGCCCTTGCTGCCACTGTGCTGCAGGGGCTAAGCAGAATACTGTTGTCTCTTCATTCTGTTGCTATGTGCAGAACACAGCTGACCCAGTTACAAGACGCAGTGTTGTCTTAACACTCTAACTTTGCCTTACAAACAATCTTTCCTTCTTCTTTCATCTGCCTTTAGTTCCCACAGGCCCTCAGTATGAAGGTTTCAATCAATTGCTGTTAACACATATTTGAATTCAAATATTTGTGCTATTCATGGTGAAATGATCATTCCGCTATCTACTTGCCCGTGTCAGGGCTCTCTGAATCAAACCGAATAAAAGACTTGACCAGGTATTCTGCACAGACCCAGGACATACAGAGGAGCTCACCGGAGCAGGGACCAAATGCCATATGCAGAGCAGATCTTGTCCAGGTCTTCAGCAGACAGAAGAAAAGTTTCTGCCAGGGCAAGGCTTGATTCGGATTTAGAAGCCTTTTAGAGCGTCATCTAAGTGGGAGGCAGAGAGGAAGATAAGTGTATCCAAGTAAGATGATTCTTGTGATCCAGAGAATGATGCGCAGGATGCTTGCAGACACATTACCCATTCATTCTGAATGTTTGATTTTTGTCCTCTTTCCTGAGAACTCTGGAGTTTGGTGTACAATTTGGTGTTGTACTTGTCTCCCGTTAACCACCTCAGTGGGGTTATTTAAAAAACAGGTAGAGGTGATGCTGAGGGACATGGTTCCGTAGTAGACTTGGCACTGTTAGGTTGATGGTTGGACTTAATGATCTGAAAGGTCCTCCAATCTTGGCAATTCCATGATTCTGTAATATCTCAGTGATGGGACACCCCCCGACACTCTCCCTACACTTCTCTGTCACCACATCTCCTTGTTCCCCTGCCCTCCCTGGATTAAGAAGTTGTGGAGGATGGAGAAGGCAGGGGACTGGTCTGTAGAGCGCAGATAGGCCTATGTGCTCCCACAGTCACCGGCCAGGGAGCTGCTTCATAAGACAGAGTGGTGCTCTCTCTGGAGTGAAAAGCTCTAACCAACAATCATTCAGCAACAGGGGCTTAATTCTCTGGTTTGCAACTGACTGCCTGTGTTAAGCATCGGTCAGGATAAATGGATAGTGAAGGCACGCTTCAGTCACGGGACTCACAGGGACCTGTAGCAGATGCTCTTTTATGTTAGGAGAAGACCAGATTCCACAGCATGCACTTTGTTGAGAAAAACTCCCTGGTCTGGGGCCTTCACGTGGCACAGAGAAACACTTCGTATCTGGATAATGAATGGATGTAAGCTAGCTTTTCATAAACCACGCACGCTGCTTTTAGATGGCCTAGAATGGAGACAGAACTTTATGGCTTGTTCTCACTCTAAAATAAGCCGAAGAGAGAACGAGCTCAGCTATTGAACCTCAACCATTCACACTGCCTAACTGCTGTCAGGGGTTTAGCTTCCGCTAAGTGGTCATTTATAGCGAGGATTTTATGCACCACGGAGCAATAGCACATGCTGGGCATCATTGACAACAGGAAGGATGGACAAGACAGTATCAGAACCAGTTCCCCAAATGCTTTGCAGCTGCCTTCTGCATGTGTGATGCTTCAAACCATCTTGTACAGCCTAACGCCATTCTACAGAGAAGGCAATGCACAGTCTCCACGCCGAGAGCTCTGTCTCAGGCGCTCTAAACCGGAAAAGTGTAGGTGCAAAAAAACCCCACGTCTTATGGCCAGATGGTCCTAACATGAAATGCAGCAGAAGCCCAGTTAGGAGTCAAATGAGGCGATGAACCCAGTCTGCACGGCATGCACTCACGGCAGGAAGCAGTTCCTAGCACATTCTCATCTAGGGAACAGGGGTAGATGATGCACCATCTGAAAGAAGAGGCCAAACAGACTGTTCCCAAAGTACTCCAAAGTGTCGCAGAAGAAGGAACTTTCTGCTTGGCAGAGTAGGGGTCGCACACGTCACTTCCCTCCTCTCTGTTCTCAGCCACCAGCAGCCATCCACGCAACATCCTCGCTCCACGCAAGATGAGACCATGGTATATGTACTCTGTAGGGAAAGGTAACCTGCATACTCTTACAAGAAATTTCCATAATAGAATTATACGGTGTTGTTTAAATAATATCATAAATTAATCATAAAATAACTGTATAACGTAAAAGCATCACAGATAATATGAAATATATATCAAATATGTATAATAAACATAATATCTAATATATGATAACAAAGTTATAATTTATGTTAATTTATAAAATGTTATCACAGCAAGTTATTATATCAAATGTTTGCATTGAAAAATACCATAATTTCCTTTTGCTCAAGTAAAAAATTACTACGGAGGGGGATAAACACTGGAAGTCTGCGGAAATTTTGGGGCAGGAGCTAGCATGGCTCATTGTCAAGGCTTTAAATTAGATATGACAGGGGAAGGGGAGATAACTGGGCCTGTCAGGAATAAATCCCTCTACCCGGAGGGGGCTCCAGGAGCAGTGGGAAGTCGCAGCCTCTGCCAGTCGGCTCTCCCAGTGCCAGAGCTCAAGGCGGGGCACCAGGCTCTGATGTGCACCTTCCTCTAGAAAGAGCAGAAAGTCTTACCCGGAGCTCAGAGCGGGACACTGCAGACAGAGGCAATGCAGGCTTCCTGGGATGGCTGGAAACTCCATCCAAACCCATATCATGCAAAGCCATAGCTGCCTCAGGATTTGGGGACAGGACCAGAGGACCACAGCTATGCTGGGGTGGAGGTGTCAGGAGAAGGGAGAAAGCAGACAACAACAGCCCAGAGCTGTGTCACAGAGGGGTAGAGAGTTGTGCCATCCGTACCTCACACTCAGTTTTCCCTACGAGCTCTCTTGCACGGCTACAGGAGGGCAGGAGAGGGGAGGGCAGCCATACTTACTCTTGAGGTCTTGGATGAAGGCCACTGGCTTCATCATGTTGCCACTGGTGGCAAAATCCTGGATCATGTCGTTCTGAATAATGCACAACACGCAAAAGCCTCCTTGGTGACCTGGAGCAGGAGAGGAGAAGCTAGGATGTTGGGGACAAACCCAGTGTCGTCCTCAAACCAGGACGCCCAGGAGAGATGGAGGCAGTACAGGGGCCAGGGGATCTCTGGTCCCACACAGCTCAGCCATGCTCAGTTTTCCCTATGAGCTTTGTGCTACCGTAGAGCTCTGGGGCATCCCGGGTACCCAGGAACCAGCACACGCCACTCACTCCAGTCGCAGTCCCAGCCACTGCAACCTCCCCAGAGGAGACAGCATCCATGGGGATGGAAACCGGGTCACCAGTTTCCTCCACCGGGTGGAGGAGCCCACAGCTCGGCCCTGAGGGGCACATGCCACAGGAGCCCTACAGACGCCGCTGCGAGTCCCGCATGCTCCTCTTGATCACAGCTCAGAGCAGCGCCCACCAGACCCCTTTCAAAGCCACCCATCAACAGCACCACCTGCCTGTACGCAGCCTTCTGCCCTGCCCTCAGGCAGTCCCCACAGACAGGGGCTCTTTGGGACCCCCAGCTCAGCCCCCAGCAAGCCAGCAAACCCCCATGGCCCCATGTTAGTCCTGCTTACACCCAGCAGAGACAAAGCCTCCCTACACACAAGGATGCAGAGCTCAGGAACACTACTACAGCCCGGAAAAGCGAGCCGTATGCAGGAACGACCTCTCCATGGAGAAAGGGGCAGGAGGGAACAAGGAAGGCGCATCCTGACACCCACACAGCCCTCGGCAGGACCCCCTGCAGAGGTGCTGAGCGCGGCACTGGCAGCAGGGCAGGCGGGTGCTCGTCGTGCCTCCTCACCACCGGCATGGCCCCCTCGGCCCTGCCGCCCACTGAGCCAGCCCTCCCCACTCACCCCTGCCGCTGTGCTCCTTGGAGAGCAGGGAGTTGGGGAGCGGTGGCATGGGCGTCGGGCACTGCACTGTGGAGCTGAAGGGAGCTGGTGTTTCCTCTGCTCTAGGCTGCTCTATGGTCTCAGGACCCCATGTGTTGGATCTGCTCTGGTGTCTCCTGTCAGTGAGGACAGAGGGATGCTCTCTGAGCACACTGTGCTCTTCACACAAGTTTTCATGGCTCGCACATGCCTACGCTTCGTGAGCGATGTTTACTTGCATAAGACAATTTGTCTTGTCACTCCAAACTAAGTCCTGGAAACCCTCCCTCAGCTTTTGTCTGCAATAGAAAAGGCTGGAAACACTGGAAAAAGGTACTCAGTCCTCATCACTAGAAGCTGCATGAGATTAAAATCCCAAAGAAGCCAAGAGTTCGTCTCCAGCACAAAGACTCTTGACAGCACTTTGTCTTCACAGGCTGAGGTGTCCTGGACAGACACAACCATCTGAAAGCCTTGGAAACAAAACTCTTCATTACAGGTTTGATACATGGTCCCCTGAAAGGCAGGACATAGAGGGAAACCAGGGAAACAGCTGCTCTCAGAGAGAAATACAGATCAATACTGCCATGCGGCACTTTACATCCTCAGGACAATTCCTGTTGATAGCTAGGAAGTGGAGAGAATGAAGAATTAGCGTTGTTCCAGCAGGAACACCAGGATCCTGAGGAAGCTGGGGTTGCCTCTCACCCCACCCAAAATGACTGTCCAGAGCTCCTCCGCACTGCAGCTCACCACTGCATATGGGACGTGGCTTTTGACTGCTGGTCATAGGAGTTATTTCATTGACAACTTCATAGCTAGGAAGGTTCACCACCTCCAGGGTAGACAACAGCAGGAACAGAATTCTCCTGTGAGCTAACGTCTGCACTTCTCAAAGCCTTCCAAATATTTCATCGAAAAGAAAAAATTACTTGCTTAGAAACAAATGGACAATTTTCCAAATGCTGGGTGATTCAAGGGTATGGCAAGGAAAGAAAAAAAGAACCAAACAAACAAAAAGGTAAAAATAAAGAAAAAGCATCAGTTTCATGATGGTGTGAAGAAACAGGAAGATGCAAGGCTCTCATAAAAGTCACTTCTACACAGCTGTGGAAAACCTTCAAGAAAATTCTTTCAGTTAGAGGTGCAATCTCCACTATCCACTCTACATCCTCTTCTTTCCAGGTGCCAATATCCTGACAGCCCTGCGGGACATGCCCAGCTCCAGATCAGCCCGGTGACGCAACAGCACAGATTCCATCCCCCAGGCTCCCACGGCCTCTAGGATGTCATTGTGCATTTCCACACCGACCCTGTGGTCTCCCCAAGGCCAGCTGGCAGCTGGCACCACACCCTGTCTTGCCGGGTTTCTGCCTGCCATCGAGGTACGGCAGCAGCTCCCGCTCCTCCTGGTGCTCCTACCCTGCGGGTAACCCCCGAGCCGGCTCTGCCCGCCAGTATCGCCCCCATCAGCCCTCTTGGCTTCCCCCAACAGAGAGGTTGCCTCTGCGGCTGCTGATGGCATCGCAAGTGCCCAGCGTGAGCTTCACCGCCCCCGCCACGCCGTCACCGGTCACTGCCAGCGTGCTGCTGGGGCACTCCGAGCCTGCCCAGGCCCAGCCCAGCACCCACCAGCTGGCGCGGGCCAGCGTCTGGCAGGGGGTGCACGGGCCCCTGGGTGTCCTAGGGCAGGTGGGGCACATCCCCCACGGGGTGCCACTTCCCCCTGTGGCTGCTCCCTGTCCTCGTGCCTGCAGCTGGGGACAGCAGGTGGTGACAGGGCTGCTGGTGCCCCACCAGCCCATGGGGTTGGGACCATGGGCCGTGGCCCACCAGGAGCCCCTGTCCACCATGGCTCAGCATTGGGGGCAGGGCCTTCCTATGGCCCACACCCTGAGCACCAGCATCAAGAAGGCGCTGGAGGCCTCTGAGAATGACGTGGTGGTCATCAAGGGCAGCGGCCCCGACACCAGAAAAAAGCCCAAAGGTGAGTTTTGGGGGGGATGGCAGAGCCCGTGGGTGGGCATCCCATGCCCAGGAAATCTTGCATTGCCACGGGGTCTGGCTGGTTTTGATTGCTCTGTCAGCAGGGGTGACCATCCTGGACACCCCGGAGAAGCCCCTGGTCCTGCCCGAGCTGCGGCCACACAGCTTTGCCGAGGCCTTCCCCGAGCTGGCAGGGGACAACCTGCACTTTCAGGATGAGCACGAGCACTTTCAGGAGTTCAACGTGGACATCACCGACATGCTCGCCTGGCCCGACACCCTGGAGGGCGAGGACACCGTCCCTGATGCCCTCGACATCTCCACCAGTCTCACCAGCACTGCCTTCCCCAACCAGCCCTGCCAATTCTCTGAGTACAGGGCAGAGGGTGACTGCCCTGAGGAGCAAGTGGTGGTGGCGATGCTGGGAGAGGCCTACCCCTTCTTAGGGGTGGCAACGTCCCCCTTGCTGGACCCCAAGGGGACACAGGGCAGGGTGGGAACAGTCCTCCCCACCTGGCTGCCACTTTGTCCTGTAGAGACTTGTGGGGACAGTCCCATGGAGAGTCCCATGAAGGATCGTCCAGAGAGTCCTCTGCTGAACTTCTCAGCTGCCCCCCAGCACCATCTGCCCAGCAAGGCCCAGCTGGTGCAGGAGGCACCGCACAGGCAGCCCCGGGTGGTTTTGAGCCGCTTGCCGCTGCCGCCGAGCATCGTCCCCCACTGGGTAGTGCCCAGATCGGGGAAGGCGGGCAGAAAGCAGGCCAAGTGCCCCGTGCCAGAGGGCACCCCAAGAACGGAAGAGACCTCCTCACGGGACAATATCCCACCCAAGAAGAGAAAGAAGATGGTGGTGTGCCAGGTGGTCAAACACTCAAAAACCCTGGGCGAGGGAAAGCTGAAGGGGGACGGTGCGGCAGCTGGTAGCAGCAGGCAGCATGTGGGCAGCAGCAAGAGGAGGGCATGCCATGGCAACGACGTGCCCACCAGGCAATCCCGAACCCTGGGGGATGAGCAAAGTGCCCCACACCCCCCCGGCCACTGTTGATGGGTTGATAGGGAAGGTGGGGAGCACAAATCCCTGTGGCATGCGACCCGCACCCAGCCACTCCAGCCCCAGCCCTCTACCACGTCTCGCTTTCCTTCTTAAGTCATTAAAGGTTTGATGTTTGTTTCACATTGCTTCTACCTGCGGCCATTCGTGCAGCGGGAGGTGGGGGGGTTAATGCAGCCCCTGCCCCACACATAGAGCTGCCCCTCCACCTCTTCACTCCAGGATATGAGGAACCCCCCCAAGATTCCAGAGGGAAAACCAGCAATGTGCTTCAGGACAGATACAGAGGAAGAGAAAAAGAAGAGAAAAAGAGGAGCAGGGAGCAGGACAGAGGGAGAGCAAGGGGAAACACAAAAGGGCCAGGAAGAACGGCAGAGAAAGAGAGGGGCTTGGAAACTAGAGCAGGGGCAGGGAGCAGGATACAAGAACAGCCCGAAGAGAGGCACAGGGAAGCAAAAAAGTGAGACCAGTGAGGCAAAGGCTGTGGGGGCACAGGCACGGGGAGGGACCCGCACGCAGCAGAGGGGTGACATGGCCCCCAGGCCCCAGGACTCAACGCAGTTCCCACTCTTGATGCCGCCAGGAGAATGGTACAGTTCAGATGCTTCTGTCTCTGCATCTCTCAGCTCTTACAATGGTGAAGCTTCCCAGACACACAGCCTCACACGCCCGCACACACACTGCATGGCCGTGCCGCACCTTTGGTTCCACATACAGACCCTGTGGCGCACGGTGGCCACCTGGCCTGCTGAGGACTACTCATAGGGACCCTTCCTCACCCGCAGGGGCCGGTGGCCTCTTGTCTCCGGCTGGGGGCAGCTTCCAGATGGATGCCCTTTCTGTCCTTCTCCAGCCGCTTTACCTTTTCCTGATCCTTCAACTGCAGCCTCAGCCACAGGCAGCCAACAACGTCCCTGGGGCACGTCATCAGTGTTTTCCCATGCGATGAAAATAAAGAGATTTCTGGACGTGCATGAATAGCAAGCGGAGAGCTATTGACCTTCCAAACCAGCAGAACTCGATTTGCATTTTTTCAGTGCTCCCTCTCAGGCTGTGCATTTACTCACTGACGTCTGTCCACCCTCACACTTTGTTCCGTGACACACAAAGAGATGGACTCATCTCAGACTCCTTCTGCATGACTTCTCGTACCACAGCCCTACCCTTGGAGTGATATTTCTTCCTCCTCATGGCCACTCTCCACCTTCCAAGCTGCACTGTGTGGCAGTGTTTCCCTCTCCTGCAGTTCCCAACCTCCAAGGAAAGCTCCACCAGCTGGGAAACAACCTTTAAGCAGCCATCCCAGCCCATCAGCCTTCTGGTGGCCTTTCACCAGACCAGACAGAAGCAGGCTCACCATGATGTCCCAAGGCTGCCAGCCTTTCAGCTTCTTGTATAGACACGACCAAGCTGTGTGCCTGCTGCTGTCCCTTCACGTACTAATGTAGAAGAGACGTGAGAACCAAAATATAAGTCCCCTTCCTGGAGTGAGCCTGGGTCCTTCAGCAGAGGGCATCTCCCAGTCAATGTGCCACCCAGGGGCCTTCTGCCGGCCTGTCAGAGACACTGGCAGACGTGAGCTTAAAAGCACAGAGCCCAGCCATGAGCCAAGGGCTGACTTGTCAGCTCTCTTAGAAAGAAGGGACCTCACAGTCCCTTTCCCAGCCACATTCCTGCTGTAGCCTGTCCCCTCCAGAGGCAGAAGTGACCTCACAGCCCCTTCACCGCCATTGCCTTCCTCCTGGATGATGAGTTCCTGAGACCCAATTGACCCCATGATCCCGTACCCACCCATCACCCTCCTTGTGGCCCAGTCTCTGAGCAGATAAAAGGGAGCTTCTCTCATCAAATTTATCTCACAGATTTCCTGCCAACGGTTTGAGGGGAGAAACGTTCCTCAGAGGAGCTGCTGTATTTATACTGGTGCATTTTGTATCTCACCTTCTGCCTGTTTCTTCTTCTTCCTCCGTCTGTTCTGTCTTCAAAGAGCTCTCCAAGGAAAAGATTCCTCGAATCCTAGGACGGCGCAGGTTGGAAGAGACCCCTGAACAGCATTGTCCTGGGTCTGGCTGGGAGGGAGTTAACTTTCTCCATAGCAGCCCCTACACTGCTGCGCTTCCTACTCGTGCCTAGAAGGGTGTTGGTCCTGCACCAATGTTTTGGCTATCGCTGAGCAGTGCTCGCGCCACGTGAAGGCTGTCTCTCCCACCCCCTCTGAAGGTAGTACACTTGGGGCGGTCAAGTGGTTGGGCTGGGCCCTGAATTGACCAAAGGGATATTCCGTGCCATATGACATCATGCTCAGCAAGAAAAGCTGAGAGAAAGGATGGGGAAGGGGATGATATTCATAATTAACACATTTGTCTTCCAAAGAGACTGCTATATGTATAGAATCGTTGCCTCCCAGGAGGTAGCTGATATTGTCTCCTGACAGGAAGTAGAGGAAACAATCTCATCTGGTTTTCCTCTCCTTCTGCGTATGGCCTTTGCTTTTTGCTTGCTTCTTTTTTTTTTTGTCCTCACACACACAGACTGTCCCCCTCTGTCAAGCTACTTTTATCTTTACCCATGAGTATTTTCACCTTCTTTTCTCCCTTTGTCATGCTGAGGAGGAGCGGTGAGAACCTCCCATGGCTTGGTGTGCACCTGATGGCCAGCCATGTGTAACCCACCACAGTCATCTTGCCCAACTCTCCTGCTACCAAGAGTGCTAACTAGGTGAGATTCTGCAAGGGCTCCCCACAACTTGGCATCATCCACAAAGGAGGGGAAAGTGCATTTTCTCCCATCATCCAGAGGGATAATAAAAATGTTCCCTACTTCTTGTCAAGGGCTGGTCTTTGAAGGATGCCACTAGGAATTGGCCGCCAGGAGGACTTTGTAGCACAGATGACATCTCTCCTCAGCAATCAGCCAGCTTCCCACCCACCACATCGTCCACTTCTTCAGCCCGGCTGGCAACAAGCTGACTCTAAGGAGACTACAGAAGACCATGTCAAAGGCCTTGCTAAAGTCTGGGTACACAACATCCCCTTCTTTTCCCTCCCACATGTCTTCTGCGATCCCTTTCTTGTCCTTCAAATGCCTGCAGATGGCTGCAGGAGGACTTGTCATATCACCTTCCCTGGTGAGGCTGACCAGTCTGTAATCATCCCCATCCTCCTTCCTGCCTTTTTGAAAACTGTCTGCCTTCTCCAAGGCCCCAGGAACCTCTCTGACAGCTCTGGCCTTTCCAAGGTGTTGGAGAGAGGTGTCACAATGACACTGGCCAGCCTTCTCCATCTCCCTGACACCAAAAGCCTTCTCACTATGACACACTTCCAGAGGAGTGCCCAGGACACAATTCTTACCTGTCCAGGCCCTTCGGGTCACTTCAAAAGAGAACCATAAGGGATTTCTTCCAACAAGCCCACAACTCCAACGGCATCTCTCTGCAGCTGACAGCTTTCCTAAGCTGTTTTTGTCAGTTCCTCCTGACCCCCAATCCTTTCTTCTCCTCAGGCTGGAGATGAGAGGATTGAGCAGGGGTGAGGTGCGTGTTGAAAGAGGGCTTTGTTAAACTCTCTCCGGAGGGCTGTTCTGGGCATCCCACTGACAGTGAGGAGAGTGCCGCAGAAAGGAGTGGCTCCAGGGAGATGAGAGGAACCAGTGGAGAAGGCCTTCTGCCTGCCCCTGCTGGGCAGGAGAGCTGCCCCCAAGTGCAGCTCTGATGCACTCACAGGATACCAGCATGAACAGGAAGGGCAAGAATGGGTCTAAAAAGCAGGTTATGAAAACAAAGTCCATGAGTGTCATGGTTTCACGTCAGGAGAGTTTCAGCATTGGTGCAAACCCACCGAATCATAGAGTCATAAACAGGCTTGGGTTTTAAGGGACCTTTAAAGGTCATCTTGTCCAACCCCCTTTGCAGTGAGCAGGGACATCTCCAATGAGACAGGTTGCTCAGAGCCCTGTCCAAGCTGACCTTGAATGTCTCCAGAGACTGGGTACCTACAACCTCTCCAGGAGACCTGTTTCAGTGTTTCACCTGCACAAGAAGAAGTGGTCCAGTATGTGGGGAACACAACATGTATCTGGGACAAGAAGGAAATGATTGCTGTAGATGACAGAATCCCCCTAGCCAAGGTGCAGCCTTCTTCTGGAGACAACCCTTCCAGTTCACGAGCCTTGCAGAGAGCAGGGGGTGGCATACAGCCCAGTACTCCTCGTAGGATATGGCCACCAGCAGGAAACACTGCGTACATGCCAGAGGTGCAGGAAAGAGCACTACCATTGCTGTGAGCAGAGACTGTGCTGTCCCCAGTCGGGGGACAGTCAGGGTGCTGGAGCAGGTTTCCAAGTTTTCCGCAGCATCAACATGACGAGGAGGGTGTTCCCAACCCCAGTGATGGGGTAGGTCATGAGAAAGAGAGGAGGAAGAGACTTTTTCTGAAGGTTGAGGACATCTATTACTTAGGGCATTTGCTTCCCTGTTAGGTGCTTAAAAAAACCTGTGATCGATGTTCAGAGAGGTGAAACATGGAGGGTGTGTGCCTCCGGCTACATTCCTACTCCCTAGACATGCTCTGTGCTTTGTGAAAGGTGAGAAATGCCATCTTCTAGAGGGCGATGCCGCTCAGGCCTGCAGAACCCTTTCTGACTGCACAGGTGAGATGCCCCACAGAGGCGCTTCTGTCACACTGTGTAATAAAAGGGACAGGCCATGAAGAGAGGGGAGGGTGAGGTAGCACACAGGCTGTTCCTGGAGACACACCCAGCACTATCAGGGCTCTGGCAGGGCTGTTCAGAGACACGAGTCCTTCCCTGTCACGGGCAGAGGCCCTGCTGCAGACTCCATGGCCTCCTGTTGCCACTCCCGGAGGCCGGCAGCACCTCAGCCCTGCGCTGTGTCTCCCTGCTCGGCACCTCTCTGAGATGCCCCACGGCATGAGGAATGGACACAGGGACCTGGGGTCAAGGAAGCTCACCCCAGGGCTGCATTCAGGGGGTTTCCCAGGGGACGTTACTCTCCGAGTGAAGTGACCTCCAGCCACTGTCTGTCCCACAGGCCTTCATGGAGGCCCCAGCAACAGCTGATGGTGTTTGTGCTCACTCAGGTTAATCTCACCACACGAACATCATGCTCATGCCTGTGGTTGTTATTAGCCAGGTGTGTGACCATTGCCCTGTGGCAGCTTCCCTGGGGTGTCCAGCACACACAGGACCTGACCAGAACCCGCTCTGCTGGTCCTTCATGTCCTGCCCACGAGCCCTGGCTGAGCAAGGGAGCTGCTGCTTGTCTCCACCCTGCACACTTTGCACAATTAAGTTCTACACTGGTGGTGTCATTTGTGGGGAACTTCCCTGGGCATATTCTTGACAGCAACTCTTGGAGAAGCCCTTCCAAACGTCTTTTTGCCTGAGGACCTTCAGGCACTGCCCTGAGGACATTCCCTGCTGTGATGGAGGTGCTGTTAGGGAGACCAGCTCTGTCAGAGAACTGACCCGTCCCTGCCCCTGCCTGTGCTCACAGGGCCGCCACACCACAGCAATGTGAGAGAGCTGCCAGAGCAATCGGGCCTTCCAAGAAGGCAAAGGATCAGAATGGAAAATGTGGAAACGGAAAGAAAGCAGCTCTGAGAAGACCAAGGCTGGTTCTCCCTCCTCTTCCTCCCTCTCCTCTCTCCTCTTCTTTCCCCTTTGCCTCTGCACACAGGCATTGCCCTACAGCTCCAGAGAGGGCTTCATAGGAAGGATTTTGAGCAAACAAGTCACTGGAAAGTTCTTTATTTCTTTCAAATAGACAGAGAGCACAGGGCCTCATTTACATAGTCTGCGGGCCTCACAAATTTGGAAAGATGCATCATTAGGAACAGCACAAATGACAAAATTTCTTTGTGGCCATCAGTATAAGAAGTAAAGCAAAGCAAAAAAACCCCAAAACCACAACCATACCCAACAAACCTACAGGAGATGGACTTGGCCTCTAATGAGTTACATTATGAGTGATTTGCAGAAGACAAATTTTATTGCTTTTGAAAATCATCTGGTCATCAATTTCCGCAATGCATCCTTGAGCTCCTGGTTCCTCATGCTGTAGATGAGGGGGTTCACTGCTGGAGGCACCACCGAGTACAGCACTGCCACCACCAGTTCCAGAGATGGGGAGGAGATGGAGGAAGGCTTCAGGGAGGCAAACATGGCAGCGCTGAGAAAGAGGGAGACCACGGCCAGGTGAGGGAGGCACATGGAAAAGGCTTTGTGCCGTCCCTGCTCAGAGGGGATCCTCAGCACAACCCTGAAGATCTGCACATAGGACAGCACAATGAAAACAAAACAACCAAAAGAGAACAAGGCACTAACCACAATAAGCCCAAATTCCCTGAGGTAGGCATCTGAGCAGGAGAGCTTGAGCATTTGGGGGACTTCACAGAAGAACTGGCCCACAGCATTGCCCTGGCAGAGGGGCAGTGAAAACGTATTGGCTGTGTGCAGGAGAGCAGTGAGAAACCCACTGCCCCAGGCAGCTGCTGCCATGTGGACACAAGCTCTGCTGCCCAGGAGGGTCCCGTAGTGCAGGGGTTTGCAGATGGCAACGTAGCGGTCATAGGACATGACAGTGAGAAGATAAAACTCTGCTACAGCACAGAAAAAGAAAAAAAATACCTGTGAAGCACATCCTGTGTAGGAGATGGCTCCAGTGTCCCAAAGGGAATTGGCCATGGATTTGGGAACAGTGGTGGACAGGGAGCCCAGGTCAAGAACAGAGAGGTTGAGGAGGAAGAAGTACATGGGGGTGTGGAGGCGGTGGTCGCAGGCTACGGTGGTGATGATGAGGCCGTTGGCCAGGAGGGCAGCCAGGTAGATGCCCAGGAAGAGCCAGAAGTGCAAGAGCTGCAGCTCCCGTGTGTCTGCGAATGGCAGGAGGAGGAACTGGGTGATGGAGCTGCCATTGGACATTTGTTCACCTTCAGTGTGGGGGACTGTTGAAAGAGAAGACATTGACAAATTAAGGCAGACTGAGCCAATCCCATTCTTTTTTTCCCCAAAAATCTCCCCGCGATGACTTCTCCTTTGTAATAATTTCATTCAGCTCCTTTTTGTGAGATCAGGTTTGTGCTACTGAGGGCACTTTCCTTGCAGGGGCAGAAATCCTTCTTTTTCCCATTGCCTTTCGCCTGAACACTGCTGAGCCCTGAGGGACAAAAGTGCTCTCTGTGCCCTAGTGCAGAGTCAGGAGAGCTGCTCTGCACACCAGTGACCTGCCGGGCACCACCCAAGTGTCCTGTGCTTACACCTCCATTGGACAATGGTCCCCCTGACAATGTCCTTGAAGAAGAAAATGGACTATTGTTACTGTTTGGGGAAGGATCCAGTTTCAAAGTCGGTTTCTCCCATCTGGTTTCTCTTTCCCTGTGCAGCGGAGCAGAGAGGGATGCAGACGGGTGGAGTGGCTCTCTGCTGCCTGGAGCTGCCCCTGCCAGGAGCTGCTTCTCTGTGCCCAGGTCTCCTCCCTGTCCCTGCTCCCAGAGCCCATCCTACGCGCTGGTGGCTCAGCTCTGCCCTGCAGACCCCTCCCGGCAGCAGGGCACTGCCCAGGGGCATCTCCCTCTTTGTGGCTCCTCAGGAGGAGATGAGAGAAAGACCGATGCTGGAAGCAAAGGTGCTGCTGGTGCTGTGTGTAGGGAGAGGGGTGGGTGAAGGCACGGTCGGTGAAGGTGTGGTTTCTGGCAGATCTGCTGATCCTTTAGTGTAAGAGTTTAGTGATTTATTAAAACTAGACAGCTGCTTTCCCTTTTCCCTTCAGAGAATGCTGTAGCACAGACCATGGAAAGGTCTTCATCTTTAAGGTAGACCTGCCCTGGGCTTCCTCTGTAAATGCTGCCTCTGCCAGTGTTCTGGGGGTGATCTGGAGCTGTGGGCAGCCCTGACCCATGCAGCACCCTCTTGAATGCAGTAGGACCCTTCCCTGACAGCAGTTGCTCCTTCCACCCACAGCTTTTCCCTTCAGAATCTTCATGGAGAGGTCCCTGCGCTGGACGAGAGCTGACCCTGGCAGGAGATATGTCCCTGCCCCAGCACACAGCCCCTGGGTGCAGGGACCCAGCTCGGAAGGACAGCCCTGGGCACCCCTGGCTGCACAGCCGGCTTTACACCCTGCAGACGTCCCTGGAAGAAAGGCAGCCATCATGCCCTCTCCCTCTGACAGTGCAGCAGAGAATCCCTGCTTAGGAGCACATCCTCCTCCTCTATGCTATGGAAACTCTGAGAGTTACTCTGACAGATCCTAAGAGGGAGGAACCAGCTCTAGGAGGTCCCTCCAGGAACTGCATCTTTACTTCCCTACAGCTTGAGACTTACCGTGTCAAGGGCTGGGAAGAATCCACCGCCAGTGAACTCTCAGCACCCTCCCGTTGCTGACTGCCTTTAACCTCGCTCTGCCTCACTCCCCTTTGGTGCCCGCAGGCAGCGCCCGCAGCCCTGCTCCTGGGCAGAGCTGTCTCTCTGCAGTGCTGCCCGCTTGCCATGAGCTCCCTCCATGCCAGGAGCCCAGCCCAGCTCAGACGCAGAGGACCAGCCTAAGGCAGCCCTTTCTCTGCCCCCTGTGGGCTCCCTCCAGGTGTCCCCGGGGCTCCAGGGGAACCTGCCGGGAAACAGGATGAAGCAATCACTAAGCTGGGGAGAGGCTCTTCCTTCCTGCACTGTCATTTCGTGTACCAGGAAAACAGTGAGTCTCAAGAATCATATTTTCTCATCCCATCATTTGTCAGGACACCCAGACAGGGATAGGGAGTAATCGCCTTTATCCCTCCTGCTGAGGGAAGGAATTCAGCCGAGTCAATCAAGGCATCTCATCCCGGCTCTGTAGCCCTCGGGCCAGAAGGGGACTCAGCTCCCTCCCATTCCTGCCACAAACCTGCAGGAGGTGGGATTCTTCTTGCCTCCGTTCAGGTGTGCACAAGATGAGCACCTGCAAGTGAGCTGTTTGTGTCCACTCCCTTGCTAATTAATGGAGAGTGAGGGAGTTGTTCAGGTGGGAACACCTGGTGACATTTGAGGTGACACCAGAGTTTGCCCAGGATATGTGCAGGTGACTGCAAGCTCTAATGCAGCAATGCTGAGACACAAGGCAGCATCTGGGGGCAACATCCTGGAGCCTGGTGAGGAATTTCTTTGGTAGATGGAAATGAAAGTAGATGTTACATTTGGGACAGACAAAACCTTCAATATTCCTTACATCCACAGCACCCACAGAGGTAGTCAGCTGACCAAATGCAGCTAAGTCCCTCTCTTTCTCTTCTCTGCCAGCTGTATTTCCTAGATCTCTGCTGACTGTAGTGGCAGGTGTCTCATGGACATTCCCCCATTGCTCAACCTAATTCAGGACAGCTCCTCAGTGGCCACATACGGTTTGTTGTGCCACCTGAGATGCCAGCGCCCTCCAGAACAACTGCAGGTTGCTGGCACAGACAGCACAGCACCTACGGGAAAGCCATTCCTGATCAGAGCAGATGCATGACAGACACCCCAGAGAGCACTGCAGACAGATTTGGTTCCTTTGGGCAAGCCTATGTGGCAGCCCAGGCAGGTTTGGTTTCTGTCGATCAGCAACCGAAACCCACCACTGCAGTGAGGCCCAGTCCGACCCATCTCCACCCAGTTGATGCAGAGCAGGTCATGAACAAGAAGCCCATCACACCGAGGGCTCAACTCATTTGGCTGCTCCCGGACTCTGCTGAGTCTTCTTCCAACAATCCTTTGCTGAGCCCCTCGGTGATATAACCAAGGAACAGGCAACTGATTGTCACAGTGCTCCTCTATCACAGCATCTCCACACCCAAGGACATTTTCAGCAGCACCTTGTCCTCCTGGAGATCAACTTCCCCTCCAGCACAGCCCTTTGGGAGCATCAAAGCCTTTTCCTGGCAGGGCTACGGAGCCCAGCCCTGCTTTTCTGGCCTCTGGGTGAACAGGATTTTCACTTTTGGTGCTTTCACATTGCTGCCCTCCGTCCACTCCAGCATGTCTCTGATCTCAAGCAAAGCATTGCACATACTGGGTCTTGGGGACTTGGTACTTAGTGACAAGGCTGAGCGTGGCCCCAGTGCTCCAGCCGAAGTGATGCAGTGCACCAAAAGTGCACCAAAAGTGCACCAACACCCTCAGCCTGGGGCACAGAGCAGAGGAGCTGGAGTCCCATGTACTACCACAGAGTTTTGATACTGGTGGAAGAAATGGCGAGGAGTGCTGGGAAAGCTCCAGCTGCTAGTTGTAAGAGACAGACTGTAAATTCCCTGACAAGGGGCAGAAGGCCCTCCAAGCCTTCAATGGAAAGCCTCCAACACTCGCAAGGAAATAAATAATGCAGGCCTGGCCTTCAAAGAACTGATAAGGCTCACAGTTCTAGCACCGGAAAGTGTGGTAGAACTGTCTTGTGAAGACAAGATAGCTCTGCCACTCGTGTGGTGAGCTTGCTAGTTCTCAGTTCTCAAGGCCATTGTGTCTGAGAAGTGACCTTTGCTTCATTATCCATGAAATACATATGAAAGTGCGCACACCCCTGCATATGATAATGAAGATTATAGAGATCATGCTAAACATGTATGACTATAGTTCTCTCCCCACCAAAATGATGCTACATGTCAGCCAGGAGGAGGAGACATCTGAGATGGAACTACCCCATAATGAGTGGGGTGGGCCGTGCTAATTCGGCAAACATAAAAGGGGAGGAAGACGAGTATGATGGGGGTGGATTTACAGGAGGTTGCTCCTACAAGACCTCCCCTGAGTTTTGGCTGTCTCAATGCTGAAACTGGGATTGGTGAACTCTTCATCTTTTCCTGCTGTCTTTTCTTATGGAGCTCCTCTGTGGGATGTGCAAGAGGTTGGGTGAGTCCTTTGTGGATGAGGATCAGAGGAGAGGCCTCTTAGTGTGGGAAACACAGCACCTGCAATCAGGATAAGGAAGCGGAGAAAGGCTTATTCAAGAAACCCAAAGAATTGCCAGGTCTTATTGCGGATTTTAATGACCGTGGCACGCATTGGAAGAGGAGCACAGCAAGATGCACACTGTCCAGCAGGTGTCTAACCCTAACCCTACCCTGCCCGAACCGTAACCTAACCCTGCTCTGAACATAACCCTGACCTTATCTTAATCCTAACCCTAATCATTGCCTGACCCTAGCTCTACCCCAACCCCAGGTCATAACCCTCAACTCTAACTGTAACCCGCACCCCAACCTTACCCTTACCCTAACCAAACCCCAACCTCAACCTATTTGAAATCTAACCCTAAACCACGTGAACTCTAGCTCTAATTTAAGCCTGAACCTGAAACTTAACTAACCCTGACCTAACACTTATCTTAACCCAACAGCACATGTGTAATGAAATCTGTATCATCCTATCAGGCAATGATTACCATGGTAAGTTTGTCACAAAAGAAACAAACTTGAGCATAGTGGGAGCACAACTGGGATGGACAGACAAGCTGGTATCACCTTGTCAGTGCTGTCTCAAGGCCTGAGCAGTCGCCTTTCACTTCCTCATGATCTGGAGGCTGGAGGCACCACTGTGTGTCACCCAAGTCAGACCCTTGGGTCAGATGAACTGTTTTTCAGTTCTCATATACTGTGTTCCTTGTTTCTCCATTGACTCTGACAAGAGCTGAGTTACCTAGATATCCAGGCTGCAAATGGCATATTCCTCATGCAATGACCACTTGACCCCACCTCAAACTGAGATTCTTAAACATCTCTCAGCTGAGTCCCTTCTCCATAAGAAGCCACCTGCTGTTGTGGTGCTGCTTGATTGTAGCTGACACCCTTCAGGTGTGCCCAGCAAGAAGCCCTTCTGCTCTGGGAAGGGGGGCAATGTGAAGGGAGGGCTGAGCTCCCCAGGCAGCAAGAGCACTGCTCTGCTTCTGTGAGGGCTTGCAGGGTTGGGATCAGAGTGAATGGGCCCTCGCCTGCATTTGTAAGCTGTCAGAAATCCAAGTGACAGAGCAGCAGGTTTGGGAACGCTGAATGATTCGGGACTTATGCAAAAGTTATAGATGCCTGACCTGTCCAGGAAAATTGGGTGTCATGGGGATATCACGTGCTTTTAATCACTTTCTTCTCCTTATGATTGAAAGCTGCATAAAGCAGTTTTCTTGCTTGCACAAAAATGTCTTTTAGCACCCTGAAAACTGGTAATTTAAGCATAACCTGCTGCTTCTCTGTCTTGTTTAATTGTGCCATGGATGCATCAGTGTCACTGGATTCTTTGGCAGAGAGAAGCCTGTGTTACTTCTGATGGGATTCACCCTTCACTAGGCAAAAACTGATGATTCAGATCTAAGTCTCCCAGATCTTTGTGTGTGGACGGAGCGTCAGGGGATGAGCTCTCCCATGTGAGGAGAGCTGGGATTAATCTCTCTCACTAAGGTCTAAGAATCAAGTCATACCTTGCCTTGCTTTGGTTTGTTTGCCTCTCCTTGCCTAGTCTTCCCCTTTTTCATCCTTCCCCCCTTTTAACCCTATTCCTTCTTAATGTTCTTATATTAAATGCACCTCTTATGAGATCTGGACAAGGAACGTAAGTAAGGCTGTCCTTAAAGGCACTAGTATTTGTCTCTTTTCTTCCGTTTCTCTCATCTTTCACTAGGTGTTCTATTTAATAAAATCACCTCTAAAAGAGAAAGTCAAATTTCTTTTACCCATATGACAATAAAACCCCCAGTTATTCAGGCTCAAGGACTCTGTCCTCTCTCTTTACAAACCTCCCCTCCGCAAGCGACCCACGTTAGATTTCCAAACATTCATGCCTATCTTGGTCGAGCTCTCCTAATCCTGCAATCGCGTGTATGCTGATGTTTGTAGTCTTTCTCTAGGCTTGAAGTGTCTGTGATGGTGGACAGGCCACCAGCATCCTCTGAGAGCCTGTTGTTTGAATTGCTCTGTGCAGGAAAAATGCCCCAAAGAAAAGGCCTGGAGAGTCACACCAGTGGATCTGGATTCATTCTTCTGGGATTTTCTGACCACTCCAGCCTGCAGGGCTTGTGCTTCACAGTATTGCTGGTCATCTACCTCATGGTCCTCACAGGGAACAGCCTGATTGCGCTCATCACAGTGGTGGACTCAAGCCTCCACAGCCCCATGTATTTCTTCCTGAGGAACTTGTCCTTCCTGGAGATCTGCTACACATCAGTCACTCTGCCAAAAATGCTGGTGGGTTTCCTGCTGGAGGATGGCAGGACCTCCTTCATTGGCTGTGCTGCCCAGCTGTATTTCCTGGTGTTGCTGGGCAGCATTGAGTGCCTTCTCCTGGCTGTCATGGCCTATGACCGCTACATAGCCATCTGTGACCCCCTGCACTACCCCCTCATCATGAGGAGGGGTCTCTGCATCAGACTGGTGGTGGGGTCGTGGGTGGCTGTCATACCAGTGCAAGTAGGACAGAGCTACCAGGTGTTCACTTTGCCCTCTGTGCATCCCATGACCTTCATCACTTTTTCTGTGATGTGCCCCCTGTGCTGGAGCTGGCCTGTGCAGACACGTTCTGGAACCAAGTGACGCTGTACACCATCATCCTGGTATTTGCAATCTTTCCCTTCTCCTTAATAGTTATTTCTTATATTAAAATTATCAGGACAATTCTGAAAATACCTTCAGTTCTGGGCAGACACAAAGCCTTTTCCACCTGTTCCTCACACCTCGCGGTGGTGACACTCTTCTATGGCTCGGCCACAGTCGTCTACTTAAAGCAACAGTCAAGGGATTCCGTAGACACCGACAAATACCTTGCCCTGTTTTACACAATTTTTACCCCAGTGTTTAACCCTGTCATCTATAGCCTGAGGAATAAGGAAGTGAGAATTGCCTTGAAGAGACTCCTACAGACAAAGTGGTACTACAGAGTACGTAAAATCCTCTCAAATAGTCCCAAAAAAGTCCCACTGGGCTACATGGTTGCCTGAAGAAAGGCATCTCATATCTGCTGAAACAAAACCATGTGTCCAGCCTGGCTTTCATCCTCCTCAAGAAAGGGAAAGGTGTCGTGAGGCATTCCTCCTATGTTGTGTCCCACCTTGATATCTTTGTACTCTAGAGCATCTTCAGTGCCCCTGAATAGTTTAATGCAAACAGCTACTTCAAGCTGTGTCTGACCAAATAATGTTAAAGGGAAATAGTCAAAGCATGGTCAGTAGCCATTGATGCCCAGAAAGTGAGACAAGTGGTGAAGAGACGACCAGCCTCACGTTTGAGAAATCGCTTGCTAGACCCCATGGGCTATCTTCTACAGCATCCCTGCATGGAATCGCCTTAAAAGTGTTCAAAGATATGAAGGGCTTCAAAGCATCTCCCCCTGCTATGATGTCTTGCTCTGAGTTGTGTAATTCTTGACTCACCTGACATAAAAATAAAAGATAAAAAGGTCACCAGGAGGACAGTCCAGCACCGGAATGGGGTCCCAGAGAATGGTAGAGTTTCTGTTTGTTGTGGTTTAACACCAGCCGGCAACTAAGCACTACACAGTCGCTCACTCACTTCCCGCCAGTGGGATGGGAGAGAGAATCAGAAGGGTAAAAGTGAGCAAACTCTGGGGCTGAGATCAAGCAATTTAATTGGTAAAGCAAAAGCTGCACACTTAAACGAAGCAAAACAAGGAATTAATTCCCTACTTCCCATCGGCAGGCAGGTGTTTGGCCACCTCCAGGAAAGCAGGGCTCCATAACACCAAACGGTTACTCAGGAAGACAAAACGCCGTAACTCCAAATATCCCCCCCTTCCTTCTTCTTCCCTCAGATTTATATGGCTGAGCATGATGCTACATGGTAAGGGATATCCCTTTGGTCAGTCGAGGTCCACTGTCCCAGCTGTGTCCCCTCCCAACTTCTCGTGCACCCCCAGCCTACTTGCTGGTGGGCTGGTGTGAGGAGCAGAAAAGGCCATGGTGCTGTGTAAGAGCTGCTCAGCAATAACTAAAACATCCCTGTCTTATCAACGCTGTTTCCAGCACAAATCCAAAACACAGCCCCAGACCAGCTACTGTGAAGAAAATCAACTCTATCCCAGCAAAAACAAGCATTTATGTGCTGAATCTGCTTTGCCACTCTGAAACTGTCTCTGGAAAACTAGCCCAGTGGGGTTTTTAGCCCAAATGCATATGCAGTACTGAAGTGTGTTTCCATATTGTCCTGGTTTAGGCCGAGTTGGCCAATGACGGACAACAGATGCTCTCCCCCAGCTCTCACTCCGAAGAGAGGAAGGAAAGAAAGAGATTTATGAGTTTAGAAGGAATTAATCTACTTTAATGAAATACTTGTAATAAAATAAAAAGGAAATAATGAAATAGATACAGTATATAGAAAACTGTATCAAGCTCCCAGGATGATGTCACTGTCAGGCACTGGGGAAGTCCCAGACTGGACTCAATGACGGACAGGAACTGGATTCCAGGTCTGGAGCCAGGAACGCACAGATCGGGGTCAAAGGCAGATTAACACCGAGCATTCCGCCACCTGAGGAACCTGAACGTACACAAGTCCACATGATGGACAGACGATTCCCTGTCCTCTCTCTGCCTAGCCGAACAAGGTAACTTAGAGGAGAGGGGGCTGTAGGAACGTGTTTCTGCCCAGCAAAGCAGGTGTGTCTCCCCACTAACTCCCCCACCTTCCCAGGTACACTTGAAAAATAAGTAGGAGGCTCTGCAAGGGGAACTCAATCATGATGAGGAAGATAATTCAGTGTCCACAGAGGTGTCACCACAGTTAAATCAGACTACACCTCCCATCAAAACATCTTCAGTTAAGGAAAAAAGACCGGTTATTGTTGTAGGTGACTCCCTCCTGAAGGGAACGGAAGGCCCAATATGCAGAACAGACCCACTTCTCAGGGAAGTCTGCTGCCTCCCTGGGGCCCAGGTTAAAGATATAAAAAGAAAACTTCCCTCCCTGGTAAGACCCTCAGATTATTAGCCACTACTAATTTTTCAGACAGGCAGAGATGATATGTTAACAAGAAATGCAAGTGCGATCAAGAGAGACTTCCGGGCCTTGGGATGACTGGTTAAAGGGCCAGGACTGCAAGTCATGTTCTCCTC
This sequence comes from Rissa tridactyla, assembly GCF_028500815.1. Lineage (NCBI taxonomy): Eukaryota > Metazoa > Chordata > Aves > Charadriiformes > Laridae > Rissa > Rissa tridactyla. The sequence continues at coordinate 664,554 of NC_071491.1, read as the reverse complement.
GGTCCTCCCAGTCACAGGGAAGGATGAGGAAAGCAACAGGAAGAGCTGGAAGATCAATACTTGGCTCTGAGCCTGGTGCCAGTGGCAGGACTTTGGTTTTTTTGATCACGGGATGGTTTACATGACACCAGGCCTGCTCGAGACAGATGGGGTACGCCTGTCTCCAAAGGGGAAAAGTATCCTTGCACAGGAGTTGGCAGGGGTCATCAAATGGACTTTAAACTAGATTTGAAGGGGAAAGGGGATGAATCCAGCAGCAGAGAGGCAAGGGTCTTTGATGGCTTAGAAACTATGGCTGCGCCTGGGAATGGTCAGGTAGAAGGTAAGCCTTCTTCCAGCAAAGAGGTGGCAGGACCAGTAGCCCAGCTGAAGTGCTTCTTGTCCTGGGTTGAGCAACACAGGACTAACTTCTCTTCTAATGTCTGGGAAAACGTCACTCTTAGAAGATTCTAATGTCTAAATTCGTGAAAATATTTGCTTTATAGCCAGCTAGGCTACGTGGGATTCAAGGCCTTGGTGTTTTCAAGCCTTGGCAGGTGCAGGTAGTAGGAGGAGTGAGGCCTGGGCATTTGACCCAGGCTGGCCAACAGGATTATTTCATACCATGAACGTCACATTCGATACAAATGAGAAAGTTTGCTGCGTTGTTTCTCTCTCCCTTGATGGCTGTGGTCCAGAGAAAGTCCTTGCCCCGGTGCCGGACCCCTGAGCCCTTCCCTCCCTCCTGAAGCCGTTGCTCTTGCAGTGTCCGACATTTACTCTCCCCTGCTGGGAGTGCACAGCTTCCTACTGATAGAATTGGCTGAGTATAATTCTTGTACATCTTATATTAGTATTGGGATTAATACTGGTGCTTTAATATTGTTGTTAATTATTTAGTCTTATCCTATTAAATCTATTTATATTTCAACCCTCGTGTTTCCTTGCTTTCCGTGATTCCCCTTTCTGCGTGGGGAGGGGTCACTGGGTGATAGAATAGTTGTCTAAATGACAAGAAATTGTTATGGGTTTTCTGAAAACATAACACGTCTACACTAATGCACGCAGCATGGGCAACAAACAGGAGGAGCTGGAAGCCATTGTGCAGCAGGAAAACTATGACGTAGTCGCCATCACAGAAACGTGGTGGGATGAGTCGCACAACCAGAGTGCTGCATTAGATGGCTACAGACTCTTCAGAAGGGACGGGCAAGGAAGGAGAGGAGATGGGGTGGCTTTGTATGTGAGGGAGTGTTAGGAATGTCAAGAGCTTAATGATGGTGACAATAGGGTTGAGTGTTTATGGGTGAGAATCAGGGGGAGGGCCAATAAGACAGATATCATGGTGGGAGTCTGTTATACACTGCCCAACCAGGATGCAGAGGTGGATGAAATATCGTACAAGCAGCTGGGAGAAATCTCATGATCGCTGGCCCTTGCCCTGGTGGGAGACTTCAACCTACCCAATATCAGCTGGTAGCACAATACGGCTGAGAGGGAACAGCCTAGGAAGTTCCTGGAGTGTGTTGCGGAGAACTTCTTGACACAGCTGGTGAGGGAGCTGACAAGGGAAAGAGCCCTGCCGGACCTGTTTTTTGTAAATGGAGAAAGACTTGTGGGGGATGTGACAGCTGGAGGCCATCTTGGGCATAGTGACCATGAAATTATTTTCACTTCTCAGAGGAGCAAGGAGGGTGGTCAGCAGAACTGCCACCATGGACTTCCAGAGGGCAGACTTTGGTCATTCCAGGAGCCTGCTTGACAAAGCCCCTTGGCAGGCAGTCCTGAAGGGCAAAGGAGTCCAGGAAGGCTGGACATTTTTCAAGACGAAAGTCTTAAAGGTGCAGGAGCAGGCTGTCCCCATGTGATGTAAAATGAGACATCAGGGAAAAAAGACAGCCTGGCTGAACAGAGACATACGGTTACAACGCAGGGAAAAAAGGAGAGTTTATGGTCTTTGGAAGAAGGCCACTCAGGAAGGCTACAAGGATATTGTAAGGCTATGTAGGGAGAAAATTAGACCGGCTAAAGCCCAACTAGAACTTAAGCTGAATTTGGATGTTAAGAACAATAAGAAAAGTCCCTATAAACACACTAGTAACAAAAGGAGGACTCGGGAGAATCTCCATCCTTTATCCAATGAAGGCAGTAACATAGCGACAAAGGATGAGGAAAAGCCTGAGGTACTTAGTGCCTTCTTTGACTCCTTCTTTAGTAGTAGAGTGGGTTGTTCCCTGAGTACCCAGACCCCTGAGCTTGTAGATAAGGGCAGGGAGCAGAATGAAGCCCCCGTAATCCAAAGGGAGATGGTGAGGGACCTGCTCCAACAGCTAGACATACACAAGTCTATGGGGCTAGGTGGCCTCCACGCAAGGGTACTGAAGGAGCTGGCAGAAGTACTCACCGAGCCACTTTCCATCATTTACCAGCAGTCCTGGTGAACTGGGGAGGTCCCAGTTGACTGGAGGTTAGAAAATGTGATGCCCATCCACAAGAAAGGACGGAAGGAAGATTTGGGGAAGTACAGGCCTGTCAGTCTGACCTCAGTGCCTGGGAAGGTCATGGAACAGATCATGTTGAGTGCCATTATGTGGCACATGAAGGACAACCAGGTGATCAGGCCCAGTCAGCATGGGTTCATGAAAGGCAGGTCGTGCCTGACAAACCTGATCTCCTTCTATGACAGAGTGACCCGCTTGGTGGATGAAGGAAAGGCTGTGGATGTTGTTTACCTGGAGGCTAGTAAAGCCTTTGACAATGTTTCCCACAGCATTCTCCTGGAGAAACTGGCTGCCCATGGCTTGGAGAGGTGTACGCTTTGCTGGGTAAAAACCAGGGCGATGGCCAGGCCCAACGAGTGGTGGTGAATGGAATTCAATCCAGTTGGCAGCTGGTCACAAGTGGTATTCCCCAGGGCTCGGTATCGGGGCCAGTTCTCTTTAATGTCTTTATCAATGATTTGGACGAGGGGATTGAGTGCACCCTCAGTAAGTTTGCAGACGACACCAAGTTGGGCGGGATTGTCGACCTGCTTGAGGGTAGGATGGCTCCAGAGGCAGATCTGGGCAGGCTGTACCGATGGGCCGAGGCCAATGGTATGAGGTTCCTCAAGGCCAAGTGCCAGGTCCTGCACCTGGGTCACAACAACCCCATGCAGTGATACAGGCTGGGGGAAGAGTGTCTGGAGAGCTGCCTGGCAAAAAAGGACCTGGGGGTGTCAGTTGACAGCTGGCTGGATGTGAGCCAGCAGCATGCCCAGCGTGGCTGAGAAGGACAATAGCATCCTGGCCTGTATCAGGAATAACGTGGCCAGCAGGACTCGAGAGGCTGAGGGCCCTGGGCTCAGTGGTGCAGAGACTGAGGACAGTACAGGAGTAGCCTGAGTGTGCTTGAGGGCTGCTGGTGGAGCTGGTGGAGCTTTCCTTTGTTGTGGAAAACAGCATGAGAAAGAAATAATGCCCCAATATACAGCTGGGGAGGTGCAGACTGGACACCAGGAGAAAGAAATATCACTCCAAGGGCAGTGCTGTGGTGCAACACGCCACCCAGAAAGAGTCTGGATCAGCTTTGTGTTTCAGGGAAGAGCCAGGGAGGATGGAGAGATCTCAGCAAAGGAAGGTGACAGCAAGGTGGCGCAGCCGGGTGGATGACTGCAGCCTGCAGGGAAAGAGGCAGGGGTGATGGGACACCGTAGGACAGCCCGTGGTGGAGATGACATGGGGATGTGGCAAAGCTGAAAGGCCCCTAACAGAGTCAGCCTCTTCATGTCTTGGGCTATGGCTCTTGTCTCTGCCACTGATGCCTACGAGGAGTCAAGTTATCCTTCCAGCACTGGGGTCTCATTGCCTCCTCGTCCATACTTCAGAGCCTGGGAGGTGTCGTACCATAGTGCTGGCCTTGGCATTGCACATCTCCACATCACACTGTGCCAGGAAGAGCCCTGAGGAAGGAGTGAGGGACAGGATCTCCCTTCCTAGGGGCTGGGGGTCAGGCCTTGGCCCTTTGGGCGATGGGGTCAGGCCTTGGCCCTTTGCACTAATGAAACACATCCAGGGTTACTCAGCATCAGAGCCACCTTCACCTTGCTTTTCTCGACCTGTCATCACTGCCTCCAGTTTTCTGCTCTAACCGGACCCTGGGGACAACATCTCAGTGGTGTCCCTCAGTGGGACCCATTAACACTCCAAGAAACTTTGGAGTTTGAACCTGACTTTGACTTCTTGAGAGGTTTTTTCAGCTTCCTCTCAGTGTCTGAGGTTCATGGACTCGGCATCAAACCCACCGGAGGGGTCATTAAAACTCCTTGGGCTGGTCCTCTGCGTCTGAGCTGGGCTGGGCTCCTGGGATGGAGGGAGCTCACGGCAAGCGGGCAACGCCTCAGAGAGACAGCTCTGCCCAGGAGCAGCTCCTCTGCCAAGCGCAGCAGGGCTGAGGGCGGTGCCTGGCTGTCTCAGGGAGATGAGCGAGGCAGAGAGAGCTTAAAGGTGTCAGGATTGGAAGGATGACTGAGAGCTCACTGGAGGAGAAATCCTTGCAGCCCTTGGCACAGTAAGCCTCTGGGTGCAGGGCACTGCAGGTGGAGTTCCTGGAGGCATCTCCTAAAGCTGGCACAGCCACAGCTTATGGGATCTGTAAGGAGGCGGAGGGGGAGGAGGGGTCTTGTTATGAAATGTGAATAGCCGTGAAGCCAGGGTGTGCAGGCAGGGGTGCCCAGGGCTGTCCTCGAGCAGGGTCCCTGCACCCCGTGGGTCTGTGTGCCAGGGCAGGGACTCTGCCGGCTGCCAGGGTCAGCTCTCAGCCTGCCCAGGGAGACCCCCACGGGCATGTGGGGAGAAGCTTTGGAGAAAGAGCAACCACTGGCAGGGGAGGGTCCTGCTGTTGAGAGGGTGCTGCGTGGGTGAGGGCTGCTCACAGCTGCAGGTCAGTGCAGGATGTTCCCTGGGGATTTTTCAAGAAGCACAGCACGGCAGGGGCTACCTGCAAGGGAAGGATCCTGTTCTTCCAATCTTCTACTCCGGGTTGTCTGGGTGGGTGATGGGACAGAGAAATTCATCTCTCAGTTGAGGAGGGGGCACTGAAATTCCAAATCTGTTTCTCTTAGAAGTGAATAATCCAGGGAGGACTGGAAATCAACAACTGAATCTCTGCCCCTGCAACGATACTGCCCTCAGCAGCACAAAGCTGATCTCACAAAAAGATATGAATGAAATTATTCTGAGGAAAGAGAAGTCATTTTGCGGAAAATTTTGGGAAATGGAATAGGATGGGCCCAAAGAAGTCTGCCTTAACTTGCCAAGGTCTTCTCCTCTTTCAACAGTCCCTCATACCCAGAGTGAACAAATGTCCAATGGCAGCTCCATCACCCAGTTCCTCCTCCTGCCATTCGCAGACACACGGGAGCTGCAGCTCTTGCACTTCGGGCTCTTCCTGGGCACCTACCTGGCTGCCCTCCTGGCCAACGGCCTCATCATCACCACCATCGCCTGTGACCACCGCCTCCACACCCCCATGTACTTCTTCCTCCTCAACCTCGCCCTCCTTGACCTGGGCTCCATCTCCACCACTGTCCCCAAAGCCATGGCCAATTCCTTCTGGGACACAAGGGCCATCTCCTATGCAGGATGTATTGCACAGGTCTTTTTCTTATTTTTCTGTGCTGCAACAGAGGTTTATCTTCTCACTGTCATGTCCTACGACCGCTACGTTGCCATCTGCAAACCCCTGCACTACGGGACCCTCCTGGGCAGCAGAGCTTGTGTCCACATGGCAGCAGCTGCCTGGGGCAGTGGGTTTCTCACTGCTCTCCTGCACACAGCCAGTACATTTTCCCTGCCCCTCTGCCAGGGCAATGCTGTGGGCCAGTTCTGTGAAATCCCCCAGATCCTCAAGCTCTCCTGCTCAGATGCCTACCTCAGGGAAGCTGGTCTTCTCATATTAAGTTGCTTTTTAGCTTTTGTGTGTTTTGTTTTCATTGTGCTGTCCTATGTGCAGATCTTCAGGGCCGTGCTGAGGATCCCCTCTGAGCAGGGACGGCACAAAGCCTTTTCCACGTGCCTCCCTCACCTGGCCGTGGTCTCCCTGTTTGTCAGCACAGGCATTTTTGCTTACCTGAAGCCCCCCTCCATCTCCTTCCCATCCCTGGATCTGGTGATCACAGTGCTGTACTCAGTGGTGCCTCCAGCAGTGAACCCCCTCATCTACAGCATGAGGAACAAGGAAGTGAAGGATGGAGTTTCGAAACTATTTTAATGGTGTCTACTTCAGATTAATAAGGTGGCCCTTATACCACTACGGCTCCACCTGTACATCAGGAAAAAGCAGGACTAACTATTCTTCATATTTGTCTTTCTTATTTTGTTGTGTTTTTTTAATGTTTTGTTGTTGTTGTTTTGTTTGTTTGTTTGCTTTATACCTGTGATTTTCTTCTTGGTCTCCTACATGTTTTTCTCTTGACCCAAATACCTAAGGTATGTACGGATCTGGGCTCCCTGGTTAGATAAACTCAATAAAGAAGCCAGCAGAAAATTATTAGGTTTTGCTTCCATCTCTTCATTCTCCACCGGAGCTGGCCGAGCAGCCCCAGCATGCAGGAGGGGTTCAGGAGGAAAATGCTCATCTGCTCCATGGGGGATCTGCCGTGGGGGCCCTTGGGGCTGCGCCGGCTGCCTCGCTGGGCACTCTGCCTCTGCTGTCTGCGAGTCGGGGCTGCTGCTTCCCTGGAGCCATGGCCAAGGACAGCAGCAGGACGTGGCCTTTCCAGTGCTGGTTTCTCCTCACACCCCCACTGTCCTGCTGTGCCCTTGCATTTGTGTTCCCCCTAAGGTCTCGTGTACCTTGTGACCGTCCTGATGTCTCTACAGCGGCATCCCTGTGGCTGCAGGCAGCAACAGGCCATGTGAACCACTGTGTCAGAGGGGGCCTTCCTACTGGCACCACTCTCACTAATGGAACTCCTCAAGGCAGCGGTAGAGGTTGGATGGCTCTTCCAAAGCTGGTATCAGGAATGCACCCAAGGAACTGTTCCATGAAAAGCCCTCTTGGTGTTCTGGGGCTCTCCACAGACTCAGGGGGACAGGGTCAGAGTTGCAGGGGAATCTGTTAAGGACCAAGGGCTGGGCCTAGAATCATAGAATCATGTAATCATAGAATCTTCAGGGTTGGAAAGGACCTTTGAGATCATCGAGTCCAACCATACACACACACAAAAAAAAAACAACCTGCAAACAAACAACCTACAATCTCTGCCCTTCAGAGCATGCCCTGAAGTGCCAAATCTAGACATTTCTTAATTACCTCTAGGGATGGGGACTCAACCACCTCCCTGGGCAGGCTGTTCCAGTGCCTGACCACTCTTTCAGTAAAGTCATTCTTCCTGATATCTAATCTAAACCTCCCCTGCCGCAGCTTCAGACCATTTCCTCTGGTCCTGTCATTATTCACCTGGGAGAAGAGGCCAACACCCACCTCTCTCCACCCTCCTTTCAGGTAGTTGGAGAGGGCAATGAGGCAATGAGGTCTCCCCTCAGCCTCCTCTTCTCCAAGCTAAACATGCCCAGCTCCCTCAGCCTCTCCTCATATGCCCTGGTCTCCAGACCCCTCACCAGCCTGGTAGCTCTCCTCTGGACACGCTCCAGCACCTCAATGTCCCTCTTGTACAGAGGGGCCCAGAACTGAACACAGCACTCGAGGTGAGGCCTCACCAGTACTGAACACAGAGGCACTATCACTTCCCTGCTCCTGCTGGCCACGCTATTCCTGATACAAGCCAGAATGCTGTTGGCCTTCTTGGCCACCTGGGCACACTGCTGGCTCATGTTAAGCTGGCCGTCCACCAGCACCCCCAGGTCCTTTTCTGCTGGGCAGCTTTCCAGCCACTCTTCCCCAAGCCTGTAGCGTTGCTTGGGGTTGTTGTGACCGAAATGCAGGACCCGGCACTTGGCCTTATTAAACCTCATACAGTTGGCCTTGGCCCATGGATCCATCCTGTCCCGGTCCCTCTGTAGAGCCTTCCTACCCTCCAGCAGATCAACACTCCCACCTAGTTTGGTGTCATCTGCAAACTTACTGAGGGTGCACTCAATCCCCTCATTCAGATCTTTGATAAAGATATTGGTGGCACATGTCCAAGAAGAGTGCAAATGGCTTTTGATTGTCCTTCCTGGTACTGTCCCACTTGTGGTGCGGCTGATGGCCAATGCTATCCTAGAGAGGAACTTGGAGTTGCCAGCAGAGCTCAGGGGATCTCCCAGAAAAGTATGTGAGTCTGGGTGAGCAACGAGTGGCACCTCATAAAATGGCTGACCATCCAAGGTGGAGTGTCCTTGAAGGAAAGGTGAACCTGAAGAGCCCATGGGCTAACGAGGCCCCTGCAATGCCAGGAGGCAGCAGGCGAAAGGGACATAAGACTAAACAATGGTTCAGTCCACTGTCCTGGAAACCCTGCGGGATTGATCTAGTGCAGCCCTTCCCTGGCCTTTGTGAAACTGAAGACACCCCTTGGTCCTGCCAAGCCCTGTCCTTGGCTACTGAGCAATGAGGGAAGATGGAAGGGGGCTTAGCAGCAGTGATCCCTTTCTGGCAAGTTCTGCTCCTCACCCCGACCAGCATGGCCAGTGCAGGGTCACCCCATGGCCTCAGGGCACCACAGCCCCCTCCCTCTGCAGAGCAGAAACAGCAGCTCAGGGCCCTGCAGGGAGCATGAGGTGGGAACCAGGAATGTCCAGCCAGGCCAGCCTGGACACGTTCACCTGGGGAAAGGCTCTCTGGGGAGAAGGGGTGTCCCTGGAGAAGAGCAAGGGAGCATTTCTGTGCTTGCAGGGAGGAATCCTTGAGAAGGAGAAATCTCTTTCTGCAGGCCCCCACTCAGGGCAGGCTGCTCTGTGCCTGGACCAGGACTCTTGTGCTGGCCTGGGGAGAGGAGCTGGCACTGAGGGGACACAGACCATCTGTGGCCCAGGCACTGGGGGAGGCCACCAAAACAGGCGGGCTGAGGGGGACAGAGCCCTGGGGGCTGCCAGGGTACTTTGCCGGGGGGATGTCTCCCCACCCTCGAGCACACCTGTCCCATGCGGTTCCAGCATGGTGGGCCCATCGAACCATTAAGGGGGCAGCAGGGCCAGCCTCCCCATTGCTCTCCAGTTTCCCCGTCACTTACTCCTTGCTCAGTCACATCCCTCTAAACTACCCAGGTGCTGCTTTGAGCTTCAGGCAGTTGGAAGAATGCCCTGGTCTTTCAGCAGGCTAATAATCTCTTCAGCAAAATCCTTCCATGTGTTTATATCTATCATATCCCACCCATCTCTCCCCCATACTTCGACTGAGGTTATCCCTTTTGGATGACGACCCTCACTGGAGGAGGTTCACCAGGTTGAAGAAGCCCATGTCCCTCACCGTCCCCACACAGGGCTTATGTGCTAGGTCCCACTCCTCAAAAACAAGAAATTCCAACTGAACTCAAGAAAACATGTTTCGGCATTAAGGGCGCATGACCCTGGCACAGGCTGCCCTGAGAGGCTGTGGAGTGTCCATTCGTGGAGATACTTAAAACCAGCCTGGACATCGTCTTAAGTGACCTGCTCTGGCTGACTCCCTTTAGGGCAGGGGGATTGATCTAGATGATCTCCAAAGATCCCTTTCAATCTACATGATTCTGTGAGGACATGGCAGTCCAGCAAAAGGCTTTATGATTAGAGTAGATGCTTGTGAGGTCCCTTCTGCCTGAGAACCCCAGTCCAGCAGCAGGCCAAGGTCTGGCATGTTGATTGTGAGGTCACTGCTGCTATAACAGCAGGCATCTGCTTTGGATGCTCATTTTGGGGTCACCCCTGTCTCTGCAGGTGGCAGGCCAACCCCAGGCTCAAGGCTGGGTTCGGTGCCTACGAGGTCGTTTCTCCATGAGTACCTGACAGGCCAGCAGCAGGCACATGGTGTGGATGTTGGTTATGAGGTCAGTGCTGCCAGAATCTCTGATAGACCAGAAACAGGCAGATCTCTCTGATACTGCTTTGGAGGTCACTGCTGTCTGAGTGCCCGACAGGCCAGCACCAGCCTCATGGATGAGCTCGGTGCTTGGGAGGTCACATCTGCCTGAGTCCTTGATAGCCCCGCAGCAGGCGTATGGCCTGAATGCCAGTTGTGAGGGTGCTGCTGCCTGAGGACCTCAGAGACCATGAGCAAGGTCAGAGGTGTTTGAAGCCCTGTGTTCCAGAGCAGCCCTTAGGCCAGCAGAGGGTTGATGACCGGCCTTGGTTCTTGTGAGGTCCCAAGTACGGGACATGCCAGCAGCATGGGTATGAATGCAACACACAGTATGGAACACGCCAGCATGTATGGAACATGCCAGCAGCTAGAGGTTGCTTGTGGGATCACTGCAGCCTGGGCACATGATTGTCCATCAGCAGGCTCACAACTGGGGTCTGTGTGTGTGAAGTCATTTCCTTCTGCATACCTTTTTAGGGCAGGATGAGGCTTGTGGCTGTGTTAGGTGCCTCGGAGGTCTCTTCTTCTTGGAAAGTTTCTGGACCCTTCCATAGGTGGTGGGATGTCCACACTAATGGTCCCAAGGCTTCTGCCAGCTTTTACTTTCTCAGCAGTGAAATGTCTCAGCATTTCTCTTCCCTGGCTTGAGGTTTCTGGGCTCACTGGTAAGGCATCCGACAGAGCCAAGATGCCTGGTCATGAATAGTGAAATATTTATTAATATATAACAGTGATTTAACAAAGTTAGCAGTGAATGCGACAGTGTTTTACGAGATTCGATGACAAGGTACACCTGATTATTTACTGCATAGAGGCCGGGGTCAGACAAGCTCTCAGGGAGACCCTCCCGTTGAGTCCCGAGGTTCAGAAAGGACCCCCTGGCTTTCTAAACTCCTTCTCAGAGAGGAGTCTGGCTGCGGCTGGATCCAATCCTAGTCCCAGACTTGGTTAACGGTTTATGTCTGAAGGATTATATATGCGCAATCAATCCTTTACATCACTTAGCTAAGATTTCAAAGTTTAGCATGCTATTAGTCACTTACCGAGAATCCGTTGCGGCAAGGAATCTCTCAGCCTCGAGGAGAAGAACCTTAAACGAGCGTCCCCGCTCAAGGGGAGGTCCTGTCATGCAGCCGCTGCCATGCAGGAGAGCTCCAAGGGCTCTTGCTCTGTCCACTGTTTATAGAGTAAGAGAATTGACCTATCATCATATTTGCATGGGAACAAAATATCTAGGCCCCCACTCCAGACAGTGTTTTGACTGTTACCAGCCGTCCCCCAAAGTCCAGGTGCAACTCATCACAACTCCCACTGATGGTTATGGCTTGAGCAGGAGCCAGAGGGGCAGGGAAGGGGGAGAGCACAGCACCACAAGATGTGGCATGCAGGGGTGTGGTTTAGTGGTGGACCTGGCAGTGTTAGGTTTACAGTTGGACTCAATGATGTTAAAGATCCTTTCCAACATAATTGATTCTATGAGTCTGTGATTCTTTTGAGCCTCAGGACTCTGTTTCATCCTCGCCCCTTCTTTGAGAGGCCAGGAGGTGTCACAGAATTTTCCTACATGTGGCATTGCTCCCCCTCACATCCCTCTGTCCCAGGAAGAGCCCTGGGCCACAAGTGAGGGACAGGATCTGCCTTGCCAGGGCCTGGGGCTGAGGGCTTGGCCTTTCTGCTGCATCAAACAAACCAAGGGTTTCTTCAGCTTTACAGCCACCTGCACTCTGCCTTTGCCCACCTGCAATCACAGCCTCCAGCTATCTGCTCTAACGAGTCCCTGGGGAGGCTTTGTCAGGAATGGCCCTCAGTGGGGCTCATTAATGCTTCCAGGTACTTGGGGTTTGGCTTCTGATTTCTTGAGCACTCTGTTCAACCTTCTCTCAGGATCTGAGGCTCATGGACTCAGCAGCAAATACACCATGGGGCTCATTAAAAGACAGAAAGCCTTAACAAGGTATTTCTCCTTTTGTAATTTTCTTCAAGTCTTCAAGGCTTGTACAGCTAATTAGAGAGGTTTCATAGCGTAATTAAGTAGGAAGATTTCAAAGATGCATCTTTTATGTTGAAGGATATATTTTATTACTTTTCACTTTAAAAAAGAGGTGATAGAAGCATTCTCTGATTGATACTGATGCAGAGTGTTTCCTCAGGAAGCCTGGGCAGAAAGGAAAAGCAGTCCCTTGATGTCCATCACTGCATGGACAGCCTTGCTCCTCACCTCCCCAACCTCCCCATTTCTGACATTGGCCACCTGGGACTTACATCACTGCTCCTTGTACCAGACTTCTCCACTGATCTCTGCAGCTGGATGTTACAGCTCCATTGCACCATCTCCCACCTGAGCTCCTTAGAGACATGGCTGCACTCAGGCACAGGAGAGTTTTTCCCATTCTTCAGAGAAGTAAAGCACAATCAGTTTTCATAAATAATAAATCGTATTCTGTAATCACACGCTAAGTACAAGCTACCACTAATGAGGTTGCTTTTCTACAAGGGATAATCTTAGGAGAAATATTTTAGGTAGTTAGATAAAAAAAAATAGATATAAACATAATTAAAGATCTGGATAAGGAGACAATTAGACTTTTGAAAGATAGTCAAGCTGTTCAGTCTCTGAAGGTGAAAGCAGCAGCATAGGTGAGAGGTATCTGAATGAACAAAGAGTAAATGGAGAAGAAAACTGAAGAATTATGGAAAGGGCCTTTGCCTAGACAGTCTGGATCTGAAAAGGTGACTTTAGAAATGGTCACTGTATCAGAACAAGTATATGAACAATCAGAGAAACTGACTGCACTATATAAGAGGGAGAATAGTTGTAATGGCGTCACAGGGAAGATCAATATTTCTTCGGAATATCCTTTCTGAGAGGTCATGGGATTGGCAGAGGTCTCTTGTGAGAGAGGACAAGCAAGTGGTGCACCCGTCTTTGGAAGAATCCAAAAGTGCAACCCAGGGAACCCCAGGCTGCACAGGCTCACATCGGTGAGGAGAGGGCCATCAGTTCGAGTCCTTTTGGGTGACATTTGTGGGCACCAACAACAGAACATGTCCAAAACCCATCAGCATGGACTTACCAACTTACCAGACTTAACTGCCTTTGTGCATGAGGGCAACTCTCGCCACATTTGTCAATAGCAATAAATTGGGAGGATTGTTTGTTTACCAGTTAATTTACCAATTCTCATCACAGGCAAAACAGGCCCAACCTGGGAAAATTCATTAAATTTATTTCCAATTGATTGTAACAGAATAGGACAGTGAGAAAGAAAACACAACTAAAAACACCTTCCCCCCTCCCTCCCTTCTTCCCAGGCTCAACTTCATTCCTAACTCTTCGTTTCTGAGCTTCCCCAAATGTGGCTCCTTCCCACTGACTGCAGTTCTCCACAAACTGCTCCAGCGTGGATCCTTTCCACGGGGTACAGTCCTTCACAGAATCACAGAATCACAGAATCTTAGTGGTTGGAAGGGACCTCTGAGATCATCGAGTCCAACCACAAAAAAAAAAAAAAAAAAAAAAAAACCAAAAAAAAACCCAATAACACCCACCTACTAAACTCCACACCCACAAAACCTGACCAAGTGATATGGAGAAAGCAAGCAGAAAGGCCCTAGGCCTCTGTGAATTAGCTGGGGTCTGGCACTTGGAGGGCCGTTCAGTGAATGTCAGTTATTTCATGGTACACCAGGTAAAGAATCAAGCTGGGAAGTCAGCCTGCAAGACCAAACCAACAAGGTCCATGGACAGGCAAGGCTGTGTCTGGAGACCTTTACACCTACAGCATAGATCAAGCTGGGGCTGAACCTCAGGCCTGGACTTAAAGGGACTCCTGGGCTGATGGACAGAGATGTGGGTGGAGGCCACATGTGAAGCTGGTCAGGGCCATGAAGGCCTGTGGATGTTTTCAGGGCCCTGTCACTGTTTCCATGGGAGCCCACCTGCCAGTGCCCTCAGTGGGCCTCCTTCCCTACTGTCCAGGGTCTGTGCTCTGCTGCTCTCCTTCCCTGTTTCCCTGGAGATCTGGGAGACCACAATTTTATGGTCACTACAGCCAAGGCTGAGACTGGTCTTCACATCTCTGACCAGCTCTTCCCCCTTTGGGAGTACCAGCTCCACTTGTGCCTCAGACTTTGTGGCCCATTTGGCAGCTGTGCTAAGAACCATCAGCATGGGCTTACCACGGGTAAATCAAAGAAAAAGAAAGCCTACAGAAGGTGGAAGCAAGGACAGGTAGCCTGGGAGGAATACAGAGAAAGTGTCTAAGCAGCCATGGATCATGTTAGGAAAGCTAAAGCCCAGATAAAGTCAAATCTGGCCAGAGGCATCAAGGGCAACAAGAAAGCTGATTTTCAAAAAGGGAAAAAAGGAAGATCCAGCCAACTACAGGCCAGTCAGTCTCACCTCTGTGCCTGGCAAATCACGGAGCAGATCATCTTGGAAACTATGCTAAGGCACCTGCAAAATAAGGAGGTCATTAGTTACAGCCAACATGGCTTCACCAAGAACAAATTGTGTCTGGCAAATTTGATGGCCTTCAATGACCGGGTTATAGCATTGGTGGATAAGGGAAGAGCAACTAACATCATCTGCCTGGACTTGTGCAAAACATTTGACATTGTCCCGCACGACATCCTGGTCTCTAAATTGGAAAAACATGGATTTGACCAATGAACCACTTGTTGGACAAAAATCTGGCTAGATGGTTGCACTCAAAGGGTTGCAGTCAATGGCTCGATGTCCAAGTGGTGAGCAGTGACCAGTGGTGTTCCTCAGGGGTTAGTACTGTAACCAGTGCTATTTAACATCTTTGTTGGCGACATGAACATTGGGATTGAGTGCACCCTCAGCAAGGTCGCCGATGACACCAAGCTGTGTGGAGCAGATGACAAGCTGGAGGGAAGGGATGCCATCCAGGGGGACCTTGACAGGCTTGAGAGATGGACCTGTGTAAACCTCATGAGGTTCAACCAGGCCAAGTGCAAGGTCCTGCACACGGGTCGGGACAATCCCAAGCACAAATACAGGTCGTGTGGAGAATGGCTTGAGAGCAGCCCTGAGGAGAAAGACTTGGGGGTGCTGGTGGATGAGAAGCTCAACATGAGCCAGTGATGTGCACTCGCAGCCCTGAGAGCCGTCCACATCCTGGGCTGCATCAAAAGCGTGGCCAGCAGGGGGAGGGGGGGGATTCTGCCCCTCTGCTGTGCTCTGGTGAGACCTCACCTGAAGTACTGCGTCCAGCTCTGGAGTCCTCAACATAGGAAGGACATGGACCTGTTGGAATTGGGGTTGTTCAGCCTGGAGAAGAGAAGGCTATGTGGAGACCTTATAGCAGCCTTCCAGTATCTGAAGTGGGCCTACACGAAAGCTGGAGAGGGACTTTTTACAAGGGCATGAATTGATAGGAGGAGGGGTAATGGTTTCAAACTGGAAGAGGGTAGATTTAGATTAGATATCAGGAAGAAACTTTTCACTCTGAGGGTGGTGAGACCCTGGCCCAGTTGCCCAGAGAAGCTGTGGCTGCCCCATCCCTGGAGGGGTTCAAGGCCAGGCTGGACAGGGCTTGGAGCAGCCTGGTCTGGTGGGAGGTGTCCCTGCCCAGGGCAGGGGTGTGTGAACTAGATGATCTTTAAGGTCCCTTCCAACTAAAACCATTCTATGATTTTATGAAATCATGCCTTGCCAATCTAATTGCCTTCATGATGACATAACTGCACTTTTGCGTGAGGGGAACTCTCACCATGTTTTTAATTTACCAGTTGCTGTCATGTGCAAAACAGACCCAACTTGGGGAAATTAATTAAAAATGACGGTGAGAAATAAAACACAATTAAAACCACCTTCCCCCCTCCCTCCCTTCTTCCCAGGCTCAACTTCATTCCTAACTCTTCTGCCTTTGCCCCAAGTGGCACAGGGGGGTTGTGGAATGGGAGCTGCAGTCAGTTCATAACACTTCGTTTCTGAGCTTCCCCAAATGTGGCTCCTTCCCACTGACTGCAGTTCTCCACAAACTGCTCCAGCGTGGATCCTTTCCATGGGGTACAGTCCTTCAGGCACGGACTGCTCCAGTGTGGGTCCCCCACAAGCCGCACGTCCTACCAGAAAACCTGGAGAGGCATGCTGGAGTGGATGTCAGGTGGACACAAAGTGATGAATGGGGTTCCCACAACTAGAGTAGAAGCTGCAGTCCCTGAGGCCAGAGAGAAACAGGCCTTGGCTGCGCAGCCCTGGCAGGAGAGGGGTTTGCTGTCCCAGGTTTCTCTGAAGCTCGGTGGGACCCGTGACAGAGGTGGAGCTCATATCCAAGAAGGCCAAGGTGCTGCTGAGAAAGTCCCTGGGGGAGGACAGCTTGTGATCTAGCCACACAGTGGACATCGTCCTGGGCGCTGACTGGCTAGATAGTGGCTCTGCAGAGAAGGACCCTGGGGTCCTGGAGGACAAGCAGCTGAGCATGAGCCAGCAATGCACCCCCGTGGCAAAGGCCAACAGCCTCCTGGGCTGTTTAGGAAAAGCATTGCTGGCAGATGGAGGGAGGTGACCCTTCCCCTCTACTCGGCTCTGGTGAGGCCACACCTGGAGTGCCCACGCCCTGCACAACTTAGCTCTACACTGATGTTTTCCTCTCCCAGGCTTTTACCAGCCCATCCCAGCTGTTCCTTGTCTCTCCCCAGACCCCTTGCCCCCTCCTCTGCCCAGCCAAGCACAGCTGCCCGGTCTGGGCTGGTCCCATGGCAGTGCCCACCACAGTTGCTGCAGAACTCTTGGCGCTCATCCCCAACCCCAGCTCCTCTGAAGGGCACAGCAGCTCCTGTGGGGCAGAAAAAGAGCTCAGCCTCCCCATCAGCCCCAGGCCAGTGCTGGCCCCAAGGGAACAATTTAAACAGGCTAGTCACTCTCTGCCCCTCCTGCTATCCTATTTAGGTGAACCCACAACCCTGACTGAATTTGCCCCCTCCTCTGCTCCCATCAGCCCCACTCCCCAGGACAGCACGACACTCCTGGCCCTGGGGGTCCTCAGGCAGCTCCCACACCTCTCCCTTTCCCATGCCTACTGGGTCCCCGCTGACTTTCAGGGGACTGCAGAGTTCTTGTTTGTGCATACCTCAATTTAGTGTTTTGCTTGTGGGCGACTTCACCTCTGTGGGTGTTTCACCTTCTGTGTCTTCATTCATCCACAGCTCAGGGCACGTGGCGAGTCCCCATCCTCTCCTCACACATCCAAATTCATTTCCATAGAATCTGCTGTATGCTGTAAGTCCTGACACATATGAAGCAGTCTGAGGAGTTAATCAGGAGCTCATGCACCATCTCCACTACCAGTGGACACAAGAAGAGAGCCTTTAAAACCAGAACATTTGGTCCAACGGAACCCAATAGTACAGTGAGCTTAACCCCAAACACAGGGAGAACACAGGGAGAAGAGACTCTTTGAAAGACCAGTTCCTTGGACATTTTATTGGCAGCACCTTTGGAGGAAGCACCTAGCCTCCAGGCACTGCACCTGGGAGATGCCTTTTTACTGAAGAGCTGCTATTAGACAGGTCACCTTTGACACAGTGTTGTGCAAGGGTCAGAAACAACTGGATCAAACCTCAAGACAAGTAGTACAAACCCAGAAAATTATATATAAGCAGGATTATTGCAAGAGAAAAAAGCAAGCTTATTGCCTAACATAAAGTCTAGGAAACTTGCGGAGAAGGGAGACAGGTTATTATTGGAGAAAGAACTTCCATTGAGGCAGTTTCCTTAGGGCATCCTTGAGCTCCTGGTTCCTCATGCTGTAGATGAGGGGGTTCACTGCTGGAGGAACCACCGAGTACAGAACTGCCACCACCAGATTTAGAACTGTGGAGGAGATGGAGGGGGGCTTCAGGTAGGCAAAAATGCCTGTGCTGACAAACAGGGAGAGCACAGCCAGGTGAGGGAGGCACGTGGAAAAGGCTTTGTGCCGTCCCTCCTCAGAGGGAATCCTAAGCACGACCCTGAAGATCTGCACATAGGACAGCACAATGAAAACAAAACAACCAAAGCCTAAACAGACACCACCCACAAGAAGCCCAGCTTCCCTGAAGTAGTAGTCTGAACAGGAGAGCTTGAGGATCTGGGGGATTTCACAGAAGAACTGGCCCACAGCATTGCCCTGGCACAGGGGTAGGGAAAATGTACTGGCTGTGTGCAGGAGAGCAGTGAGAAACCCACTGCCCCAGGCAGCTGCTGCCATGTGGACACAAGCTCTGCTGCCCAGGAGGGTCCCATAGTGCAGGGGTTTGCAGATGGCAACGTAGCGGTCGTAGGACATGACAGTGAGAAGATAAACCTCTGTTGCAGCACAGAAAAATAAGAAAAAGACCTGTGCAACACATCCTGCATAGGAGATGGCCCTTGTGTCCCAGAAGGAATTGGCCATGGCTTTGGGGACAGTGGTGGAGATGGAGCCCAGGTCAAGGAGGGCGAGGTTGAGGAGGAAGAAGTACATGGGGGTGTGGAGGCGGTGGTCACAGGCGATGGTGGTGATGATGAGGCTGTTGGCCAGGAGGGCAGCCAGGTAGGTGCCCAGGAAGAGCCCGAAGTGCAAGAGCTGCAGCTCCCGTGTGTCTGCGAATGGCAGGAGGAGGAACTGGGTGATGGAGCTGCCATTGGACATTTGTTCACTCTGGGTATGAGGGACTGTTGAAAGAGGAGAAGACCTTGGCAAGTTAAGGCAGACTTCTTTGGGCCCATCCTATTCCATTTCCCAAAATTTTCCGCAAAATGACTTCTCTTTCCTCAGAATAATTTCATTCATATCTTTTTGTGAGATCAGCTTTGTGCTGCTGAGGGCAGTATCGTTGCAGGGGCAGAGATTCAGTTGTTGATTTCCAGTCCTCCCTGGATTATTCACTTCTAAGAGAAACAGATTTGGAATTTCAGTGCCCCCTCCTCAACTGAGAGATGAATTTCTCTGTCCCATCACCCACCCAGACAACCCGGAGTAGAAGATTGGAAGAACAGGATCCTTCCCTTGCAGGTAGCCCCTGCCGTGCTGTGCTTCTTGAAAAATCCCCAGGGAACATCCTGCACTGACCTGCAGCTGTGAGCAGCCCTCACCCACGCAGCACCCTCTCAACAGCAGGACCCTCCCCTGCCAGTGGTTGCTCTTTCTCCAAAGCTTCTCCCCACATGCCCGTGGGGGTCTCCCTGGGCAGGCTGAGAGCTGACCCTGGCAGCCGGCAGAGTCCCTGCCCTGGCACACAGACCCACGGGGTGCAGGGACCCTGCTCGAGGACAGCCCTGGGCACCCCTGCCTGCACACCCTGGCTTCACGGCTATTCACATTTCATAACAAGACCCCTCCTCCCCCTCCGCCTCCTTACAGATCCCATAAGCTGTGGCTGTGCCAGCTTTAGGAGATGCCTCCAGGAACTCCACCTGCAGTGCCCTGCACCCAGAGGCTTACTGTGCCAAGGGCTGCAAGGATTTCTCCTCCAGTGAGCTCTCAGTCATCCTTCCAATCCTGACACCTTTAAGCTCTCTCTGCCTCGCTCATCTCCCTGAGACAGCCAGGCACCGCCCTCAGCCCTGCTGCGCTTGGCAGAGGAGCTGCTCCTGGGCAGAGCTGTCTCTCTGAGGCGTTGCCCGCTTGCCGTGAGCTCCCTCCATCCCAGGAGCCCAGCCCAGCTCAGACGCAGAGGACCAGCCCAAGGAGTTTTAATGACCCCTCCGGTGGGTTTGATGCCGAGTCCATGAACCTCAGACACTGAGAGGAAGCTGAAAAAACCTCTCAAGAAGTCAAAGTCAGGTTCAAACTCCAAAGTTTCTTGGAGTGTTAATGGGTCCCACTGAGGGACACCACTGAGATGTTGTCCCCAGGGTCCGGTTAGAGCAGAAAACTGGAGGCAGTGATGACAGGTCGAGAAAAGCAAGGTGAAGGTGGCTCTGATGCTGAGTAACCCTGGATGTGTTTCATTAGTGCAAAGGGCCAAGGCCTGACCCCATCGCCCAAAGGGCCAAGGCCTGACCCCCAGCCCCTAGGAAGGGAGATCCTGTCCCTCACTCCTTCCTCAGGGCTCTTCCTGGCACAGTGTGATGTGGAGATGTGCAATGCCAAGGCCAGCACTATGGTACGACACCTCCCAGGCTCTGAAGTATGGACGAGGAGGCAATGAGACCCCAGTGCTGGAAGGATAACTTGACTCCTCGTAGGCATCAGTGGCAGAGACAAGAGCCATAGCCCAAGACATGAAGAGGCTGACTCTGTTAGGGGCCTTTCAGCTTTGCCACATCCCCATGTCATCTCCACCACGGGCTGTCCTACGGTGTCCCATCACCCCTGCCTCTTTCCCTGCAGGCTGCAGTCATCCACCCGGCTGCGCCACCTTGCTGTCACCTTCCTTTGCTGAGATCTCTCCATCCTCCCTGGCTCTTCCCTGAAACACAAAGCTGATCCAGACTCTTTCTGGGTGGCGTGTTGCACCACAGCACTGCCCTTGGAGTGATATTTCTTTCTCCTGGTGTCCAGTCTGCACCTCCCCAGCTGTATATTGGGGCATTATTTCTTTCTCATGCTGTTTTCCACAACAAAGGAAAGCTCCACCAGCTCTGAAAGCACGCCTCAAGCACACTCAGGCTACTCCTGTACTGTCCTCAGTCTCCACACCACTGAGCCCAGGGCCCTCAGCCTCTCGAGTCCTGCTGGCCACGCTATTCCTGATACCACCATTCGTTGGGCCTGGCCATCGCGTTGGTTTTTACCCAGCAAAGCGTACACCTCTCCAAGCCACGGGCAGCCAGTTTCTCCAGGAGAACGCTGTGGGAAATGGTGTCAAAGGCTTTACTAGCCTCCAGGTAAAGAACCTTCACAGCCTTTTCCTCATCCACCAAGCAGGTCACTTTGTCATAGAAAGAGATCAGGTTTGTCAGGCAGGACCTGCCTTTCATGAACCCATGCTGACTGGGCCTGATCACCTGGTTGTCCTTCATGTGGCACATAATGGCACTCAACATGATCTGTTCCATGACTTTCCCAGGCACTCAGGTCAGATGGACAGGCCTGTAGTTCCCCAAATCCTCCTTCTGTCCTTTCTTGTGGATGGGCATCACATTTGCTAGATGCCAGTCAACTGGGACCTCCCCAGTTCACCAGGACTGCTGGTAAATGATGGAAAGTGGCTCACTGAGTGCTTCTGCCAGCTCCTTCAGTACCATCGCGTGGAGCCCACCTAACCCCATAGACTTGTGTATGTCTAGCTGTTGGAGCAGGTCCCTCACCATCTCCCTTTGGATTACGGGGGCTTCATTCTGCTCCCTGCCCTTATCTACAAGCTCAGGGGTCTGGGTACTCAGGGAACAACCCACTCTACTACTAAAGAAGGAGTCAAAGAAGGCACTAAGTACCTCAGCCTTTTCCTCATCTTTTGTCACTATGTTACCGATAAAGAATGGAGATTCTCCCGAGCCCTCCTTTTGTTAATAGAGTGTTTATAGAAACTTTTCTTATTGTTCTTAACATCCAAATTCAGCTTAAGTTCTAGTTGGGCTTTGGCCCTGCTAATTTTCTCCCCACATAGCCTTACAACATCCTTGTAGCCTTCCTGAGTGGCCTGTCCCTTCTTCCAAAGACCATAAACTCTCCTTTTTTCCCTGAGTTGTAACCGTATCTCTCTGTTCAGCCAGGCCATCTTTTTTCCCTGATGTCTCATTTTACAGCACATGGGGACAGCCTGCTCCTGCGCTTTTAAGACT
Source organism: Rissa tridactyla (assembly GCF_028500815.1). Classification (NCBI taxonomy): domain Eukaryota; kingdom Metazoa; phylum Chordata; class Aves; order Charadriiformes; family Laridae; genus Rissa; species Rissa tridactyla. Next base: position 642,878 of record NC_071491.1, on the reverse strand, counting down.
TTTGTCTTGAAAAATGTCCAGCCTTCCTGGACTCCTTTGACCTTCAGGACTGCATCCCAAGGGGCTTTGTCAAGCAGGCTCCTGGAATGACCAAAGTCTGCCCTCTGGAAGTCCATGGTGGCAGTTCTGCTGACCACCCTCCTTGCTTCTCTGAGAATTGAAAACTCCATAATTTCATGGTCACTATGCCCAAGATGGCCTCCAGCTGTCACATCCACCACAAATCCTTCTCTATTTAGAAACAACAGGCCCAGCAGGGCTCCTTCCCATGCCAGCTCCCTTACCAGCTGAAGTATGGACGAGGAGGCAATGAGACCCCCAGTGCACCATTCGTGGTATGAAATAATCCTGTCGGCCAGCCTGGGTCAAATGCCCAGGCCTCACTCCTCCTACTACCTGCACCTGCCAAGGCTTGAAAACAACAAGACCTTGAATACCATGTAGCCTAGCTGGCTATAAAGTAAATATTTTCACGAATTTAGACACTAGAATCTTCTAAGAGTGCAGTTTTCCTAGGCATTAGAAGAGAAGTTAGTCCTGTGTTGCTCAACCCAGGACAAGAAGCACTTCAGCTGGGCTACTGGTCCTGCCACCTCTTTGCTGGAAGAAGGCTTAACTTCTACCTGGCCATTCCCAGGCACAGCCACAGTTTCAAAGCCATCAACGATCCTTGCCTCTCTGCTGCTGGATTCATACCCTTCCCCCTTCAGATCTAGTTTAAAGCCCATTTGATGACCCCTGCCAACTCCTGTGCAAGGATACTTTTCCCCTTTGGAGACAGGCATACCCCGTCTGTCTCCAGCAGGCCTGGTGTCATGTAAACCATCCCGTGATCAAAAAAAATAAAGTCCTGCCACTGGCACCAGGTTCAGAAACAAGTATTGATCTTCCAACTCTTCCTGTTGCTTTCCTCATCTTTTCCTGTGACTGGGAGGACCAAGGAGAACACGACTTGTGCTTCTGACCCCGCAACCTGTCGTCCCAAAGCTCAGAAATCTCTCTTGATTGCCCTTGGATTTCTTGTTAACATATCATCTCTGCCTGTCTGAAAAATTAGTAGTGGCTAATAATCTGAGGGTCTTACCAGGGAGGGAAGTTTTCTTTTTATATCTTTAACCTGGGCCCCAGGGAGGCAGCAGACTTCCCTGAGAAGTGGGTCTGTTCTGTATATTGGGCCTTCCGTTCCCTTCAGGAGGGAGTCACCTACAACGATGACCCATCTTTTTTCCTTAACTGAAGATGTTTTGGTGCGAGGTGTAGTCTGACTTAACCTTGGCGACACCTCTGTGGACACTGAATTATCTTCCTCATCATGATTGAGTTCCCCTTGCAGAGCCTCCTACTTATTTTTCAAGTGTACCTGGGAAGGTGGGGGAGTTACTAGGGAGACACGCCTGCTTCGCCGGGCAGAAACACGTTCCTACAGCCCCCTCTCCTCTAAGTTACCTTGTTCGGCTAGGCAGAGAGAGGACAGGGAATCGTCTGTCCATCATGTGGACTTGCATATGTTCAGGTTCCTCAGGTGGCGGAATGCTCGGTGTTAATCTGCCTTTGATCCCGCTCTGTGCATTCCTGACTCCAGACCTGGAATCCAGTTCCTGTCCGTCATTGAGTCCAGTCTGGGACCTCCCCAGTGCCTGCCGGTGACGTCATCCTGCTAGCTTGATACAGTTTTCTATATACTGTATCTATTTCATTATTTCCTCTTTATTTTATTATGAATATTTCACTAAAGTAGTTTAGTTCCTTCTAAACTCATAAATCTCTTTATCTCTCTCCTTCCTCTCTTCGGAGTGAGAGCTGGGGGAGAGCATCTGTTGTCCGTCATTGGCCAACCCGGACTAAACCAGGACAATACGGAAACACACTTCAGTGCTGCATATGCATTTGGGCTAAAAACCCCACTGGGCTAGTTTTCCAGAGACAGTTTCAGAGTGGCAAAGCAGATTCAGCACATAAATGCTTGTTTTTGCTGGGATAGAGTTGATTTTCTTCACAGTAGCTGGTCTGGGGCTGTGTTTTGGATTTGTGCTGGAAACAGCGTTGATAAGACAGGGATGTTTTAGTTATTGCTGAGCAGCTCTTACACAGCACCATGGCCTTTTCTGCTCCTCACACCAGCCCACCAGCAAGTAGGCTGGGGGTGCACGAGAAGTTGGGAGGGGACACAGCTGGGACAGTGGACCTCGACTGACCAAAGGGATATCCCTTACCATGTAGCATCATGCTCAGCCATATAAATCTGAGGGAAGAAGAAGGAAGGGGGGGATATTTGGAGTTACGGCGTTTTGTCTTCCTGAGTAACCGTTTGGTGTTATGGAGCCCTGCTTTCCTGGAGGTGGCCAAACACCTGCCTGCTGATGGGAAGTAGTGAATGAATTCCTCGTTTTGCTTTGCTTAAGTGTGCGCCTTTTGCTTTACCAATTAAACTGCTTGATCTCAACCCAGGAGTTTGCTCACTTTTACCCTTCTGCTTCTCTCTCCCATCCCACCGGTGGAAAGTGAGTGAGCGACTGTGTAGTGCTTAGTTGCCGGCTGGTGTTAAACCGCAACAAACTGAATCTCCACCACTCTACGGGACCCCATTCTGGTGCTGGACTGTCCTCCTGGTGACTTTTTTATCTTTTATATTTATATCAAGTTAGTCAAGAATTACACAACTCAGAGCAAGACATCATAGCAGGGAGAGATGCTTTGAAGCCCTTCATACCTTTGAACGTTTTTAAGGTGATTCCATGCAGGGACACTGCAGAAGATAGCCCATGGGGCCTAGCAAGCGATTTCTCAAACCTGAGGCTGGTCATCTTTCATCATGTGTATCAATTTCTGGGCATCACTGGCTACTGACCATACTTTGACTATTTCCCTTTAACATTATTTGGTCAGACACAGCTTGAAGTAGCTGTTTGCATTAAACTATTCAGGGGCACTGAAGATGCTGTAGAGTACAAAGATACCGAGTTGGGATGCGACATAGGAGGAATGCTTCAGGACACCTTTCCCCTTCTTGAGGAGGATGAAAGCCAGGCTGGACACATGGTTTTGTTTCAGCGGATATGAGATGCCTTTCTTTAGGCAACCAGGTACCCCCGTGGGACTTTTGGGACTATTTGAGAGCATTTTACATACTCTGTAGTACCACTTTGTCCATAGGAGTCTCTTCAAGGCAATTCTCACTTCCTTATTCCTCAGGCTATAGATGACAGGGTTAAACATTGGGGTCACAATTGTGTAAAACAGGGCAAGGTATTTGTTGGTGTCTACAGAATCCCTTGACTGTTGCTTTAAGTAGACGACTGTGGCCGAGCCATAGAAGAGTGTCACCACCGCGAGGTGTGAGGAACAGGTGGAAAAGGCTTTGTGTCTGCCCAGAACTGAAGGTATTTTCAGAATTGTCCTGATAATTTTAATATAAGAAATAACTATTAAGGAGAAGGGAAAGATTGCAAATACCAGGATGACGGTGTACAGCGTCACTTGGTTCCAGAACGTGTCTGCACAGGCCAGCTCCAGCACAGGGGGCACATCACAAAAAAAGTGATGAAGGTCATGGGATGCAAAGAAGGGCAAAGTGAACACCCAGTAGGTCTGTCCTACTTGCACTGGTACGACAGCCACCCACAACCCCACCACCAGTCTGATGCAGAGACCCCTCCTCATGAGGAGAGGGTAGTGCAGGGGGTCACAGATGGCTATGTAGCGGTCATAGGCCATGACAGCCAGAAGAAGGCACTTGATGCTGCCCAGCAACACCAGGAAATACAGCTGGGCAGCACAGCCAATGAAGGAGATCCTGACATCCTCCAGCAGGAAACCCACCAGCATTTTTGGCAGAGTGACTGATGTGTAGCAGATCTCCAGGAAAGACAAGTTCCTCAGGAAGAAATACATGGGGCTGTGGAGGCTTGAGTCCACCACTGTAATGAGCGCAATCAGGCTGTTCCCTGTGAGGACCATGAGGTAGATGACCAGCAATACTGTGAAGCACAAGCCCTGCAGGCTGGAGTGGTCAGAAAATCCCAGAAGAATGAATCCAGATCCACTGGTGTGACTCTCCAGGCCTTTTCTTTGGGGCATTTTTCCTGCACAGAGCAATTCAAACAGGCTCTCAGAGGATGCTGGTGGCCTGTCCACCATCACAGACACTTCAAGCCTAGAGAAAGACTACAAACATCAGCATACGCGCGATTGCAGGATTAGGCGAGTTTGACCAAGGTATGCATGAGTGTTTGGAAATCTAATGTGGGTCGCTTGCGGAGGGGAGGTTTGTAAAGAGAGAGAACAGAGTCCTTGAGCCTGAATGCATGGGTTGTTTTTGTCATATGGGTAAAAGAAACTTGACTTTCTCCTTTAGAGGTGATTTTATTAAATAGAACACCTAGTGAAAGATGAGAGAAACGGAAGAAAAGAGACAAATACTAATGCCTTTAAGAACAGCCTTGCTTACGTTCCTTGTCCAGATCTCATAAGAGGTGCATTTAATGTAAGAACATTAAGAAGGAATAGGGTTAAAAGGGGGGAAGGATGAAAAAGGGGAAGACAAAGCACGGCAAGGCGAGGCAAGGAGAGGCAAACAAACCAAAGCAAGGCAAGGTATGACTTGATTCTTAGACCTTAGTGAGAGAGATTAATCCCAACGCTCCTCACGTGGGAGAGCTCATCCCCTGACGCTCCGTCCACACACAAAGATCTGGAAGACTATCTTAGATCTGAATCATCAATTTTTACCTAGTGAAGGGTGAATCCCATCAGAAGTAACACAGGCTTCTCTCTGCCAAAGAATCCAGTGACACTGATGCATCCATGGCACGTTTAAACAAGACAGAGAAGCAGCAGTTTATGCTTAAATTACCAGTTTTCAGGGTGCTAAAAGACATTTTTGTGCAAGCAAGAAAACTGCTTTATGCAGCTTTCAATCATAAGGAGAAGAAAGTGATTAAAAGCACGTGATATCCCCATGACACCCAATTTTCCTGGACAGGTCAGGCGTCTATAACTTCTGAATAAGTCCTGAATCATTCAGCGTTCCCAAACCTGCTGCTCTGTCACTTGGATTTCTGACAGCTTACAAATGCAGGCGAGGGCCCATTCACTCTGATCCCAACCCTGCAAGCCCTTGCAGAAGCAGAGCAGTGCTCTTGCTGCCTGGGGAACTCAGCCTTCCCTTCACATTGCCCCCCTTCCCAGGGCAGAAAGGCTTCTCACTGGGCACACCTGAAGGGCATCAGCTACAATCAAGCAGCAGCACAACAGCCAGTGGCTTCTTATGGAGACGGGTCTCAGCTGAGAGATGTTTAGGAATCTCAGCTTGAGGTTCAGGCAGAGGGTGATGACTGTGTCTCTCCAGCTCTCCCTAACTCCCTTTGAGAAGTCTTCTTAAGCTTTGATTAGAAGGGCAGCAAGTCATAAAGCATGTGACAAAAGCATTTGGATTAGCCAAGTGAAAAACGTAGGGCAGTCTCCTCCAGAGAAATTCAGAAAACCACGGGGTCCTAATAGTTTGATTCTTTTTCCAAGGCATTCGTGCCTTCTCCCTGTGAGTTTTGTCTATCTCATAGAGAGATAGATTTCAATTCAAAATTTCCAAGATACTGTTAGGGTTTGCGTGAGGGAAAAGTCACAATGATTGTTTTCTAATCTATCTACTTATTAATATAAATGTACACAAAATTGAAATGCTTTATAAAAAAAAAGAAAAAAGCAAAACTGTGTGATGCCCACTTTTATTTTAAATTAAGTCTTTAACTCAAAGCAACCATTTGACTGCAAATTATCCACATACCAGCATTTCCTGCTTGTTTCAAAACATCCTCAAACATACAGCCTGTTATTTTTAGCTCTCAGATGTCTCTGCGCTTGGCAAGATCACAGGTAGAGCACAGTTCAGGCCAGCTTTGCTCACGGGGAACTGCCCGAGGGCAACTTCTGTGGTGACTCGCTGATGGGCAGCGTTTCTCAAAGCTGAAGGAAGCCCATTCCAGTGATCCCAGTCCAGCTGGACAGAGGACTGCAGCTGATGCTGGCAGTAGCTGCACTGCCACGCTATCTCAGCGTTTCAGGGCACGCCAAAAGGGATTTACCGTTATCAGGAGCCAACAGGCAGGAACGTGCTCCTCAGTCTGTGATGCTGCAGGAGGCAGCAGTGGCCCCTTTTCCTCTCTGTCATTCCCCTGGAGACCACCTGGATATTGTTCTCTGGACACCTCTCTGCCACTCTCACCTGGTCACAAGTCAGTTCATAAGCAGCCTCAGGACAGCAGGTGGGCATGTTGGTGCTGCCACTGCTCCTCCCCGGACACCCACAGCACAAGGAGCAATTTTATAACGACTGTCAGAATCATGGGTGTTAGCCTGATTAACAACTTCCAGCATAACTCCATGCCTTTAAAAATAGAGAAACTGAAAAATGAGATTTAGCTGCTGAAAGGGAAACTGCTAAACTTGTGGAAGGGGAATAAAAAACAAACCCCAGAAACCCAGGGAAGCAGAAAAGAAGCCAATTCAATCTGGGTTTACCTCAACAGCGCAGCAACAGAAAAGGCTTCTCCACAGCTCCACTTCTCTGCGTTCAAAACTGTGCCTGTGCCCCACGTTATCCCCATGTTAGACAAAGTTTGCCCTGAGAGGCTGAACTCACACTGTTCCTGCTGTCTGCATGATGGTTCACATCCAGAAGGGGCCTGGAGACAAAGCTTGTATTTGAGATGCGTGCATGAGAAGGAAAAAAGGACTGGGTCATGTCACCACACTGCAAATCTCTGTATTTGTGCAGATTCATTTCACCCCAATGCCTAAAACCTGGTTGAGTGATTCTTACCACAGCTGCCTTGGGTGGCTCTGTAGCCAATAGCACAAATAACCCCTTCCAGTGGGAAGTACCTCCTGCCCTTGTGTGAGGTTAATGCACTCCCTGATTTCTCTGAAGCCCTACATATAACCCAACAGCCTCCAGTCTGTCCTTTTGGGTTACCCAACAAAGTCAGGATTAGGACAGTAATGCCATCTCTCACCAGGACCAGATGACTGAATAGTCAGAAAGACTATGAAGAACCTGTGCTGTGGCTTGGAGCAACCAGGCGCTATAGGGTACTTTCCTCCAGTCAGAGCTGTAAGATTGAGATTGGGGTCAGTAGAGCTACTCCAAGCTGTCATTGCATGAGAAATATGCCATCCACAGCCTCGATATCTAGGTAACTCAGCTCTTGTCAGAGTCAACGGAGAAACAAGGAACATTGTCTATGAGAACTGAAAAATGGTTCAGCTGACCCAAGGGTCTGACTTGGGTGACACACAATGGTGCCTCCAGCCTCCAGATCATGAGGAAGCAAAAGGCAACTGCTCAGGCCTTGAGCCAGCACTGATACCAGATTTCATTCCACACATGCTGTTGGCCATGCGAGATGGGTTAAGAGAAGTGTTAGGTGAGGGTTAGTTAAGGTTCACGTTCAGGTTTAAATTAGAGCTAGAGTTCGGATGGTTTAGGGTTAGATTTCAAAGAGGTTGGGGTGCGGTTACAGTTAGAGTTGAGGGTTATGACCTGGGGTTGGGGTAGAGCTAGGGTCAGGCAATGATTAGGGTTAGGATTAAGATAAAGTCGGGGTTATGTTTAGGGCAGGGTTAGGTTACGGTTCAGGCAGGGTGGGGTTAGGGTTAGACACCTGCTGGACAGTGTGCGCCTTCCCGTGCTCCCCTTCCAGTGAGTGCCACGGTCATTAAAATCCCTGGTAAGACCTGGTGATTCTTTGGGTTTCTTGAATAAGCCTTTCTCTGCTTCCTTACCCTGATTGCAGGTGCTTTGTCTCCTACCAGGATGGCACACTAACAGGCCTCTCCTCTGATCCTCACCCACAAAGGACTCACCCAACCTCTTGTACATCCCATAGAGGAGCTCCATACATACAGCAAGATCCTGCACATGGAGGGCATCTGTTTCCTTACCTTCCTGGCCTGTCTCTCCTGAAAGGCCCATATGCACCATGGCAGCACCACTAGTGTCACATCCCACTCTCAGGAAAGAGGGGGGGTAAGTGACTCAGATTTGTAAATCCCCAGTGGCGTGGACTAAGGTGAGATAGATCTCAAGGTCTGTATACAAACATTTATTAGTTTCCCAAAATGATTAGTATAGGTCTTAACCGGTCCACGATAATTAGTTAGGTATATGACAAATTATGGCAAGTGGTGGAGTATACAATGTGTTAGTTAACAGCAGATAGACAACAACTTATGACAAGCAGTACTTAAGGTCATTACTTAACAACTCTAACCATTAATTACTCTAATTGCTACTTAACAACTCTAAGAGAAAAGAAAAGATAGCGGGAAAAGATGAAGAGTTCACCAATCCCAGTTTCAGCGTTGAGCCTGCCAAAACTCAGGGCGGGGAGGGGGATCTTGTAGGAGTGCTTTTCTGTGAATCCCCCCATCATACTCATCTTCCTCCCCTTTTATGTTTGCTGAATTAGCATGGCCTGCCCCACTCGTTATGGGGCAGTTCCATCTCAGATGTCTTCCCCTCCCAGGTGACGTGTAGCATGATTTGGGTGGGGAGAGAAGAACTATGGTCATACATGTTTAGCCTGATCTCTACAATCTTCATTAGCATATGCAGGGTGTGCGCTTTCATATGTATTTCATGGATAATGAAGCAAAGGTCACTTCTCAGACACAATGGCCTTGAGAACTGAGAACTAGCAAGCTCACCACATGAGTGACGGTGGCTTCACAAGACAGTTCTCCCACACTTTCAGGTGCCAGGAGTATGAGCCTTATCAGTTCTTTGAAGGCCAGGCCTGCATTATTCATTTCCTTGCGAGTGTTGGAGGCTTTCCATTGAAGGCTTGGAGGGCCTTCTGTTCCTTGGTCAGGGAATTTACAGTCTGTCTCTTACAACTAGCAGCCGGAGCTTTCCCAGCACTCCTCACTATTTCTTCCACCAGTGTCAAAACTCTGTGGTAGTACATGGGACTCCAGCTCCTCTGCTCTGTGCCCCAGGCTGAGGGTGTTGGTGCACTTTTGGTCTGCATCCCCTCAGCTGTAGCACTGGGGCCAAGCTCAGCCTTGTCACAGGCAAACCCAGGAGCAAGTCCCCAAGACCCAGTACGTGCAGTGCTTTGCATGAGACCAGAGACGTGCTGGAGGGGACGGAGGGCAGCAATGTGAAAGCACCAAAGGAGAAAATCCTGTTCCCCAAAAGGCCAGAAAAGCAGGGCTGGGCTCCATAGCCCTGGTAGGAGAAGGCTTTGCTGCTCCTAAAGGTCTGTGGTGGAGGGGAAGTTGATCTCCAGGAGGACAAGGTGCTGCTGAAAATGTCCTTGGGTGTGGAGATGCTGTGATAGAGGAGCACTGTGACAATCAGTCGCCTGTTCCTTGATTGTATCACTAAGGGGCTCAGCAAAGGATTATTGGAAGAACGAGCAGAGTTTGGGAGCAGCCAAATGAGTTGAGCCCTCGGTGTGATGGGCTTCTTGTTCATGACCTGCTCTGCATCAGCTGAGTGGAGATGGATCAGACTGGGCCTCACTGCAGTGGTGGGTTTCGGTTGCTGATCGACAGAAACCAAACCTGCCTGGGCTGCCACATAGGCTTGCCCAAAGGAACCAAATCTGCAATGCTCTCTGGGTTGTCTGTCATGCATCTGCTCTGATCAGGAATGGCTTTCCTGTAGGTGCTGTGCTGTCTGTGCCAGCAACCTGCAGTTGTTCTGGAGGGCGCTGGCATCTCAGGTGGCACAACAAGCCGTATGTGGCCACTGAGGAGCTGTCCTGAATTAGGTTGAGCAATGGGGGAATGTCCATGAGACACCTGCCATTACAGTCAGTGGAGATCTAGGAAATACAGCTGGTGGAGAAGAGAAAGAGAGGGACTTAGCTGCATTTGATCAGCTGACTACGTCTGTGGGTGCTGTGGATGTAAGGAATATTGAAGGTTTTAGCTATCCTAAATGTAACATCTACTTTCATTTCCATCTACCAAAGGAATTCCTCACCAGGCTCCAGGATGTTGCCCCCAGATGCTGCCTTGTGTCTCAGCATTGCTGCATTAGAGCTTGCAGTCACCTGCACATATCCTGGGCAAACTCTGGTGTCACCTCAAATGTCACCAGGTGTTCCCACCTGAACAACTCCCTCACTCTCCATTAATTAGCAAGGGAGTGGACACAAACAGCTCACTTGCAGGTGCTCATTTGTGCACACCTGAACGGAGGCAAGAAGAATCCCACCTCCTGCGGGTTTGTGGCAGGAATGGGAGGGAGCTGAGTCCCCTTCTGGCCCCAGGGCTACAGATCAGGATGAGATGCTTCAATTAACTTGGCTGAATTCCTTCCCTCAGCAGGAGGCACAAAGGTGATGACTTCCTATCCCTGTCTGTGTGTCCTGCAATATGACAGGGAAAGAAAATATGATTCTTGAGACTCCTTGTTTTCCGGATATGTGAAATGAGAGTGCAGGAAGGAAAAGCTTCTCCCCAGCTTAGTGATGACTTCATCTTGTTTCCCAGCAGGTTCCCCTGGAGCCCCAGGGACACCTGGAGGGAGCCCACAGGGGGCAGAGAAAGGGCTGCCTTGGGCTGGTCCTCTGCTGCTGAGCTGGGCTGGGCTCCTGGGATGGAGGGAGCTCATGGCAAGCGGGCAGCGCTGCAGAGAGACAGCTCTGCCCAGGAGCAGCTCCTCTGCCAAGCACAGCAGGGCTGAGGGCACTGCCTGCAGGCACCCGAGAGGAGCCAGGCACAGAGAGGCTAAAGGCAGCTGGGAGTGGGAGGAGAGTTCTGAGCTTGTTCTTGGGGAAATCTTCACACCTGTTGACACAGTCAGTCTCTGGCTGTAGGGCAATGCAGGGGAGTCTCCTGGAGGGATGTTCTAGGGTGTGCTTCCGAGCAGGGATGCCCTGCTGAACCATCGCAGCGACAATGAAGGAGGGCTGCCTTCTGCGAGGGACTGTGGCAGGGTTTTGAAGACAGGTGGGTGTGCAGGCAGGGGTGCCCAAGGCTGTCCTTGAGAGCAGGGTCCCTGCACCCCAGGGGTCTGTGTGCCGGGGCAGGGACTCTGCTGCTTGCCAGGGTCAGCTCTCAGCCTGCCCAAGGAGTTCCCCCCCGAGCTTCTGTGGGGAGAAGCTCTGGGTAAAAGGAGAGACTCCCCTCAGGCCAGGGTCCTTTGGCTCTTTTGAGAGTGTGCTGTGTGGGTCAGGGCTGCCCACAGCTGCAGATCTCCCCCAGAACACTGGCAGAGGCAGCGTTTACAGAGGAAAGTCAAGACAGTGGCTGCCTGGAAGATGAAGACATTGCAGGGTCTGTGCTCTCAGCTGTCTCCTGAGGGAAAGGAGCTGTCACTGTTCCACTGAGGGATCAGCAGATCTGCCAGAAACCTCACAAAGTGCCTTCACCCCCTCCTCTCCCTACACACAGCACCAGCAGCACCTTTGCTTCCAGCATCAGGCTTTCTCTCATCTCCTCCTGAGGAGCCACAAAGAGGGAGATGGCCCTGGGCAGTGCCCTGCTGCCAGGAGGGGTCTGCAGGGCAGAGCTGAGCCCCCAGCGGGTGGGATGGGCTGTGGGAGGAGTGACAGGGAGGCGACCTGGGCACAGAGCAGCAGCTCCTGGCAGGGGCAGCTCCAGGCAGCAGAGACATGGGCAAGGGTTGGGGGGTAACTGCCAACATGGACTGGGGGAGGTGGGGCTCAGGCAGCTTTCCTTCGGTCCTTCACTGGAGATGTCTTCTGGGCATTGTCTGCTGGGCAATGAACTGACTCTCCCCTCAGAACATGTCATCTCTGGGACCCCAGACTCTCTGCTTTGCCTGTCCTGCTGGCCTTGCCGGCTGCTCCCAGAAAGGCAGAGCTCTCCTGTGGGATCCTAGGGAGGGCTGAGCCTTTCCTTGGGGGTCGGCACTCTGCTTGCAGAGTCCTTTGAATCTCTCTGTGAGGGGTTGTGTCCTGCTGTCTCCAGCACAGCTCTAACTCTGGTTTGGGAAAGAGAAGAATTTGTATATTTGTCCTTTCAAACAGTGCTCCGCTGTTCCCTCATGAGTTCAGTTATTTCTTTGGGGTTTTTTTTTAAGTGGAATTTGTGTGTGAATTCATCGTCAAGGCAGCACAATCAGAAGCACAGGGCAGATGGAAAAAAGGCTGATGGACACTGCACCTCTCCTGACTCTGCACTAAACGACAGAGATTAGAGCCCTGTGTCCTGTCCTGTCTCAAGACTCCACAATTTCAGTCATAAAAATGAGGATTTCTACCCCTCAATAGAACAGTCACCAGATGTGATAGAAAATCAAAACCACATCATCTCTGAAAAGCAGACTGTCTTTGCTCTAAGGCGTCTGTCCTCATTTTTTTTCGTTTTTTTCCTCCTTTGGACAGAGCCCCCATGCCAAGAAACAGCAGATGTCCAACAGCAGCGCCATCACCCAGTTCCTCCTCCTGCCATTCGCAGACACACGGGAGCTGCAGCTCTTGCACTTCTGGTTCTTCCTGGGCATCTGCCTGGCTGCCCTCCTGGTCAACGGCCTCATCATCACGGCCATTGCCTGTGACCACTGCCTCCACACCCCCATGTACTTCTTCCTCCTCGACCTCGCCCTCCTTGACCTAGGCTCCATCTCCACCACTGTCCCCAAAGCCATGGCCAATTCCTTCTGGGACACCACGGCCATCTCCTACACAGGATGTGTTGCACAGGTCTTTTTTTTCCTTTTCTGTGCTGCAGCAGAGTTTTATCTTCTCACTGTCATGTCCTATGACCGCTACGTTGCCATCTGCAAACCCCTGCACTATGGGACCCTCCTGGGCAGCAGAGCTTGTGTCCACATGGCAGCAGCTGCCTGGGGCAGTGGGTTTCTCAATGCTCTGCTGCAAACGGCCAATACATTTTCCCTACCCCTGTGCCAGGGCAATGCTGTGGACCAGTTCTTCTGTGAAATCCCCCAGATCCTCAAGCTCTCCTGCTCACACTCAGACTCCCTCAGTGAACTTGGGCTTATTGGGGTTAGTGCCTTGGTTGCTTTTGTTTGCTTTGTTTTCATCGCGCTGTCCTATGTGCAGATCTTCAGGGCCGTGCTGAGAATCCCCTCTGAGCAGGGACGGCACAAAGCCTTTTCCACATGCCTCCCTCACCTGGCCGTGGTCTCCCTGTTTCTCAGCACTGCCATGTTTGCCTACCTGAAGCCCTCTTCTACCTCCTCCCCGTCCCTGGACCTGGTGGTGGCTGTGCTGTACTCAGTGGTGCCTCCAGCAGTGAACCCCCTCATCTACAGCATGAGGAACCAGGATCTCAAGGATGCCCTGTGGAAACTGGTGACTGGATGGTTTTCAGAAGCTGCAGAGTGTTCATGTTCTTCAGCATATGACTCATAATGTAACTCATTATAGGCCCAGCCTTCCTTTATTAGTTTTTGTTGTTGTCGTTGTTGGGTGAGATTTTTTTCTTTTCTTTCTTTTTTTGCCTATGATAATGTTGTCCACAAAGAATTGTGGACACCCCACTTTGACTTCATTATAATCTACCTCACCGGTATGACCCAGTGACTATGTGAACGAGGATCTATACTCCTTCTTTAATCAAACAAAGAAATGTATTTGCAGTGACTTATCTGTCTGACACCCAAGCATCTAAAACCGAACTAAATGTTGTTCCTCGCAATTTCCCTACCAAGTTAGAGGGGAAAAGAAGGACATAAAAAATTCCATGGAGAAAGGGCAATAGGACAAGCATGGAGTCTCCCATAGCTATGGAATGAGGAATGTTGCCAGCTCTTAGACAAATCCCTTCCTTATCTCCCTTATGATCTGCATGGTGTGTGCATTTCGGAACGCTCTCATCGTCATCATCACCATCATGCGGGAAAGCCAGCATCTGCACACTGCCATGGGCTTCTTCTTGAGGCATTTGTCTTCCCTGGAGATGTGCTACTGCACCACCACCCTGGCCCAGCTGATGGCCAGCTTCATGACTACGGAAAGGACTATGTCTGCTCGTCATGGCGTTAGTACTCTTTTCTGCACCTTTGCCATGTATGCCGTGTTTATTACTGGTGACCACATCCTAGGATCAGCATTGGTTTCTGTGCCACCCTCTGCTCTCTGAAAGGCTCATTGACTGGCAGGTCGGTCTCCAGAGGGTAGCTGCACCTTCGCTAGGGTGATTTCTGTCATCTGCGGTAATCATTTCAGTCGTGTCCCAGATACAGATTCACAGAATTTTCACAGAATTTTCACAGAATTTCAGAGTTGGAAGGGACCTCTAGAGATCATCTAGTCCAACTCCCCTGCTAAAGCAGGATTGCCCAGAGCACATGACTCAGGGCTGCATCCAGGCGGGTCTTGAAAATCTCCAGAGAAGGGGACTCCACACCCTCCCTGGGCAGCTTGTTCCAGTGCTCTGTCACCCTCACCATAAAGAAGTTTCTTCTCATATCTGATCAGAACTTCCCACGTTCCAGCTTGTGCCCATTACTCCTCGTCCTGTTACTGGGAACCACTGAAAAGAGTCTGGCTCCATCCTCCTTAAGCCCACCCTTTAGATACTTGTCAACATTAATAAGGTCTCCCCTCAGCCTTCTCTTCTCCAGGCTCAAGAGTCCCAGCTTTCTCAGCCTTTCCTCATAAGGGAGATGCTCCAGTCCCTCAATCATCTTTGTTGCCCTACGCTGGACTCTCTCCAGCAGTACCCTGTCTCTCTTGAACTGGGGAGCCCAGAACTGGACACAGTGTTCCAGTTGTAGCCTCACCAGTGCAGAGTAGAGGGGGGGAATGACCTCCCTTGAGCTGCTGGCCACACTCTTCCCTATGCAGCCCACAATTCCGTTGGCCTTCTTGGTGACAAGGGCACATTGCTTGCTCATGGATGATTTACTGTCTACCAAGACCCCCAGATCCTTTCCTTCAGAGCTGCTTTCCAGCAGGTCCACCTCTAACCTATACTGGTGCCTGACATTCTTCCTCCCCAGGTGCAGGACCCTACACTTGACCTTGTTGAACCTCATTAGGTTCTTCTCTGCCCAGCTATTCAGCCTGTCCAGGTCACGCTGGATGGCAGCACGGCCCTCTGGGGTGTCAGCCACCCCACCCAGTTTGGTATCATCAGCGAACTTGCTGAGCATACACTCTGTCCCCTTGTCCAGGTCATTGATGAATACATTAAACAATACTGGTCCAAGTATTGACCCCTGGGGGACACCACTGGTTACAGGCCTCCAACAGGCTCCATTAATCACAACCCTCTGGGTCCTGTCACACAGCCAGCTCTCAGTCCACCTCACTGTCCCCTCATCTAGTCCACACTTCCTCAGTTTCCTAAGGAGGATGTTATGAGAGACAGTGTCAAAAGCCTTGCTGAAGTCAAGGTAGATGACATCTGCTGCTCTGCCCTCATCCAGCCAACCATCTATAACATCATAGAAGGCTATGAAATTGGTCAAGCATGATTTACCCTTGGTAAATCCATGTTGACCACTTCCAATAACTTCCTGCTCCTGAACTTTCTTGGATATGACATCCAGAACGAGTCTCTCCATTACCTTCCCAGGGATGGAGGTGAGAATGATCGGTCTGTAGTTCTCTGGGTCCTCCTTCCTGCCCTTTTTGAAGACTGGAGTGATATTGGCCTTCCTCCAGTCCTCAGGCACCTCTCCTGTTCTCCATGACCTTTCAAAGATCATGGAGAGTGGCCAAGCAATAACATCTGCCAGCTCTCTCAGCACTTGCGGGTTTATCTTGTCAGAGCCCATGGACTTATGGATGTCCAGTTTGGCCAACTGGGCTCTAACCCAATCTTCCTCTACTGGGGAAAACTCTTCCTCTCTCCAGACCTTCCCCCTTGCCTCCAGGGCCTAGTATTCATGAGGGACAGCTTTAGCAGTGAAGACTGAAGCAAAGAAGGCATTCAGTAGCTCTGCCTTCTCTGTGTCTTCCACCACTAGGGCGCCCATCTCATTCGTTACTGGGCCTAGGTTTTCCTTAGTCTTCCTTTTTCTATTGATATACTGAAAGAACCTCTTGTCATCTTTAACCGTGGTGGCCAAGATGAGTTCTGCTTGAGCTTTGGCCCTTCTAATTTTCGCCCTGCAGAGCTTCACTACATCTTGGTATTTTTCATAAGTAGCCAACCCCCTTTTCCAAGGATCATAAACTTTCTTTTTTTATCTTGCGGTCAAGCCAAAACTCTCTATTTAGCCAGGCTGGTCTTCTTCCCTGTCTGCTTGTTTTTTGGGACTTGGGGATGGCCTTCTCCCAAGCTATTGAGATTTCCTCCTTGAAGTAAGACCAGCCTTCCTGGACACCTTTGCCCTTCAGGACTGTCCCCCAAGGGACACTCTCAACCATGCTCCTAAGCAGGCCAAAATTTGCCCTTCGGAAATCCAAGGTGGCAGTTCTGCTGGCTCCCCGCCTTGCTTCATCAAGAATCGAAAATTCTATCATTTCATGATCACTCTGCCCAAGACGACCGCCAATCTTTACATCCCCTACAAGACCTTCTCTGTTAACAAGCAGCAGGTCCAATAGGTCAGTTTCCCTAGTTGGCTTCCTCACCAGCTGTGTTAGGAAGTTGTCTTCCACACACTCCAGGAACCGCCTGGACCGCGCACTCTCTGTTGTGTTATATTTCCAGCAGACATCTGGGAAGTTGAAGTCCCCCACAAGAATAAGGGCGAGTGATCGTGAGACCTCTGGCAGCTGCTTGTAGAATATTTCATTGGCCTCTACATCATGGTTGGGGGGGTCTATGATAAACTCCCCCCATGATGTGCAGCTTATTGGCCTTCCCCTTGATTCTTATCCATAAACACTCAACAGTGTCATCATACATATTGTTAAGTTCTTAGTTCCTTCGAACAATTCCCCTTGATCCTCCCCTTAGCAACTACTCAGTGACTATCTACAATCATCCTTAGCAACAGAGCCAGTATGTAAAGCTTGATTACCTACGGAGCCATGGTTAACTTTAAATTCGATGATGGATATCAGGGCTCATGTACAGATCAGGGATAATCCAAAGCTGCAGAATGGGAACCACTCGCTCGAGTGGAAATAATTGGTGTCTCCTTGCCTGTGGGAGGGAAGGGAGATCACGAGTCCACCCAAACGAACTTCTTGCAGTTAGAGATGGGTCTCTGGAGCTCACAGTCAAAAGATGTTCATTGAGGGTAGTCGTGGCAGCTCACCTCACCGACCAATGTGCTGCGGCTCTAAATATTTCCCAAGTTTGGGGTTTATGAAGTGCTTTTTGGTTATTAGTTGATGTCATGCTTGCACGTAGGTCTGGCCCTGTCCTTAGGGGCCTCGTGCATGGGACCCAGGGGACCGTCAGCCCTCAGGATGGGGAATTTCTCATGCGCAGAGAAATTCTCTAACTCCGGGGGATTTTGTGGAGCCTGGAAATCCCAAGGGAATAGTTAGTGGTGTGCGAGGATGAGGATGGCAAGATAGGCTAAAGGACGGTCTCAGTGGAATGATTTTTAGCTTAAGCAGTTTTTTTCTATCTTTCAGGCAGAACGGCCAGGGACTTTGGGTTTTGTCTGATGAAGGATAACACTAAAATCCGCATTCAGCCATGAGTTGTGGCCCAGCAGTCAGAATAAGAGCAAACATTCAGCAAATGGGGGATGAGGGAACCGCAGCTGGGGAGTTGGTGGGAGGGTGGTGCAGCGCCTGGGCTGTGCAGGCCCTCACAGTTGACATTGACTTTCTCCCCATCACTTGGCCAATTCTGCTGAAGTCAACAGCACGGTTGTTATGGCCAGAGGATGCCCCCATGTTGGGCAGAAACGCAACAAAATGCCCAGTGAAGCACTGGCTGTGCTTACGTCATAAAGAGCGTTGCCGGCCACCCGCGTCCTACACAACATTCTGATGCTCTTCTTGCTTGGTGGCCGCAGCTCTTGCAGCTCACTGCTGCTCTGGGAGTGAACCTCACCAGTTTGGTTGGGTTTTGACAGAAGGAGGACAGAATTTCTTGCCTGATGGGGTGCAAAAGGACTCTTGGGGCAGCACGGTGATGCCGGTGGTGCTGGGAAGGATCTGTGGAAGTTGTTAGAGGAGAGCTAGTCATGCTTTGCTGGGAAAGATGTAACTTATTTAGTGCAGCTCCTCACATCTCCCCTCTTCCTAGGTGTCTGCTGATTGTGCTGTATCTGTTCCCAACTTGCCTTCCTCACCTCCTCTTCCTTATGATTTCAGGTGCCTCAACATGGGCAGCCATTTTCAGGCAGAGCTCCCAAAACACCAGGACAGATCCCGTTTGGCCGAGGAGGAAGAGGGAGCATCTCTGGGGTGCTCTGGAGCATCTCTTTTGTTTCCCAGTTAGCCCTGGGATACTAGGGGTCAACAATTCCCCTTTTTCACACCAGCTTTTTGGGCTTTTGGATTCTGTCCCTTCTCTTCTTGACCGCCTTCACCCCTGGTAGCGTTAGAGGGAAGGAGATGGCTCAGTTCTGGCAGGACAGTGACCAAATAATAACCAGTGCTGCTCTTGGCAGCATCCTCCATGAGAAATGGGCATTTGTAGGTGTCACACTTCATCTGCTCAAAGCCCCATCCAACCTGGTCTTGAACACCTCCAGGGATGGAGCCTCCAAAACTTCTCTGGGCAACCTGTTCTTTTCTGGGCTGCTCTTGATCCATTCTCTGCCGAGCTTCTGTTTGTGCTTGGGACGATGTCCTCTTGCAACTTGAAGCTTCAAACATTTTGGTGGTGTTATCCTCCTTGCTTGGCTTTCTCTTGTTTTAATATACTGATCTCTGGGGGATATTTTGTTCTGCATTTGTTTGCAAAGGCAATTGATGATAAAATTGGGGTGGGATGCAGTTAGAGGGACATGGGCGTGTGGTGCCAGTGTGGGTGCCCTGGGACCCTCTGCCCAGGCTGCAGCTGCAGCTTCCGAGGGGCTCTGCTCTCCAGCAGGTCCTCTGTGACAGTGGCCAGTCCCAGGCATGTGCTTCAGAGACACTGGGTCCTCTGGAGGTACCGCTGGGCACTGATGGTCAGACAGCAGAGCTCTGCCTAGAGAACAGACATTTTGGCTCGTGTATGAGTACAATCTCATCAACTAACACAAAATAACTTAAATAATTTAAATATCCTGTCAGTGTTTTCCGATGAGATCAATACGAGGAGTTTTCAGGGTGTGCATTAATAGGAAGAGGAGAGCTATTGACCTTCCACTCCGTTTGCATTGTCAGTACTCTCTCGATCAGGCTGTGCATTTCATCTCCCTCATCTTTCACGTATTTCCACATCTCTTTAATAAATAGACCATGTCTGGAGTCACCTTTCCAGCAGCACATCTGAACATAAGCACATGCGATTGCTCTCTAGATTTCTCCTGCCCTTCCTCTTTGATCACTTAGACACATCTCAACAATCCAGAAGATGCTTTGAGCTTCAGGGAGTCAAACGCTTGTCTATATTCCAGGAATCTGTCTAATTCTGTCTGTAGCCCACTCTTTAATTGTGGTTACTTTTTAATTTACTTTCTGTGTAAAAGATTTCTTGCATGGTTCTGCCTTGTGGAAGGTGAACCTCATTGGTGGCAGATTGTACTTGGCACACAGTTGAGGAGTGGTTTATTTTAATCACAGAATCACAGACTCACAGAATGGTTGGGGTTGGAAGGGACCTTAAAGATCATCCTGTTCCACTTCACATTCACCCTTGGCTCTAATTAAGATCTGACCCACACTTCGACTCCAGATGAACTCTTCTGTCAAAAACAACAGCATTTTTCCTTTCACACTTGGGTTCTGAGAGGGACTCCCAGACATCTCGGCCACCTTTTTCCTCTACAGCACCGCTTGCTTCCAGGGACTGCTTCCCTGACTGAAGGAAGCTGTGGGTTCTCACTGGTGCCCACCCAATGGTGGCAGCAGCTGAAGAAGTATATCCTGATCAGCCTGTGCAGGTACAGTCTGGAGAGCCAGGCCGGACAAGGACTTTGAGCCTGTTTTGCCCAGTTGCCCCACACTGATCCTCCATGAGTTCCTCGACTCTTGCAGCATTGAGGCCTATGGTCAGCAGGACCCCGTGAGTCTTGTGCTGCCAGCAGGCAGGAAGGAGCCAGTCAGCTTTCTCCAGCCCATCAGTCTCTCTAGGAGGAGACCCAGGTCTTCCTTAGGCACTAATTCTATCCAGCACCTGGGCCGTGATCCTCATGGTCTCCCCATGGCAGGTACCCAAGCATGGGAGTGCAGGATGTTTGCAGCCCTGCTCCAGTTGCTGAACACAGACCCCGTAGCCTACTGTTGTGCTGTGGGCTGGGCTGGCCACTGACCTACCAACCACTGGGCTACTCACCCATGGTTCCAGCTTGAAGCTCACTACCATTCACACATGTCCCCTATGGACAGAGAATGCACCCGCACAGAAGGCAGTTGGAAAGAGGCTCTGAGGAGAACCAGGCACAGGCTCGTGCAGGGCTCCATCAGAGCAGCCTGCTGACTAGAAACCTGTTTACACTTACACAGTGCCTTTTTCCCCTTTGCTCTCTTTTCCTGTTTTGTTGCCAAACAACTTTGTTGCTGATTCTGTTTTCCTTTAGACTCAAGAGGAGTTTTCCATGACTACAAACACCAGGAACTTAACTGAGTGCCTTAATTTCAGTATTACAAGTAATATACAGATTACGGTGCTGTAGGCATCCTAGTCAAGAGAAGGCTTAAAGGGAAATTGGAAGCAGACCATTGCAATGGCTCTGTGGGTCTGTCGAAGAGATGCTTCCAAAATGATCATTGAATCGTAGAATCCTTTAGGTGGGAAAAGGCCCTTAAGATCATCAAGTCCAACTCTTAACCTAACGTTGCCAAGTCCACCAGTTAATTTTGAAGGTGACTCATTTTGGCTAATCTTGGAGGTGGTTAATTTTGAAGGGGGTTGACTGAGCTCAATCCCTTGCTTTCAAGTCAATCCACTGTCTCAGACCAGCCTCTCCTCTCATCGATGTGCATGATGAGATGGGAGAGTCCCTGGGCCACCCAGGGGATTAATGACTTAAGTGCTCTGGTTGCACACCGGCACAGGCTTGATGCCCAGCTACACCACCGTTAGAAATGTAACATAATTCACACAGCTTTTGCCAGAAATATCACTTCCCAGCTGGCAGTCCAGAATACCCATGTAAAACCAGCAAGGCTGGAGAGGCATTTCTTGTGTCTGAAGAGAAGTGGGTTGGATCAATATTTTTCATGTCATTGGGTAAAAACACAGAGAAAAGCAGAATCCCTACAGAGCACAATTCTAGTCTCCCATTTCAGGAAGGAAGAGGAAGCCTAAGAAAAGGGAAGGAAGGTTCACAAATGTAACAAGATGAATTTCACCAAGCATGATATTGGTTACTCTTGTCACACCCTCTCTGACCAGGTACCGAAATCATAGAATCATAGAATCATAGGGTTGGAAGGGACCTCTGTAGATCATCTAGTCCAACCCCCTGCCAGAGCAGGTTCACCTAAAGCAGGTTGCACAGGAACACATCCAGGCGGGTTTGGAATGTCTCCAGAGATGGAGACTCCACCACCTCTCTGGGCAGCCTGTTCCAGGGCTCTGCCACCCTCAAAGTCAAAAAGTTCCTCCTCATGTTTAGGTGGAACTTCCTGTGCTCAAGTTTATGCCCATTACTTCTTGTTCCGTCGCTGGGCACCACTGAAAAGAGCCTGGCCCCATCCTCCTGACACGCACCCTTTCAGTATTTATAAGTGTTGATAAGATCCCCTCTCAGCTGTCCTTTTTGCAGACTGAAGAGACCCAAATCCCTCAGCTTTTCTTCATAAGAGAGGTGTTCCAGTCCTCTGATCATCTTGGTAGCTCCCTGCTGCACCCCCTCCAGCAGTTCCCTCTCCTTCTTGAACCAGGGAGCCCAGAACTGGACACAGTACTCCAGGTGCGGCCTCACCAGGGCAGAGTAGAGGGGGAGGATGACCTCCCTCCACCTGCTGGCCACACTCCTCTTGATACATCCCAGGATGCCATTGGCCTTCTTGGCCACAAGGTCCCATTGCTGGCTCATGGTCATCCTGTTGTCCCCCAGGACTCCCAGGTCTCTTTCCACAGAGCTGCTCTCCAGCAGGACAGCCCCCAACCTGTCCTGGTAAATGGGGTTATTCCTCCTCAGGTGCAGCACCCTACACTTGCCCTAGTTGAATTTCATAAGGTTCCTCTTTGCCCAGATCTCCAGCCTGTCCAGGTCTCTCTGGATGGCGACAGAGCCTTCCGGTGTGTCAGCCACCCCCCCCCAGCTGTGTGTCATCAGCGAACTTGCTGAGGGTGTACTCTATCCCCTCATCCATGTCATTGATGAATATATTGAAGAGGACTGGAATGGAGCCTCACAACTGTATTATATCTTTCCTAAAGTCCTTTTATGTCATTCAAGCGTTGATAATCCTCCTTTTCAAACTGCTGCTGGTGGTTGATCTGCTCACTGTTGTGAGGAATGCAGTCATCATTGCCATCGTTTGGCTCCACCACTAATAACATGCCCCCATGTATCCCATCCTCAGCACCTTGTCCTTCTTGGATACTTGGTTCACTTTGGTCATTGCCCCTCACACATTTGGCAGTCCCATGTTGGAGATTAAGGTGCCTCTGCGGCTGCTTACAAGTCCTAGAACTTCTTCTCTGACTTCCTGGGCATAGATGAGTTTAACCTTTGCAATAGGTCTGAGTGAAGTTGGAATTTCCCAGGAATGCGGTGAAATAGCTAACAGCCTCTTTAATCTCTTCTGTTCTGGAGAAAGAATCCTTTGTGGGGTTTGAAAAAGGTAGAAAGAAGACAACAAATTCTCTGAGGCCTCTAACTGAAATGTGAAACACAAAAACCAGGGTGTGAGTGATACTCTCTGTGTGTCGATAGACTGCAGGAAAGGAGAAAAAGCAGAAAAGGACAGAACTTTTCATCCAGACCGTGAAATTACCACACTTGGGTTTTTTGCTATGTTCCCATCTCGGCTGGGTGAACTGAAATTTAGCACGGGACCAGAAAATGCAACGGCAGTTACTGAGTTCATCCTAGAGGGTTTTTCAGGGCTTGATCAAAGACTACAGCTATTTCTCTCACTGGTCCTTCTGCTCATATACCTGACAACAGTGATGGGGAACGCAACCATCATTTTCCTTGTATGTGTGGATCACCACCTGCAAACCCCCATGTACTTTTTCATCAGCAATATGTCCTTCCTGGAAATCTGGTTTACATCCTCCGCAAGCACCAAATTGCTTGTGATCCTGGGTTCTGGTAGGAGAACAATCTCACTGCGCAGCTGCTTTGCCCAATCCCATTTCTGTTTTGCCTTGGGCAGTACAGAGTTTGTTCTACTTGTTGTCCTGTCCTTTGACCGCTACGTTGCCATCTGCCTGCCTTTGCGTTATGCTGCCATCATGAAGCCTCAGCTCTGCATCCACCTGGTTGTTGCTGCTTGGGTCATGGGCACCACACTCTTGAGTTACCGCCTGGTCCTCCTCTACAAGCTGACTTTCTGGGGCTCGAACAAGATCCACCTTTTCTTTTTTGCGACAGCTCCCCCTTGTTCAAATTGTCCTGCTCTGACACCAGCCTGCTTTGGAAAATGGACTCTATTTTATTATCATTTGTCATGCTGGATTCCTTCTGTTTAACTCTGGCATTTTACACAGACGTCCTTTTCTGTATTCTACACCTTCCAGCAGCCTCTGGGAGGAAAAAAGATTTCACTACATGTTCTTCCCATCTCACCACCTTGGCCATTGCCTATGGGAGCTGCATTGCTCTCTATGTGCATCCTTCAGAACACGTTTCCTTGGAGGCAAACAGAATGGTAGCTTTGACAAACACTGTCCTCTACCCATTCTTAAATCCTTTCATCTACAATCTTAGAAACAAGACCGTGATACTGGCCCTGAATGAAGCCATTGCCCATGCAACAATAAAGCTTTTCGACTTATCACAATGCATTTCTGGACAGCAATTCCCATGATCTGCTATCAGATGTTACATCATACCATTGCATATGTATGTCATCTCCAAATACAGATGCCTCATGAGATGTATGTTCTGGTTGGATTGTGTTAGGTTAGCTCACCTGCACGCACAAAGAAGGCACTAACAATGGCAGGAGGAGGAACTCAGTTAATACCCTGCCCCAGCTGCTCCCAGACCCATCACGGGAGAACCACCTGGAATCCATCTCCAGAAATCAAGAAGAGTACAAAGGCACAGTGGCAGATGGGAATCCAAATTACAGGCTCCCAAGGAATGAACACCTTGTCCCACTTATTATGGGAAGTTTAGGGGAGGACACGACCAGTGCAGTCTGTCCTGTCTCCTCATTAAACTTAATTTCTACCTCTTTTCCATGTGAGTGAATCTTCTGTGTGAATGTGTGAGCACGGTGGTGTGAGTGCAGCAGCTGGAGCAGGACCAGGAGGTCAGACAGCCCGTATGCCGTCAGTGCCAGAACCTAAGAGACTGGAGTGCCTGGACTTAAGAGTTCATGTGCGTGTGTGTGAGTGTGTGTGAGTGTGACTGGGGTGGTCTGTACCAGCATCTGGAATGGAGCTGTGGCCTCAGGCACTCATATGTCCAGGTGACTGTGTGCAATAAATACTAAATTGGCTAAAAATACAAAAGTACAGCATTGTTCACACATTAAGGAAAAGTATAAAATCAAGAGGCTTCTGAGGTAGAAAATAGCCACAGCTGGCATGAAGGATACAACATCTGTGGTTCCCTGATAAGCTACATGAGGTACGGGACGGGATGCAATTATTCCATGGCTTTACCTTATGATGTATAGCGGATACAGGAATGGGATGATACCATGAAACAGATAAGCTGCCAATTAGCTGCCCGCTCGATACTCGGAGCCAACATTTTGTCAAATTTTGATGAAATGCTGTCCTTTGTGCGAACTTTGCTCATTATAATGTCATTATAATACCAAAACACACCTCCATCCCGAAGGCTACCCGCCTCCAAGGTGTGACCAGTCCTCCTTGAGTCTGCGCCCTGAATTTCTTGTAAACTATACCTTTAATTGTGAAGCAAGAGAAATTTACATGAATCATGATAAAAGTATGTATGACTAAAGTCACTCAAACTCCACCTTGAAGATAACAAATAGTATAAAAATAGCCCAAGAGAGGGGGGATACCCAGGGAAGACACCATCATAAAGAATTACATCACTGACTTCTGGGATCAGTCGACGGGCTGAGCCTTTCTTCCCCCACATAGGGACGCCTTTGGGTAAGACTTAGATTATACCGAGTGCTTCCTTGGGAAACTTAGAAATTTCTCTAGAGACTCTCTTTTCTACATTTAGAGCCAGGCTGTATCATTTATAACTTTGTCACGTGTTTTGTATATGTAACAATACTTTCATTTGCACGTGCTTTGCAGACAGTGTATTTATCACCGGTAATCCTAAGAACCTATATATATGTTGTTTAAATAAACTGCACTTTTTTAAGTAGCTAGTCGTTTTGGTTTCTCACTGAACGCGACCAAAGACTCGAGAGTGGCCGTGCTAGTTCATGAGCACGACTAGACTGAAGGTGCAGTCCACTATTAGTGCATCCAAATCGTAATAGTTTAATATATATTAAACATGATTGGACTGATAGTGCTGAATTGGGCATCACTCAGAATTTAAACCTTGCCGCACCTGGCCTCCCACCTCGGTGAGGAGTGTTAGAACGCAAGGGGGTTTATCTTCTGCCAAAACCGCTTTGCCCCTTTTCACGCAACAGGCTGTAACTGGGTAGGCTGCTATCCAGGGGCTGAGTGTCCGAGCCCAGGTGTATATATAGAATAGAATAGAATAGAATAGAATAGAATAGAATAGAATAGAATAGAATAGAATAGAATAGAATAGAATAGAATAGTTCAGTTGGAAGGGACCTACAATGATCATTTAGTCCAAATACCTGAGCACTTCAGGGCTGACCAAAAGAAAAATTATTTTATTAAGGGCATCCTCCAAATGCCTCTTAAACACCGATGGGCCTCTTAAACATTTAAACAGAAGGCGTCAACCACCTCTCTAGGAAGCCTGTTCCAGTGTTTGACCACCCTTTTGGGAAAGAATTGCTTCCTTCTGTCCAGTCTAAACCTCTCCTGGCAAAGCATCCCATGCGTCCTATCACTGGGTATGAGGAAGAAGAGCTCAGCACCTCCCTCTCTACTTCCCCTCCTCAGGACACTGCAGAGAGCAATGAGGTCACCCCTCAGCCTTCTTTTCTCTAAACTGAACAAACCCAGAGTGCTCAGCTGCTCCTCACAGGACATGCCTTCCAGACCTTTCACCAGCTTTGTGGCCCTCCTCTGGACACATTTGGGTACCTTCGCATCCTTCTTACATTGTGGGGCCCAGAACTGCACACAGTGCTCAAGGTTGAGGTCGCATCAGCGCTGAATACAGTGGGATAACCACCAGCTGCTTATGCTGTGTGTGACGCACCCCAGGATGCAGTTTGCCCTCGTGGCTGCCGGGGCACACTGCTGACTCCCATCGAGCCTGCCGTCGACCAGCGCCCCCAGATCCCTTTCTGCAGGGCTGCTTTCTAGCCACTCCTCTCCCAGTCTATATTGGGTCCAGCATTATTTCATCCCAGGTGCAGAATGCAGCCTTTGTTCTTGTTAAACATAGTGGGAGTTACCTCCTTTGGGTCATGGATACAGGTGTTGAACTGAACAGGGCCCAGGAGACTTTCCTTAGATTTTGTAAGAAAAATCTATGTATTGTTTTTGCAGAGGAGCAACTTGGCCAGTCTGCAAAAATGTAGCTAGAGAATGATTAATAACCAAAAGGCTGATCAAGACACATGCAAGAATTCTTATCCTTTAGACAAAGGAGAAACCAGTCTATGCCCGATGGGTAGTTTAACGGGAGGATGAACCTTTAACTGAGACCAGCTACCATGGGCAATAAAAAGGGAAGAAACAAACAGCTGAAGTAAGGGGTTTAGGAGGGGTGATGGGGAGAAGTAAACAGAGGCGGGACGAACAGAAGTAGTTTTAGGTGAATTGGATAGACTGCAAACCCTGGAGTACCTAGCCAGTGGGGAAACAGGGGAGGGAAATTTCAGCCAGGGATAGGAAACCAAAATAAGTTATTTTGGGACCTCCCAGCTCTCTTTCCACTGAGCTGCTCTCCAGCAGGACAGCCCCCAATCTGTCCTGGTAAATGGGGTTATTCCTCCTCAGGTGCAGCACCCTACACTTGCCCTGGTAGAATTTCATAAGTTTCCTCTCTGCCCAGATCTCCAGCCTGTCCAGGTCTCTCTGATTGGTGGCACAACCTTCCGGTGTGTCAGCCACTCCTCCCACCTTTGTGTCATCGGCAAACTTGCTGAGGGTGCACTCTATCCCCTCATCCAGGTCATTGATGAATATATTGGAGAGGACTGGACCCAGTACTGACCCCTGGGGAACACCACTCATCACTGACCTCCAACTAGACCCTGTGCCCCTAATCACGACCCTCTGAGCTCTGTCTTTCAAGCAGTTTTCTATACACCCCACTGTCCATTCATCTAACCCACTCTTCCTAAGCTTCCCTATGAGGATGCTGGGGGAGACCCTGTCAAACGCCTTGCTGAAGTCACGGTAGACAACATCCACGGCCCTGTCCTCATCTATCCGTCCAGTCTTACTCATTGAAATATTTCTGTGTTTATACTGCCTGCCTTGAGCCTATATCCTATTGTGTCTGACTCTTGCACAACACTGTGTCAGATGCGGCCTTCAGATAACAGCTCTTCAATAAAACAGGATCTCCCAGGTTTTCGTGGTTCAACCCTGGCCAACAACTAGGAAAACACAGCCATTTACTCACTCTCTCCCACCTCTGCAACACCGAGCAGTATAAGGAAGAGAGCAAGAAAAAGGAGAACACAAATCTCGTGGCTTTAGATTAAGACAGATTAACAGAGAAATAACATAAGAGGAAAATAATAATATTAATAACGGACAAAAGAATATACAAAACAATTGATGCCACACAAATTGCTCTCACCACCCAATGATCAGTTGCCCAGCCTGTCCCAAGCAGCGATCGCGGATCACTGTCCCCCGGCCAACCCCCATTTATATGCTGAGCATTATGGCTGCGCATGGTATGGAATGCCATGCTGCGCATGGTATGGAATCTTCCTTTGGCCAGCTTGGCCTGCCTGTGCTCCCTCTCAGCTTGAGCTGAGTTGTCTGAGGAGCTGCAGGGCCAGGACTGTCATGTTGTCCTGGAGTGTGGAGCTGGTGGGGGCAGGGAAGGGCATAAATACATTTGGTGTTGATGCACAATATGAAAGTGGGAGAGCCAGAGAGTGAGTGGCCTCTGTTTCCTCCTGCCCTTGGGTCCAGGTAAAAAGCCCTGGGACTGATGGGGAGCCTGAACCTCCCTCTCTGCCCACCAGCAGCTGCTGTGTCCTTCAGGGGGGCTGGGGCTGTGCTGTGAGTGACCAGAGCTCTGCAGCACCCTGTGGTGGGCACTGCTGTGGGGCCAGCCCGGACTGAGCCATTGTGCTGGGGAGAGGGGAGGAGGAGGAGAATTAGGGATTGCTGGGGAGGTGTTGGGCTGGGCTGGAATGTGCCCAGGAGAGGAAAGCGCCAGCGGAGAGCTCAGCTGTGTGAGTTTGCAGGGTGCGCACACAGCAGGGTGCTCATGGTGCAGAGCCATGGTGAAGGAAGCAAGGAACCAAAGGTGCAAAAGAGAGGGGCCTGGTCTGTGCTGTGCTCCTTGGACAGCCTGGGGAAGCTGCTCCGGGAAAATTGTCCCAGATCAGTCCCACACACCAGGCATCTCCATCTCTGGCCATACACCCCAATCCTGAGGAGGGACCTTTGCTGCACGGTCACTCCTGTCTTCCCCCAGGGCTCTGTGTACACAACTCTACCACCATCTTTAATAAAAAGGAAATAAAACCTTGAAAACCTCCACTGATTGAGATCTTACCAGCTGGCCTTGCCACTGGCCAACCTTGCTCCAGTATTTGGCTCTAAAGGATTTCTCCAGAACCCAGAGCTCTCGGCCTCTCCTCTTCCTTAATGTGCTCCAGGCCCCATCCATCCTTCTGGCCTCTGCAGGGCTCGCTCCAGTCTGTCAGGGACTTTCTTGTGCTGGAGAGACCCATACTGGAGGCAGGCGTCCTGATGTGGTTCTGTAGTGGGTTCACCTTGGCCAGCAGCCAGACACCCACCCAGCTGCTCATTCCCTCCTCCGCTTCAACAGGACAAAGGGAGAAAAAAACCCAGAAATGCTCATGGGTCAAGATAAACAAAAGGAGATCAGTTACCAATTACTGTCACGGGCAAAGAAACCTCTAACTCAGGGAAGGTCAATTTAATTTGTTGCCAGCTATATGAAAGACTGTTCTCCTCACGCTTTCTCACAGGCTCTAATTATTCCATTGCTCCCAGCTCTTCTACCCACCCCAACCCTAAGAGGAGCAGTGGGGTGGTGAAGAGGGGGTTAACAGCCAGTAAAGAACACCTCTGTCTCTCCTTCCTCCTCACACTTCTCCCTTGCTCCAGCTTGGGTCCTCTCCATGGGATCCCACCATATTTGTGGTCAATGCTATGTGTTGTTAATTTCTTTCTGTCTGGCTTTTCTCCTTTATACTCACGGTATCACAGAAATGTTGAGGTTTTAAAGGACCTCTGGAAATCATCTAATCCAACCCCCCAGCTGAGAAAGGATCAACTAGAGCAGGTTGCTCAGCAGCTTGTCTAGGTGAGTTTGGAATACGTCCATGGATGGAGACTCCACAACCTCATTCATCATTATGTGTCTACCTGCCGTCCACTCCAGCATGCCTCTGCTGTGTAGCAGAGCCTTTCCACACAAGGGCTCCCACCTCTAGGTACCAGGTTTTCGTGTGACATGTCAGCCCTTGGCCCTGGTGCCACACCTGAGGTGCTGCAGACCATCACCATGAATGTCCCTCTTTGCCTTGAGATTTTATTGCTGAGCACCATGTCATAGGCGTGGAATAACTCTTGGGTCATTTGAGGCCAGCTGTCCCAACTGTGCCCCTCCCAACTCCTTGCATACCCCCAGTGTACTTGCAGTAAGGGCAGAGTGTGAGACAGAGAAAGCCTCCATGCTCTGAAAGGACTGTTCAGCAGCAGCCAAAACACGGGTGTGTTATCAGTGCCAGACTAGTAACAAACCCAAAGCAGAAGACATTGTGATCTACTCTGAAGAGAATTAAGGCCATCCCAGCCAGACCCAGGACAGAGTTACAGGTCATACAGTCAGAGTGAGCAATGAACAAAGTCTTGTTTAACTGACCTGAGGAACTCTGTGGGTCACAGACCCGCTCTTATGGGGGACTCAGGCTCCCTGGTGTTCACCAGGCAAGCGATACAGCAGGATGCAAACAGGCCAGGAGGTTTCTTGTGGTGTCTCTGGAAAAGTTCTTAGCACAGCTGCTAAATGGGCCATCCAGTCTGATGAACACCTGGACCTGGTACTCCCAAAAGAGGAAAAGCTGGTCAGAGATGTGAAGACAGTCTCAGCCTTGGCTGTAGAGACCATGGAGTTGTGGTCTCCCAGATCTCCAGAGAAACAGGGAAGGCGGGTAGCAGAGCACAGACCCTTGACACCAGGGAATGAGAATTTGGCCTGTTGAGGGCACTGGCAGGTGGGATCCAAGGGGATCCCATGGCAGGGGTCTGAAAGCATCCCCAGGCCTTCATGGCCCTGACCAGCTTCACCTGGGGCCTCCACCCACCCCTCTGTCCATGAGCCCAGGAGGCCATTTAAGCCCAGGCCTAAATTTCAGCCCCAGCTTGAGCTATGCTGTAGGTGTAAAGGTCTCCAGACACAGCCATAGACACAGTCTTGCCTGTCCACGGACCTTGTGGAGTCAGACTTGCAGAGTCACTTCTCATCTTGATGCTTTTTAGGGTGTACAATGAATGGCTGACACTCATTGAAGGACCCTCCAAGTGCCAGACCCCAGCTGATTCACACAGGCCTAGGGCATTTCTGCTTCCTTTCTTCTTATCACTTGATCATGTTTTGGAAGAAAAGCAGGTGAGGTTTTGGGGTGCCTGGGTGACAATGATTGAAAGGGGGTAGCAGAACCACCACAGGTGAAATCATCTAAAGTCAAAACTGTTCAAAACTGTTATCTTCAACTCCTTTCTAGGAGGCTTTCAATCTTCCACAGGAATCTTGAAGCTCTGAGAGCCTTCCATCTCACTCTCTTTTACCAGTTCAGTTGACAGTACCCAAGTCGGAGGCTTTGTTTCAATTCTGCTTACAGCTTAAATCACCACACGGTCTGGAGATGCAGAGAAGCTTGTAAAAGAATCAAAGTCAAAAGAACCAAAGTCTTGTCCACCTTCTCGACAAGAAGGTGGGTGTTTCCAGGGACCTCAGGAGGCATGGCATACCGATAGCTGTGTTCAGGAAGCTGGTCAAATGCCTCATCTCCATTTCTGTAATGTTCATCGTAATCTCTTCTCGTATGGCCTGTGGTCAAGGCAAAGGCTCTGTCATCTCTCCCAGCAGCTGTAGGCTCCTCCTAGGTCCCCCTGTGCTTCCACATCAGCAGGCTAGAGAGGCCCAGTTCCCTCAGACTCCCCTCACAGCTCATGCGTTAGGTCCCTCACGCCATCTTGGCACACCTCCTCGGCACCCTCTCCAGTCTCTCCTCTTTCATTTTGAAAGGTGAGGCCCACTGGCTCCTATGGCAGCTGCCATGGTGCCCAGACCCTTCTCCTCAGAGCACTCCTTCATCGCTCAGGTCCTTGCCTGTGCTGCTGCATGGAATTGTTCTCCAGCTTTTCCTTCTAAATTTTCAGATTTCTATTGGCCAGGCTGCCAGGTGTGTCAAGGTACCCCTGGACTGAACCTCCAACAGTGTAGCTTATAAAGTATGTGTGCCAATGGTCATCCTGAGTCATGGTGCTTCTAACAAGACCAGAAACTAAGTAGCTGCAGATATGAAAAGAGTACTTCTGTTCTGACCTCGTGCTCATAGCAGCATCAGCCGTGGAGTCAGACCATGTCGCTCAAGGCTTTATCCAGTGGGAGCTGGAAAACATCCAAGGTCAGAGATGGCACAATGTCACTGGGAAACCTCCTCCGACGCTTGGATGCCTTCATGGAGAAAAAGATTTTCCTTTTCGCTGTCCTGAACCTTCCTTATTTCAACATCTGACCATTGTCTATTAACCTCCTGCCAAGCACCACTGTTACAAGCCTGGCTCCGTGGCCCTGAAAGCCTCCCCATGAGGAGAGACCGGCTGCTATGAGGTTCCTGAGACCTTCCCTTCTCCAGGATAAAGAAGGCCCTTCCCCTTTAGCCCCTAAGCATCTTGGTGGCCAATCGCTGAACTCGCTCCCAGCTATCAGAAACTTCCTTGCTGTGGTGGGTTGACTCTGGCCAATAACCAATAGCCCAGCAGCCACACAGTCGCTCACACTTTCTTCCCCCTTCCCGAGTGGGACAAGGAAGAAATGAAGTGTGAAAAGTTTTGGGTCGACATAATAACAGTTTAATAGATGAAGAGAAGAGATTAAGAAAACCTCAACAAGTGAAACACAGGCCATCACTTACCACCTCCCACAGGCAAACTGATGCCCAGCTTGTCTCCAAGCAGCAGATTCCTTGAATGACAAAAACTTCACCGTCTTCTTCCTGTGTCTCAAGTTTTTATTCCTGAGCATGACATCATATGGTATGGAATATGCCTCTGGTCAGTTTGGATCAGCGGTCCTGGCTGGGTTCCCTCTCAGCTTCTTTCTCACCTCCCACCTACTCACTGGAGGGAGCAGAATGAAGAAACAGAGAAGGCCTTGACACCATGCAAACTCTGTTCAGCAATACCCAAAACACTGGAGTATTATCAACACAGTTTTCTCAAGTCCCACGGACATAGGAAACAGCCGTCCTCCGGGACTTCTTGTGGTCTGGTCCAGAAGAGAAGCCGTGCTGGGCTGGCCTTTTTCCTGTAGGAGAGTTAGACCTGCAGCCCATGGAGGACCCTGGTGGAGCAGGCTCCTGGCAGGACCTGCTGCCCAAGGAGAGGAGCCCATGCTGGAGCAGGTTTTGCAGCAGGACCTGTGGCCTGTAGGGGACCCACACTGGAGCAGTCCATGCCTGAAGGACTGTACCCCGTGGAAAGGATCCATGCTGGAGCAGTTTGTGGAGAACTGCAGCCAGTGGGAAGGACCCACATTTGGGCAAGTTCAGAAACGAAGTGTTACGAACTGACTGCAACTCCCATTCCACAACCCCCCTGTGCCACTCGGGGCAAAGGTAGAAGAGTTAGGAATGAAGTCGAGCCTGGGAAAAAGGGAGGGAGAGGGGAAGGTGTTTTGAATTGTGTTTTATTTCTCACTGTCCTATTCTGTTACAATTAATTGGAAATAAATTTAATTAATTTTCCCAAGCTGGGTCTGTTTTGCCTGTGATGGGAATTGGTAAATTAACTGGTAAACAAACAATCCTCCCAATTTATTGCTATTGACAAACGTGGCGAGAGTTGCCCTCATGCACAAAGGCAGTTACTTCATGGTGAAGGCAATCAGGTTGACGAGGCATGATTTATCCTTGGTAAGTCCATGCTGGTGGGTTTTGGACATGTTCTGTTGTTGGTGCCCACAAATGTCACCCAAGAGGACTCCAACTGATGGCCCTCTCCTCACCGATGTGAGCTTGTGCAGCCTCTGGTTCCCTGGGGTGCACTTTTGGATTCTTCCAAAGATGGGTGCACCATTTGCTTGACCTCTGCCAATCCCATGACCTCTCAGAAAGGATATTCCGAAGAAATATTCATCTTCCCTCTAACACCATTACAACTATTCTCCCTGTTATAGAGTGTAGTTAGATTCTCTATTTTTTCATATACTTGTTCTGATACAGTGACCATGTCTAAAGTCACCTTTTCAGATCCAGACTGTCTAGGCAAAGGCCCTTTCCATAACTCTTCAGTTTTCTTCTCCATTTACTCTTTGTTCATTCAGATACCTCTCACCTATGCTGCTGCTTTCATCTTCAGGGACATAACAGCTTGACTGTCTTTCAAAAGTCTAATTGTTTCCTTAGCCAGCACTTTAATTATGTTTATATCTATCTTTTTTTATCTAACTACCTAAGATTATCCCTTGTAGAAAAGCAACCTCATTAGTGGTAGCTTTTACTTAGCATATGATTACAGAATATCATTTATCATTTATGAAAACTGATTGTGCTTTACTTTTCTTTTCTGAAGAATGGGGAAAAACTCTCCTGTGCCTGAGTGCAGCCATGTCTCTAAGGTGCTCAGGTGGGAGATGGTGCAATGGAGCTGTAACATCCAGCTGCAGAGATCAGTGGAGAAGTCTGATGCAAGGAGCAGTGATGCAAGTCCCAGGTGGCCAATGTCAGAAATGGTGAGGCTGGGGAGGTGAGGAGCAAGGCTATCCATCCAGCGATGGACATCAAGGGACTGCTTTTCCTTTCTGCCCAGGCTTCCTGAGGAAACACTCTGCATCAGTATCAATCAGAGAACGCTTCTATCACCTCTTCTTTAAAGTGAAAAGTAATAAAATATATCCTACAACATAAAAGATCATTTTTATCAGATGCACTTTGAAATCTTCCTACTTAATTACGCTATGAAACCTCTCTAATTAGCTGTACAAGCCTTGAAGACTTGAAGACAATTACAAAAAGAGAAATAGCTTGTTAAGGCTCTCTGTCTTTTAATGAGCCCCATGGTGTATTTGCTGCCGAGTCCATGAGCCTCAGATCCTGAGAGAAGGTTGAACAGAGTGCTCAAAAAATCAGAAGCCAAACCCCAAGTACCTGGAAGCATTAATGAGCCCCACTGAGGGCCATTCCTGACAAAGCCTCCCCAGGGACTCGTTAGAGCAGATAGCTGGAGGCTGTGATTGCAGGTGGGCAAAGGCAGAGTGCAGGTGGCTGTAAAGCTGAAGAAACCCTTGGTTTGTTTGATGCAGCAGAAAGGCCAAGCCCTCAGCCCCAGGCCCTGGCAAGGCAGATCCTGTCCCTCACTTGTGGCCCAGGGCTCTTCCTGGGGCAGAGCAACCCTCAACCACGGTGCCGCTGCTCCACCAGGCGCTGCCCTGTGGGGCCCCGCGGGCTGCGGGACCCTCCCGGCCTGGGCAGCCCCTGGCACCCCCCAGGGACAACACACACCACCCCAAATGACACAGCTCCTAGCCTACGGCCACCAGGGCACAGCGGTGCCCACAGCCCCCACGCTGCTGCTCACCTCCATCCCCAGACGCCAGCACCTCAAGGGACAGCCTGCAGGCACCAACAGCTCCGGCACGGCCACCCCCGTGGGGCTACCCCCTGCCAGCTGCATCATCATGGGCACCTGCGTCCCCCCCAGACCCGCTGCTGTCCCCGAAAAAGAAGCTCCTGGCGGCCTGGGTGCCAACATTGATGTGACTAAGGAGATGCTCCTCCAAGAGCCCCTTTGGCTCTTTGGTTCAACCTTGGACGCGGTGGAGGTCGCCCAGGACCCTGACACCAGGATCACCATGCCTGGGGACCCTGGCGGCACCGTCAGAGAGCGGAGAGCGGTGGCCCCAGCACCCACCCAGCTGCCAACATCCATCCCTGCCTTCGAGAACACCAAGGAATGGTCTTCAGAGACCAACAGCTCCAGCAGGGCTTCCCCCGCGCAGACACCCCTTGGTAGCGACATCTCCTGGAGCACCATCAGCTCCCCAAAGAGCAACATCTCTCCCTGGAGCGACATCTCCTCTGAGAGCGACATCTTCCCAGAGCTCACCTTCTCCCCAAAGAACATCACTTACTCAGAGCAGGACATCACAGAGTACGACAGCATCTCCCTAAAGCGTGACACCTCCTCGAGCAGCGACATCTCCTGGGAGTGCAATGTCCCCAGCAGCTCCTCTGCAGTCACCCACAGCCAAGCCCTTGGGGACGCGGCCGGCCACCTTGAAAGCGATGTCCCCAGGAGCCCCTCTGCTGTCCCCCACAGCCAAGCCCTCGGGGACACGGCCAGCCACCTTGAAGTGCCCCAGGAGGTGCCCGTCAAGTACTTCAGTGTGGAGGCGACCCGGAAGGCCATTGTTGTCCTAGAAGATATCTTCTCCAGGACAAAGTCCCAGCAGCCGTGTGGGGACACGGGGATGGAGCTGCCGCCGGCCCAGTCTACCATGGCGGAGAAGCGGGGGACGAAGCGGGGGATGAAGCGGGGGACGAGCTCCCCGTTGCTGCCACCCAGGAAGCGCAGGGCTCTGGCAGACAGGCCGGAGGTGGCGGGGGGGAGGAGACGCCCCCCAGCGAGGAGATGCAGATGATGGGGGGCAGAGGGGGGGTGCATTTGGGGGTGGGGGGAGCATTGTATATAGGGGAGGGGCGCAGGGGGCAGATTTAAGGGAGGGGACTGTATCTGGGGGGGTGGTGTGTTTGCGGGGGGGGTGGGGAGAGGGACATGTTTAGGGGAGGGGGGGTTAGAGTAGCTTCGATAGGGCCTTTTCTCTCCTTTTTTTCCGTTAAAAGTTGTAGCGGGCAGTGTGTTTGGGGAGGTGGGTGTGTTTAGGGGAGGCAGGTATATTTAAAGGGGGAGTAGTGTATTTTGAGAGATGGGGGGTGAGTTTAGGGGAGGGGGGTGCATTTGAGGGGGGGTTAGAGTAGCTTCGATAGGACCTTTTCTCCTGTGTTTTTCCATGAAAGGTTGCAGCGGGCAGTGTGTTTGGGTGGAGGGATGTGTTTAGGGGAGGGGGTCGCGTTTGAGGTACGGGGGGTTAGAGTAGCTTCGATAGGACCTTTTCTCTTGTGTTTTTCCATTAAAAGTTGTTTCTCCAGCCCCACTCCGTGCCTGTCGGGGAGGGGAGGGAGCGCGGGGGACAGCGGGAATTGGCCCCCATAAGGTACCACAGCCCCACATGGGACCCCGAAGGGCACCGAACTGCCCCGAGGGCTGAGTAAAGACCAGTGGGGTGGCAGTGGCGGGGGGGGACTCCCCTGTCCCTTTCTCCAGGGGGAGCCAGGACAGACGGGTCCCCGCAGGACCGACAGACACGGCCCCACGCAGAAAGCAGCACGGAGCCCCCGGGACAAGGACAGACCTTGGGGAGCGGGAGGGGACGGACACACACGACCACAAGGGCTGCCAGGCCTTCGGCTGGACCCCGGCCAGCATCCCCTCCCGCGGGGACAGGGCTCGGGGCAAAGCCCCCAAAGCCTCCGGACAATCACCCCCATCCGCGGCTCCGCAGCCCGGCTTTGCCTCCCTGCACTGCCCAATCACCCCAAATCACCCCCACAACAACAAGGGGGGAGCTGCCGGCCAGGCAGGGACCCTCCTCCCTCCTCGGCCTGCACCTTGGGCAGCCCCGACACCAGCAGTGGGGGGGGAAATAAGGAAAGAAATAAACAAAGAAATCATGGCAGGGGCCAAAAGTGCCTGGAAACCCCAGCTCTTTATTGGCCGTTCCCCCTCCCAGTTCCACAGCCCGGGGCCAACGCAGCCAAGGGCGCCTTCGGGCAGCGGCTGCCCCTCTGCGGGTCTGGCGCAAAGAAGGTGCAGGGGGACGTCCCCGGTCCCCGACGGGGCACCGCTGGCGTCGGGGTCTGAGCCCCTGCCCCAGAGCAGCCCCAGGGACGCTGCCGGGGCGGGGGGAGCCGCTGCGGGCCCCGGGCGGGCGCAGTCCCCTTGGCCTCGGCAGGGCCCGGCGCAGCTCCCGGCACCGCTGCTGCTCCGCGTCCGGCCTCCCAACCCCCCGCCCCGAGAACCCTCCTTGGCCCTCAACACACTCAACAGCACCTCCCAGTTTGGGATCACCAGCAACCTTCCTAATGGGGCATTCCGCTCCCAAAATCCAGGGGAGCAACTCTGCCCACCCTTTTTCTGACAATTTGAAACTCAACCATTTCATGATGGCTGCAGCAGAGACCTTCCCATCTCCCATGAGTCCTTCTCCGCTCACAACCACCATGTCTCCCAGGGCATCTTTCCTCGATGGCCCCTGAGCGCTGCTGACAAGAAGTTCCCATCTCCCACAAACTGCAGGAATTGCCCAGCCCTGCTCCTCACAGCACCAGGGGCTTCCCAGATGCTGTCTGGGAAGATGAAATCTGCCAGAAGGAGACGGGCTCCTGACACAGAGGTGTCTCCTCATCCCCTAGAGATGCAGAGACTCACGGCCTCAGTGCCGGCATCCTGGCTGGGCGATGGGTCGCAGACCCCCACTGCACCATCGTGGCTGGACCATCAAACCTGTCCCTTGGGTACAGTGCGACCCCTCCACCCCTGCCCTGCCACCCACCCCGCACAGCCCGGCATCTCCAGTCCAGCCCCCCAGCCGTGGGACCGTCCCACCGAGCCCCACTCACCCCGAGAACACCCCAGCTCTGGGAACGCACCAAGGCTCCAGCCAAAGGCACTTGCACCCACAGCCCCCGGTAGCCGCCGGTAGGGGCTGCAGGCCCTCAGCCCCCCTGAGCCCCTTCCCTCCCCAGCAGGAGCTGGGGGGGCTGTTGGGGGGGCCGTCGGGAGGGGGCAGAGCACAGGGAGCCCCAACATTCCATCCTGGAGACGCCAAAGAGTCCTTAGCAGCGGAGAGACTGAGGGGACCCACCATGGTGCTGCCACCTCGGTGGCTCCCACTGCGCGGCCCCCGCGCCCCCCCAGCACCCCAGAGCCTTCAGACTTTTGTGCTCCCACAAACCTTCTACCCCCAAGGCAGGGACCGACCCCAACCCACAGCCTGGGGACGCTGTCGGGGCCAAGAGCGCAGGATGTGACCATGGATATTCTTTTCCCTTGTATACACCTAGATGATCCATCTATATATATCTTTTCTCCTATCCATAAGGCTTGGTCGGTCAAATCTTCTCTGATTTTTGTCTGATAATTTATTACTTCTAAACAATCGTGTACTAGTTCCTCTTTAGGTTCCCCATATAGAAACTGAGCAGGATTTTGATTCTTATCTGTTACCAAGGTTAGGTCTTCGTTGTCTAGTAAAATGGCCTCATCTTTCAACATCCTAGAATCCGTCAACCATTTATCTGCTTTCTGATTTAAGATATTCCTTACAGAGTGTGGAGTGTGAACTATTAGCTTACCCCTGAAAGTGAGTTTTCGACTTTCTTCCACTAGTATCGCGGTAGCGGCTACCGCTTGGATGCATATTGGCCAACCTCGGCTGACTGGATGCAATAATTTTGATAAGTACGCTACCGGTTTCCTCACCCCTCCCCATTCCTGGGCCAAAATTCCATGGGCTATCCCATTTTCCACATTGACAAACAAATAGAAGGGTTTCTCTAACGATGGTAGGCTCAGAACCGGAGCTTTTATCAGTTTTGACTTTAGTTCTTCTAGTTTTTCATTGTCATTCTGTGTCCACTCTATCTTATCCTCCCCCGTCAATTTTTCGTATAAAAATTTCACCGCCTGGGTATACCCCTCGATCCATAATCTACAGTACCCTAGCAGTCCTAATAACTTCCTTACTTCTCTTCTTGTAGTTGGGGGTGGGAGGGATATTATTCCGGCAATCCTCTCGGGGTTTAATTTGCGACTTCCCTGACTTATTATATGCCCTAAGTATCGTACTTCAGGTTCTACAAATTGTAACTTTCCCTTGGAAACCCTTAAACCTTGCTCTCCTAATAAGTTTAATAACTGAATTGTTACTTCTCTGACTAATTTTTCCTCTTCCCCTGATATTAATAAGTCATCTACATACTGAGTGATTTGAGTTTTTGGAGGGGTGTGAAAAGATAGTAACAGCTCCTCCAGAGCCTGTCCAAACAGGTTGGGAGACTCCGTAAACCCTTGAGGGAGCTTTGTCCGTCTAAGCTGCTGTTTACGTCCGGTGTTTGGGTCCTCCCCTTCAAAAGCAAAGATATCTCGACTTTCCTCAGCCAGGGGACATGCCCAAAACGCATCTTTTAAATCCACTACACTAAACCAGCTGTGTTCCGGGGGAACTTTGCTCAGAAGGGTATAAGGGTTTGGTACAACAGGGTACCGAGCCAAAGTTCTCTTATTCACCTCCTGTAAGTCTTGCACCAACCTATACGTCCCGTCAGGTTTCTTTACAGGTAGGATAGGAGTGTTATGAGGAGACATACAGGGTTCGAGGGTCCCATCAGAGATGAGTCCTTCAATTACCGGCTGGAGGCCTTTTTTTCCCTCCATTGCAATGGGGAACTGCCTGACTCGTATGGGGTGATTCTCCCTTTCTATAGAAACTTTGATTGGTTGGATATTCAGACCTCCTCTGTTACCAGCCACAGCCCAAACTTGCTGATTAATTTTGGATTCATCCTCCTGACTTAATCTTAGTATTTTTGCAATCATTTTCCCCTCCTCAGGGATTACTCCAACCCCCAGCTGGATCTGCAAGTCTCTTCCCAACAGATTGCACCCAGCTCCAGGCACTAGCAAAATATTCCCTACACCTATTTTGTCATTACCTTCAAAAACCACCTGCTTAATCACCGGGGCTTTAAAACTTTCCCCGTTTGCTCCCGTTACATTAATTACTTCTTTACTTATAATGCATCCTTTAGGTATGTTACAAACACAAGTTCGCTCAGCTCCTGTATCTACCAGAAATTCTAATACCTCCTCCTGGGGGCCTACTTTTAGGTTTATCAAGGGCTCAAGGTGATAGCTATCCTCCAGGAGGTAGAGCCCCTGACACCCCTAATCCTCAATTTCTTTAAACACTTTATGATCTTTATCCCTTTGAGGACATTCCTTCTTAAAATGCCCAAGTTTCCCACAATAGAAACATCCACTTCCTTCATTCCTTTTCTCAGTTCCCGATGGTCCCCTTCTGGGAGGGATCTGGTTCCCTCTAAAAGTCTCCTCCCGCCTTTCAGGATTCCGTCCCATCCCCCCCATCACCCTAGGATTTTTCTGAATATTTCCTTCCCTCACGGTGGCTACTATGATTTTAGCTTTTGCTTTAGCCTTCTCCTCATCTCTTCGTACATATACTTTCTGAGCTTCCCTCAGTAATTCGTTCAGGCCCCGATCCTGCCAGTCCTCTAGTTTCTCTTAATTTTCTTCGAATGTCTGGCCAGGCGCGCGTAACAACTGGAACTCTCAGCAATGTTTGCCCCGCGGGACTCTCTGAATCTCTTCCTGAGCACTGTCTCATGTCAGGTCACAGCGTTTCAGGCCATTCGGTCGGGGTTTCCTCCCTTCCCTGCTGCCCATCAAAAGCTTCGGTTACATTCTGCCCTCTAGGAGCGGCTTCTTTTAAACCTTTAATAATTAAATTTCGATAATCACTCATGTTCCTGCGACCCTCTACATGATTTTGATTCCAATTTGGGTGTACTATTGGCATCTTCTGGTCCCCAGGTGGGCCTTGCTGATTTTCCCTTTCCCAAATTCTCATCCCAGCTGTTCTAAACATTTGCCGTTCTTCGGGAGAAAATGTTATACTTCTTATTGACTGCATTTCCTCCCAGGTATAAATGTTAGGGCCTAGGAATTGGTCTAATTTTTCTGATAGGTCTATTGGATCTTCCAGTAACCCTTTTAATTCCTTTTTAAAGTTCCTGACTTCAGTGGGAGTCAAAGGAACGTTTACAAATCCTATCCCCCCTTGTGCTCCCCCCAGGGGTACTTCCCTTAAGGGGAATAAACTAACTCCTGGGCTTTCCTGCACCGTGTCTTGGTCTTCCGATTCCTTGACTTTAACAGAAGGTTTCCGCCGTAACCTAGGAGAGTTTGGAAGTGATACTGTTTCAGTGAACCTCTGAGACCTGTCCGACCTTCTCCTAGCACCAGGTGTCAGCTCTTTTCCAGGAGAAGGGGGGGCTGTTGGAGGGAGGCGGTAGGGAGGGGGCAAAACTTCCAGAGGATCCCACCGCTTCTCCTTTCCTTCCCTTGAGATCTCAGCTATTTGAAAGGTACTAACTCCTTTTGGCCAAATCTCCCCTTTCCAGCAGGAGGCATATTCCCTCTCCTCTGGGCTGAAGGATTCTTTAGAGTTTACACAAAGGTTTAAAGCCTGGCACATCCACCCTTCAAAGGGCCCATATCTAGGCCAATACAAATGGTCTGCTCGTAGAGGTTCCTTTGTCCATTCTATCATATAATACTGAATCATTTTAACTTTAGCCTTATTTTTAGTAGCCGGATCAATATTCCAATGAGCCAATTTTATCCCCAAAGGACTGTCTTGGGGTATATCTGCCAGCACTTTCCCGCTCCCCTTTTCCCTGGGGCTGTCTTCCGCTCACCACAGCAGTCAAGCACCCAATTTTCCCGGGGCTGTCTTTCACTCAATCTCTGACGCTTCGTCTCTTCACGGGCCAATTCCCTCGCGGGAAATTGGAACCGCGCTTAGAAAGACTCCACACTCGCTCCCCAGATCCGGACTGTCCGGTCCGAGTTCCACACACGCAGCAATCAAGCCCCAAACCCGCCCAACCAAGCAGTACTTACAGTCCTGTTTTCTTGCCTGGGTCTTCGTGCACAAGAATTATGGGCTACCGCGGGTTTTCCTGGGGAGACTTACCCCTTTTGCTTTATGAGTCCCTCCTCCCGTGGCATTATCAGCTTGGAGTCTCAACAGGCACCGTGAAGTCTTCCGAGCAGGCCGCCGAAATCGGTGGGGTGCACCTCCTGCTCGGGGTCTCGGAGCCCACTGGGACCAAGTGAATTCTCCCGGACGAGCCCCCAAATTGTAATAAATAGCCAGATCCCTTAAAGAGAAATGGCACTTATTTTATTATAGGGACAGAGCCAATAAAGCAAAAGCACAGCGCTGGGTGCATGACTCAGGTCAGAGGCACACCAGCTAACACTTCAACCATGTCTTATATACATTCAATATTGCATACGTATTCCCTCTTTTAGACAGAGTAATTGTTGATAAGGATTGATTATTATTAGCCCTTTTTCTCTTCTATGTGTGCGTTTCCTTCTGAATTGTTTCTGAGGAT